>NC_064631.1:231362732-231682910 GCF_023864275.1 Schistocerca cancellata
GAAAATGACTTCAGGTAATACAAAATAGATGTTTGAGAATATCCTGAAAATTTCAGCTTCCTAAAGCGAGTAGAAACCGAGAAAATATCACTTTTTCATTTAAAAGATAAACTTACGGAATGGGGAGTCCCAAAGTTGAGACATAAAAACATATCTGCTGTGTAGTTTGGATATCAGGATCCTTTCCATCTTCCAATTGTAATTTTCCTGTTTTGGCACTTTTTTTTTGTTTTTCTTGTATCCCTGTTGTACTTCCATAGCTTGGTTCCTGCGTTCTTCTCAGTTTCTCACAATCCCAAATTTCTCAAATCCAACACAGTACGACAGCCTTCACCTGAACCTAGAGGTTGCAGTACTAGGCATTCACTGATGTTGCCTTGATTGAAAACAGCAATGGCATCATACACCCTAAAGTGTAAAGTGTATTTTGCCCATAAACACAGCGTTGGTTGAGCGACTCGAGATGACGTTGTTTACAGACTCGTTTGTATTCTGTATTCTGCCATCTAAACACTTTCGAAGTAGATCAGTTTTGGAAAAGCCTTTGAATACTGGATTTTCAGCCTCTATAACTGCAGTAGGCATACTATTCGGTGATATTTTTCGCCGGTCACTACGGTGATATTTTTCGCCGGTCACTAAACCGCTTATTTTGTTTGCACCAGCTTTCTACACCATCTAAGCACAATCCATGTTGAGGTTCTTCATTGTAGGACAATGTATCAAAATACAATGCCTGTATGGCTTTATTCATTGCTTCTGTTTCAGCGGGATTTTGTATAACTGCTATAACAGCCAGTCTTCGACTGTGTTTCCGGACGACATTATACGTCTATCCTTGCCACCCAATTGGTTTACCATCACTAATGCAAGATTCATCTAGCAATTACTGAAGACAAGACGCCGTTCTTTTCTGCACATACCCCAAACACTCACATTTCTTTATATCTAACTCATTCTCATATAGCTTGGATGCACAGCTTCACTATAGACTCTGCATCCCCATGGCCTAAGTAACTGATGTACCATACATCATAACATAGCTGAGAAAGTGTGAAAAACTTTATTCGCTCCAGCCACTTGCTCCTGCCGCTCCCATGGCTCCACTTGCACCATTCAAATTTTCTGCACAATTGTCTAAATAAAACTGCTTTTTACGTGTTGGATACCTAAAAAATTTTGAGGTAAAAGCAACATCAGTCACTAGTGATAGTGAAGACACCGTTTTTTGAAGTGTGCCCTCGCTTTTGCCAAGTGCCATCAAATGCGGCAATTATGTCCGTTTAATTGTCACCGTCTATATTTTCTAAAGTGGCAACCTCTACTGCAACTCTTTACATTCATGGCAACATCTTCAGTTACGGGCCCTAATACAGGGTGATCACTCAAAACTTACACCGCAGATATTGTGGAAATGGAAAGCACTACTGACGTGCGGTTTTCACAAGATGGACTGGTAGTCAGGCACTCGTATTCTTAGCCAATCAACATAATCGTAGAGTGTATTTATGTGCAAACAGACACTTTTTAAAAATATGGTACAGTGCCTATTGACATTAACAGATTAAAAGGAGCGTAAATTAGTATGACAATGGTGTTTGTTACAGGATTCTGGTGCGAGTCGTTTACGTGATACCCTATTTTCTAAAGTTGCCACACCCGACATTTGTACAATACCTGTGGTAGCACGCACTAAAGAACAACACAAATGCATACCCTAGTTATGTGGACTGTGACCATTAATAAGACAACTGACCATTACTGGTTGAGTTCAAACTGACCACCAGCAGCGGCAATACACGCTTCCAGTCTGGTAAGGAACGGGTGCTGCAACGCACTATGATTTCAGCGGATAGGTGAGGGTAATACGTCGTTGCGTATCATTGGATGTAGTTGGTATGTCCCTAGCAGAGAGCGTCCTTTCAGATTTCTCATAGGAAAAAGTCTACAGCCATCAAACCCTGGGAACGTGCAGGCAGGTAAAGGCCCTCTGCGCCCATTCCAACGATTTGCAGCAATTCGTGACAACATGTTGTAGTACTTCGGGCAATGCGTGCTGCAAATCCATATTGCTACCACAGCTTCTTCCATGTCTGCAGAGGAATATCTTTTAGCATCCCTGGGAGATGGTCAGTTAGGAGGCTGCAACATTTTGCGCGTTTAATATTCTGTCTATGAAATACGGCCTAAGAGTGATGGTTCCTATCTCATACACTCCATGGACGATGGACGTTCCCCCAGACGGAGCCAACGGAGTTGTCAATAGACCAGTGGGGCACGTTTCCGGCGATTTATCTGGTTCAAAATGGTTCAAATGGCTCTGAGCACTATGGGACTTAACTTCTGAGGTCATCAGTCACCTAGAACTTAGAACTACTTAAACCTAACTAACCTAAGGACATCACACACATCCATGCCCGAGGCAGGATTCGAACCTGCGACCGTAAGGGTTGCGCGGTTCCAGACTGTTGCGCCTAGAACCGGATCGGCCACCCCGGCCGGCATTTATCTGGTAAATGTGGTTTCATCACTAAACAAGATACATGGTACATCTGGAGAAACCTGTCTTAATGCCTGTGTACCGAAGTTAACAACCTTTCTCATTATCGTTTCCACCCAACTTTTGACAGATAGGGATGTGATAGGGATGGAACCTATGTTCTTGGAGAAAGTGTAGGGCACCTGCCTGATTCATGCTGCTCCCTCGTGGGACATATCTGAAAGAACAGATACCGCACAAAATCTGCAGCTGTTTTACCATTATATGCAAACTGAAGGTGGAGAGAGAGAGAAAGGAGAGGAAAGGGAGGTAATCACTGCTGTCAGATGCATCTGCTCATTACGTAGAATCAGCGGCGAGTGAAAACGTGTACCGGGCCGGGATTCGAACTCGGGATCTACTCCGTACCTGGCAAATGCGTTAACCACTGCGCCATCCAAGAAACAGAGTTATCGTAACAGCGCGGGCTACCTCGGCGCGCCTTACTGACGATCCACACTCCCATCGAGCACCATCTATCCTTAGACCCTGTCCATTTCCTACATATTCGCTATCTGAGATTCTCACAAGAGGTCGGACATATCTGTGTATCCGCACTGGTGAAGGTGGATCCATTGTCGTACTAGGCCAATCAAATTAAGTGAATGAGTTGCGTCTGCTTAAATATTTCTTTACTTAAAGCAGCCTGCTTCGACAGACTTTGCTGACATATTCAGGTCTTAAAAAAACTACAACATCATGGATGACGTAATACACAAGGTAAATGAACGTAATACAGCAAAAACACAAAGACATAGATATTGTACACAAAAAATTGAAATTCATGGTAGAAGAAGAACAAGAAAACTCACTCAGCTTCCTAGACATAACCATAAGAAAAGACAATAACAAAAATACATTTGATATATACAGAAAACCCACAACACGTAACACTGTCTTAAAAGCAATCTCAAAACACCCGCAGAATCAGAAACAAGCCTCAATCATTTACGTGTTAAACAGACTCAGCAGGATCTCACTAAAATCTTCTGATTACCAAAAAGAGCTGGTTATTAAAAAGGAAACAGCATTAAAACTAGACTCAAGGAAACAATAGTAGACAAACTAAACAGAAAAATAAAGACACAAATAGTGCAAAAAACTAAATCAAACCACACCAACACATACAACCCGCACTACAGCAAAAAATGCCATACAATAACCTACCACAACAAATTCACACATAAAATACCTAAGATGTTCAAATGGACGACAGATGAACATTGCTTACAAAACAAACAGTTGAGTACAATAGCAGTTCTAAATCTGAAATAAAACTAGACAGATATGAACAGTCTGTCATCTATGAGCTCAGTTGCGAGATTGTGAAAGAATATGGATTGGAATGACTGACACTAAATTCGACACGCGATATAAGAAACATCTCAGAGCATTGAAATACGTGTCAGACTATTCAACTTTTGCAGATAATCAAAACATGTATATCATAGCCCAAGCAGTATTGAAAAACATGTGAACATCATAAGAATCAATAAAGACAGACACGTTCTCCCTTTACAAGAAAATTTTCACATCCGCAAAACATTAATATAAAATAAACAGTTGCTCAGTGACCAAATAGTTGTTGTAAACCAGACACTATTCAAAATAATTGAAAAAATTAGATGAAAAAGAAAAGATCTTTTTCTATCCTTCACCCACTCCTACCCAACAGCCCCCCCCCCCCCCCCCCCCCCCGTCCCAATTTCATTTCACTTCTTGCTCCTCACCTTTACCTCCAATTCACTGTCCATCACACTACTATGCACTTATGTCCACTCATCTTTGCTGCTCCCTCCCCCACCTATTAAGAAAAAATACAGTATATACAATACATAGCAACATAATATAACACACATACAATTAACTAAAAAAGTATAGGTCAGAGACAAATTAGTGGCAATGATATGTTGGCAAAACTACAAAACACAATACACAGTTATAAGTATAAAAATAAAAAGTAAACAGTGGAGTACGAAAAAGTGTGCTGCGTGAAACATAATTAATGCATAGTTCTTCAGAGCAACGAAAAATTAGGCTACAAGTATCAGTATCTAATGAAGAAAGACACCGAAGACGTGTTAGAAGATGGCATTTCCTGATGTAGGGGCGACCCCAAGCAGGAAGCACCGTAAGTAAAAACCAACAAATTGTTGAAAAGAAATCAAATCGTAAATATCTTTAATCACAGAAAATTGATAATGCTTTACGTCAATAAAGCTTAATGCATGTGGTGAAAAAAGGCGCATTTTCTTGTAGTTGTAACGATTGAAAGAAACTTCCCTGAGGAATGTTCTACGCATTCAAAACTTCGTTTGATCTTCCGGAAAGCCTACATAATGTATGCATAGAGTGGACTACCGTAGTCTATAAGAAGAAGTAGAGGTTTATACACATAAACAAAATATTTATTGTGGCCAAATTTGATTAAATCTCTACTATGTTGCAATATCTCCAAATGACGGCAGTATTTCTGTGATAAATATCCATGCACGTTCCTTACAATTAGAAACGAGTTTACTGCAGCACGAAGAATAATTTTTATGACTGTAGACAAGGATTTTAGTACCTTCTGAAAAAGTACTTGAGGTGACGTGAGAAATTTCTGGAGCATGGTGTTAGAGCTTTTGCTAGCGGGCATTTTGTCTTTCCCTCTGTCCTGAGTCTTGAAATTCGAGCGTCCAGCCTATCCAATGTCTTCATGTTAGCGTTTTGAACCGATAGCTACTTTAGGCTCGAAGAAATCCCAACGAAGTACCTATCAAATGTCTTCTTGTTAGCGCTCTGAACCGACAGCTGCTTTAGGTACGAAGACATCCTAAGGAAGTGCACTCTGCCCATTCTCAAAAATTGTGCCCATCACATTTCCTGCAGATGGCTGCGACTTGCACTATTCTCTGTTGAAGAATTCGCATGTCGACTCTCCATGGACTGCCTTGCGTTGCAACTCGTGGTGGTGTAGTACATCTGATTTCCAGTAATGAAACCGCAAAGAACTTTATCGTATTCAGACTCAGATTGGTGCAGCAAGCTGTACTTGACAGACTCATTGCGTGAATAAGAGTCCATTCATTGTCGCCGTTCGCCAAGCCCATAAGCTCAGCAGAGTACACGCTAAGGTTAGCGAGGACTCGCCAAAGCCATCTAAAAACAATGCCTGCACATATGCGTCTAAGAGAGCTGTGACGTCACCGTCCTGTGGCTGAGCATTACGATCTCTGATAGACGTGGTAGTTCGCAAACATGGTTTCGTAGTCGCCATGTTCGTATCATTTGTGGTGCAAATCTTATGCATCGCTGTTAATATACCCACCTTGGAATGTGACTTAGTGCCTTTTCAAAATTCCACTCAAGTGTTGTATGGCCAATTGTAGGGGAAATCATGATAATTGTCCTAAAGATAATGTGTTTACATTACTGTCTGACGAAGCCTCAAGGTGGAAATGTATCTCATCAGTTCGCAAGAAGGTCCGTTTTAAAATTCTGCACATTTAATAACGTGATACTTCAAAGTGAAAATTCTAACCAATAGGCTCACTATACCGAAGTTTATAACCTTACGTCGCACTACGTTGAACCAGTTCTCCTTTGAAAGTTTGCGTTCTATCTCTAGATTAACAGTAAGATGTATTGTATGTTTTAGATATGTGAACTGCATTTCAGTGTAGACGAAATTTAAACGACAATCAGCGCGTTCGACCAACGAACTGGCAAACTCCTTATGGCACCTTTGGAATATCCACATTTAAAGAAAGGTGAGTGAAAATTTATTTAGCACTTAGTAGAAAATACTTGTAATCAGTTTAAAAAAATCGAAACTGAAAGCACCGATACCTTGATTTTGTTCCGATGTTAATAGTGGTTCAGCGTACACAAGTGAATTGAAAAGAAATTACTTTATTAACGTCGTGTTTATCTCTTTAGTTCCAGATGCTGCCCCACTGAGTTTTCCAGGGTGCCTTGCTTAATCGAACCAGGTATCTGCTCTAGAAGATCCAGATAATGTTTGGAAAACAGGGTACTTGAGATAACCGTTTAACAGAGTGGAATCGCAAGCAAAAATAATTGAGGCAATTTCATTTAGTAATTTAGAAAAATGTAATGCCGAATTTTGTGTTTGTGAAAAGTCCAATGACTGGGTCGTGATAAAGAAACAAACAGTTTGCGTCTTGTGTTGTTAAAGGATGATCCTTATCCAAGGGTTGTATGTTACGTAGTTATAAATAGCAATTTATAGGTAAGTGCCTTTGCTGATGATGATGAGTTAAAGCAAGCTCGAAACAAAGTTATACGTGGAGCCGTTGGCCCCAGTGTCTTCTCTGTATTCATTTAAGATCTCTGCAATCGACTTTGTATCGCGTGGCCACGGTTTTCCTCTTTGGTCGCTTTTCGGCTGTTTGAGAGCACGACGGTATGGGGATAGGGCGGGTTTTGGTCGGCTGGTTGGCGCTCCGATGTGCAGTTTGATTGTCGGCGGTCGCTGTTTGCGCATGCTCTGCCTCTTTCTGTCACATGGCCAGTGAGGCTGCGGACAGAGAGGTGCGTGGGGTCGGCTAGTGGTTCAAAAAATGGTTCAACTGGTTCAACTGGCTCTGAGCACTATGGGACTTAACATCTATGGTTATCAGTGCCCTAGAACTTAGAACTACGTAAACCTAACTAAATTAAGGACATCACACAACACCCAGTCATCACGAGGCAGAGAAAATCCCTGACCTCGGCTAGGGTGTACTGCGTCTAGTGAGAGGGTGATGGTCTCGTCTGTGCTGCTAAACAATGTGAACATGTGAAAGAGGCTTTGGAATGTTCAGCCAGCAATCGGATACGCTACTGAATCAAACGGTGGGAATTAGTCAGCTTCTTAAATTCCTGCTGTATATATGCATATTGAATTTCATGGTGTTTGCAGTTAACGGCTCTCCCACTGTTTGGACACCCATGTTATCTGTTTCGTATTGACTGCTAGTGCACAATGTAGTAACCACAACCAACAGCGGGAACTCCTTGGGCTGCGGATTGGAGCCGCCAGGCGGGGAAGCCGGCGGCGGTGGAGCACGCACCACCGGGTAAACACAGCACGAGTCGGACGACAGACCAACGACAACTGACAACAACCGACCACGACCGACTATGAGCGACACAACGAGGAGGAGATAAACAACGGAGGCTTGTGGAAACCACAACACAAACACCAAACGTAAATCCACTCAGAACCAGAGCCAGGCAAATGTCAACAACGAGCAACGACCAGAACGCGGTACCGCCGAGATAGAAACGAAATTTAGAGCAAGTACCAGAATGGCTGGACTAGGTTTTTTTTTCTTTATTGTGATTTCATTCCCCTGCCCCATATGGGCAGGGGAGGGCTGTCAGCGGCACAATCCGCCGCTCTTCAGCCTAGTGACACGACAACTAAAACAAGAATAAAATGATAAGGAGATAAAAAAGGCGAACATAAAACAGAGTAAGGGGAGAAAATGGAGGTAAAAATACACTGACATGTAGACGTTCATGGGGGACAGTTAAAAAAGTCACCAAAAAGTTAAAAAACACAGTTGGCGTTTCTTGAAACACAGAGAAGACAATGAATGCGCATGCACAGGTTAAAAGTTGGCCACAGTATTAAAAACACTCCGAAACAACACACTTAAAACCCACTTGAAGCACACACGACGAAGAATAAAACTACAAGGTCAGAGAGGATGGAAAAGGAGGGGAGAGCATGGGGCAGCTGGGGAAGCGGCGGGATGAAGAGAGGAGGGGCAACTGTGGGTTCACGAAGAGGCAGGAGACACATGGGGCGGGAGAGGAAAAGGGAAGACAGAGCAGGAGGGAGTGCAGAGACACTGAAAGGAGGAATAAGAGATGGAGGGGAAGTAGGAGGGGAAAGCCGCTCAGAAGGAGGGAGGGGGCGGAGAGGGAGCCCTGAGGAGGAGGCAGGAAGAGGGGGGTAGAGTTGGTAGGAAGGGTAGATGTCAGGGCGAAGCTCATCATCCGGGAGGGGTAGACGGTGGAAGTTGTGTTGGGAGAGGAGATGGAGGGTGTGGAGATGGAGAGAGGGAGGGACACAACGGTAAAGGTGCGGCAACTGGTTGGGGGTGGAGAGGAAGGGAGACACCAGGGGGTGAGGGGGATCAAGGCGGCGCACAATACATAGTGTGCAGATGTGTTCAAGGAAAAAGAGAAGGTGGGGGGGAAGGGGATGAGGTCGTAGAGGATGCGCATGGGGGACGGAAGGCGGATGCGGAAGGCGAGGCAGAGTGCATGGCTATCGAGGATTTGGAGGGCTTTATAGAACTGGGGAGGGGTGGAAATCCAAGTGACGCTGGCATAACAAAGGATGGGGCGGATCATGGATTTGTAAGTCTGAAGGCTGGTGGAAGGATGCAGACCCCACGTCCTGCCGGACTGGAGTTTCAGGAGGCGGTTGTGAGCTTTGTTTTGGAGATGATAAGGAGATGGGGGGGTCCAGGTGAGGTGGAGGTCGAGTGTGAGGCCAAGGTATTTAAGGGTAGGAGTGAGGTGGATAGGACGGCCATAAATGGTGAGGTAGAAATCATGGAGGCGGAAGGAGTGGGTGGTGCAGCCTATGATGATCGCCTGGGTCTTGGAGGGATTAACACGGAGGAACCACTGGTTTCACCAAGTGGTGAATTGGTCAAGGTGGGTTTGGAGGGTACGTTGGGACTGTTGAAGGGTAGGATAAAGGGCTAGGAAGGCGGTGTCATCAGCAAACTGAAGAAGATGAACAGGAGGGGGAGGTTAGGGCATATCAGCAGTGTACAGGAGGTAGAGGAGAGGGGAAAGGACAGAACCTTGGGGCACGCCGGCAGAGGGGTAGAAAGTACAAGAGTTGGAATTGTGGATAGTCACATAGGAGGGACGATGGGAGAGGAAGGAAGCAACGAGACGGACGAAGTTGATGGGGAGAGCATAGGTCTGGAGTTTGAAGAGGAGCCCGGGATTCCAGACATGGTCATACGCGTTCTGGAGATCAAGGGAAACAAAGATAGCGGAGCAACGGGAGTTAAGTTGGAGGGAAAGAAGATTGGTAAGGTTAAGGAGCTGGTTGTCGGCAGAGAAGGAAGGCTGGAAGCCACATTGGGTAAGAGGAAGGAGGCGGTGCTGGTTAAGGTGGTGGTGAATACAGCGAGAGAGGATGGCCTCAAAGACCTTACTGAACACAGAGGCGAGGCAGATTGGATGATAGGAAGAGGTAGCAGAGGGGGGGTTTGTTAGGTTTAGGGAACAGCAGGACACGGGAAGTCTTCCACAGGTCAGGGTAAAATCCAGTGGACAGGAGGACATTGTACAGGGTAGCAACGACAGACAGGAAGGATGGAGGGGATTCCTTGAGGTGACGGTAGGTGATGCCATCATGACCATGGGCAGTGTTGCGTTTGGAGCGGAGGATGAGTGTGATGTCTTGTGTGGTGATGGGAGTGTTGATGTCTGAGGGGGGTAACCGATCCAAGTACTGGAAGCTAGGGGCGAGCGGGGGGACAGAGGTGTCAGTGCAGTCAAAAACGGTGGGGAAGAGGGAGTAATCAAAATGGGGATAGGTGGGAAGCAAAATGGTTAGCCTTACTGAGGTTGTCAGGAAAGGGTCGATCGTCATGGAGGAGTGGGTAATGCGGGGTGGGATGGCTACCAGTAAGGCGGTAAAAGGCTGACCAGTACTTGGAGGAGTTGAACGGGAGGGTGGAGTTGAGGCGTGTGCATGTCTGGCGCCAGTCCCGGCGTTTCTTTGCTGTAAGGAGGTTCCGGATATGTCGCTGTAATTGCCGGTGGTGGGTGAGAGTATCCCGGTCACGAGTGTGGAGGAAGGAGCGGTAGAGCCTGCGGGATTCATGCAGAAGAAGGACGGCCTGTGGAGGAAGCATAGGGCAGTGAGGGTGGATGAGTTTGGTTGGGACATGAGCCTCCACAGCGTCAGTGATGGTCTTCTGAAGGAAGAAAGAGGCATGGGTGATGTTGAAACGTCCCCTTAGAAAAATTGTACAGGACTGAGCTTAAACTAACACACAATATTTTTAGCGCAACGCAATCTGACTTTCAAAAATCCCTACAAAAGAATGGCCATGACTAACATTATCCTATACCTTTCACAAATCACTTACCGCACAATAATCTTCATTACTCGAACTACTGCAATACAGCGAGCGCCACTACTGCCAGCTAAATAAAAGATTCAAACTACGGAAGGCACTAACTACTGATAGGCATAGTTAGCAAATGGAAGATTTTAATACAGAACAAACAATGTATTTACCTTAAAAATCATACTATATATAGCAGTTCATGCCATCCAGTATTACAAATTTCAAAACTCCGCCATCTCTCTCCCCACATCCACCACTGCTGGCGGCTCACCTCCAACTGCGCAATGCTATGCGCTGTTCACATCCAGCTGCCCAACACTACAATGGCAGACAACAATGCAAACTAGCCACAGACTGCACACAGCACAGCCAGTGATTTTCATACAGAGAGCACTACGTGGCGGCGGCGTTACCAATATAAGAACCTAAACAGCCTACTTACATAGCCCCCATGCTCCCCACAACAAATTTTACAAATTGTTTTGGGCACTGGCCAATACAGTAAGAAAAATATCAAATGCACACACTTATTAATACAATGTTGGTCAAAAGCTAAAATTTTCTCACAGTCCATAAAGACAGTCCTGATCATTCATCACAGTGAAACTGCCGTTTCTTTTCTCAAAGTCTGAGGAGTAAAAGACAATGCACACAGAAGTAGTGGATTTCCATCCAGTCTTGAAGAAGTAGTGTTGTCCTTCCAACGGAAAGACAGTGCTGACTCTTGACATGCTGACAGGTAATGGGCCACAACAGAGCAAACCCACAGCAGAGTCATTCGACGTTTTGAAGAATATTGGTAGGTAGGTCATCACAGAGTAGACCCACTGTAGTCTTGGTAGAGATTATGGTATTGGTGGGCCACCAGAGGTACAGACCCACTGCAGTCATTGTAGAAATAATGGTACTGGTGGGTCAGCAAAGGTGTAGACCCACTGTAGTCCTCGTAGAAATAATGGTATTGGTGGGTCATCAAAGGTGCAGACCCACTGTAGTCCTTGTAGAGATGGCCAGCAGCCATCTGTTGTGACTGTGAAGGTGCACAATCACCATTGAAGAGTCTTGCGGATAATATAGCAAGTCCATAACCACTACTTGTGCACTCACAAACTTTTTGGAACTGTCCTTAGAATCAGCAATGCTGTTATCCAGTCCCTTTCTGAATTATCAACACACGTGCAAACACTAGCAGTACCTGCTTCTCACATATTGTCCATATACTACGACCAACAGAAACGTGTGCAGTGAAATGTAACTTACAAGTTACTTAATTTGATGAACTGGTGTCAATTACAATTTTATAACATAAGAATACAATAACAAAGGTACAAAATACATCATTAAAAACATAATAATACAGATAACATTTGTAGTAATACAGGCTTTACAAAATAATAGAAATAAACATATACATCAGTGTTACAGGAACTACGAGATAAGTAAATACATAAAAGATCAGAATAACTTTTGAAACATCAACTTTACACATAAGCATTAAAACAAAAGAGAATAAATAATGTCTAAGCATATTTACAAGGTAAATAACATATTATTAATGCCAATTATATTTGAGGATAACAGTATTCCTCATCATAGTGAATGTAGCTTAGTATTAGAAGAAGAAAAAATTCTATGAAACTACACAGAGACAGGAAGGAAACAAATACACAAGGGTACACAAACACATAGTGGGATAACACAAAAAGGAAGGACAGGGTTTGTTTTCAGTGTAACATTTGGTACTGCAGTCCAACCCAAAACTTAATTCCATAGATCTTTCGTCTTATTTCAACCTTTTCTTCCACCAAAAAAAATCCAATCCAAGCATGCTTTCTGTATTTTTCTCGTATAGCCTCTCAGTGCATTTCTTCAAATTCATCGCAACTCATTCTCTTATAGGCTACCTCCTCTTAAGCTAACTCAAATCTACTGAGCTCAGATGCTAAACTAAGGGACGAGGCAATGCAGCAGCACAAAACAATTAACACAAACATCAATGACAAAAAATTTAAATAGGCTAAGCAATTGCAATATTACAACTAATATAAGGCACTGTGCAGCAAACAAGAAAAATAAATCAGTAGTAAAACTAGCTTAACAGGGTAATACAAAGTGAAATTTAGTAGCATTATGCCTGGCAAACAGCCGCAGCAAATGTAATAACTTATATCTAAACATGACAAAGCTGAAGCAAAAAAAAAATATTACACTAAAGACAACAATGCGGATAAGGGAAATGTATATTCACATCTTAATGTCTATGTAATTAAAGTAGTGCACCACAAGAAGTTATTCTACAAAAAAATATTACCAAGTAGTTGAAAAGAAAATTCTGTATGCAATTCCTGTGAAGGGAAATGTGTTTTTGTGCTCCTTCGTTTTTTTTAAGTACATCAAAGTTATTCTTTACTGGGTCAGTAGGCATAAAAAATTTATATTAGTACATCTATAAAATTTTATTTTAACCAATGCTGCAGGGTAGCTAGAAACTAGATATTAAACAAAATGAGTAAATAAATACATAAAGCAAGCCATATGGCATTTCTCACAACTAGAAAGACAGTAGTCATAATCAGGTGTATAGACATAAAAATATTTCTCATCATTTCATTAGTCATTGCAGTAAATATAAATTAAGAGCTCCACAGTGTTATCATGTTTTCAAGTTTGAGGGTGTCGTATTTACGATGCTTTCTACAAAGGAATGTCAATAGCGAGGATAATGGCCTCCCTTTTTTTTTCTACCTGTGCCTCTGAAAGGCACACACTAATGGCTTTTTTCCAGGTGATGCACAGCTGGCCGCTCAAGACGCATTACGTCAAGGTCACTTGGCTTTCTTACCGAAATATTTACGACACCAGTTTGCAATACAGTGACAGTCTCATTTAAAAATATTTCAAAGGTCAAGAATTTGCGTTACAAAGCTGTAGAAACAAAATCCTATTGATATAACAGTGTCCAAAAATTTTCGTTGGCATTGTAATACATTCACGCATTTACATACATTTCATAACTCTTAAAGTACGATTCTTGGTTTCCAACAACCTTTTTCACAAACCAGAGTCCCTAACCACTACTCATTATTCCTTACCTTATTCGTCGACACTTCAATATTTCATCATAACAGATACATAGCATAATCAAATAACTCATATAGCATCAGCTTATTGATCATAAACATATAGCAACAGCATAATACACATAGTCATCGTAATAATAACATCATAACACCTCAGTCAACTCTCAAAATCGTTGTAGCTTCCTCCAATAATTTCAAAACCTAAAAAAAAATTCTCTGCTCATGTCAAAAGTGTCATCTGCCTCAAACGTACTTTAAAAATCGTGATCCCATACCAAATATATCATTCAAAGCTCTCATAATATAACAATGGGTCTGAAAAAATATGAACAGTTCACAAAGTACAGACAAAATACAATTTCGTAAATGTGAAGTTACCCAACTCTGTAATTGCGTAAACATGTGTCACTGACGTAATAAAAAAGTTTGTCTCTCTCAGTTAAATGATCAGATAGCTGTGTAATTTATGTGTTAGAGAAATATGGTACCGATGTGTAAAGTTGTATAAGCAAATACCATATTAGCTAGGGCTCCTTGTGCTTGCCAAACACAACAAATATAATTGGTATTAATAATATGTTATTTACCTTGTAAATATGCTTAGACATTATTTATTCTGTTTTATTTTAATGCTCATGTGTAAAGTTGATGTTTCAAAAGTTATTCTGATCTTTTATGTATGTACTCATGTCATAATTCCTGTAACACTGATGTATATGTTATTTTGATTCTTTTGTAAAGCTTGTACTACAAATGTTTTCTATATTGTTATGTTCTTTAATGATGTTTTCTGTATTTCTGTAATTGTATTCTCATGTTATAAAATTGTAATTGACACCAGTTTATCACATTAAGTAACTAGTAAGCATTCATTTCACTGCACACGTTTCTGTTGGTCATAGTATATGGACAATATGTGAGAAGTAGGGACTGTTAGTGTTTGCACGTGTGTTAATAATTCAGCAAGGGACAGGATAACAGCATTGCTGGTTCTAAGGACAATTCCAAAATCTTTGTGAGTGCACAAGTGGTGGTTTATGGACTTGCTATATTCTCCGCAAGACTCTTCGATGGTGAATGCGCACTTGCACAGTCGCAACAGATGGCTGCTGGCCGTCTCTACATGGACTACAGTGGGTCTGCATCTTTGATGACTCACCAATATCATTATTTCTACAAGGACTGCAGTGGGTCTGCAGCTCTGGTGGCCCACCAATACCATAATCTCTACCAAGACTAAAGTGGGTCTGCTCTGTGATGACCTACCTACCAATATTCTTCAAAACTTCGAATGACTCTGCTGTGGGTTTGCTCTGTTGTGGCCCATTACCTGTCAGCATGTCAAGAGTCAGCACTGTCTTTCTGTTAGAAGGACAACACTACTTCTTCAAGACTGCATGGAGATCCACTACTTCCGTGTGCATTGTCTTTTACTCCTCAGACTTTGAGAAAAGAAACGGCAGTTTTACTGTGATGAATGATCAGGACTGTCTTTATGGACTGTGAGAAAATTTTAGCTTTTGACCAACATTGTATCAATAACTGTGTGCATTTGATATCTTTGTTATTGTAATTATGAAAAATTTTATCAAATCATTATTAGCCACTGCCCAAAACAATTTGTAAAATTTTTTGTGGGGAGCTGTTTATGTTTTCTTATTGGCAACGTTACGTAGCGCTCTGTATGAAAATCACTGGCTGTGCTGTGTGCACTGGATGTGAACAGCGTGTAGCGATGCGCAGTTGGAGGTGAGCCGCCAGCAGTGGTGGATGTGGGGAGAGAAATGGCGGAGTTTTGAAATTTGTAAAAATGGATGTCATGAACTGCTGTATATATTATGACTTTTGATGACTATTAAGGTAAATACATTGTTTGTTCTCTATTAAAATCTTTCATTTGCTAACTATGCCTATCAGTAGTTAGTGCCTTCAGTAGTTTGAAACTTTTATTTAGCTGGAAGTAGTGGCGCTCGCTGTATTGCAGTAGTTCGAGTAACGAAGATTTTTGGTGAGGTAAGTGATTTGTAAAGGTATAGGTTAATGTTAGTCAGGGCCATTCTTTTGTAGGGATTTCTGAAAGTCAGATTGCGTTGCGCTAAAAATGTTGTGTGTCAGTTTAAGGACAGTCATATATAATTGTTCTAAGGGGACGTTTTAATGTCATCAGGGTGGTGAAAGGTGAGGGGGTGGCTTTCGACCTGTAAGGCAATGGATTCCCAGTAGGCATCCCAATTGGCATAGTGGTAGTCATGGACAGACTTTGGAGGGGCAGCTGGGCAGGTGGCTGCAGCGGCGGGACGGGTAGAGGAGATGGTGAGAAGGATAGGGGGATGGTCACTACTGATGGGATCGAGAACATCAACGGCAATGCGACCAAGGACGTCAGGGGAAGTGAGGATAACATCGGGGGTGGAGTTACTTTCAGGACGGGTGTGCTGTGTTAGAGGAACAAGGTCACCATGGAGGGTGGCAAGGAACTGATGCCATCGCCGAAGGGTGGCAGAGTCACAGCTGTGGATGTTGAAGTCAGCGGCGATCACATAGGTGGAGAAGGTATGGTCAACATGGGAAATAAAGTCAAAGGGGAGAGGAGCTGCGGGGTGGATATAGATAGTGGCACAGGTGACGGTGAGGGAGGGAAAAAAATAGGCTGAGGAGAAGGTGTTCGGTTGGGTCATTGAGGAGGGGTTGTGGCCGGACACGGAGATGCCTGAGGTGGCCTATAGCGACCCTGCCTCAGGCTAGGGGAAGGGGATTGTCAGTGCGGTGATGGAGATAAGGGGAGATGCGGACAACATGGTGGGGTTGGAGGAAGGTTTCATTAAGGATGAAGGAGTCAACCTGGTGCTGGGAGAGGGTATGCATGAAGGGGTATTTGTTTGCAGGGAGGGAGCGAATGTTGAGGTAGAGGAGACGATACTGTTGACGCGCCATGAGGTTGGGGGTGGGAAGGGTGTGGGAAGGGGAGAGAGGGGTTTAAACGAGGGTGTCTAGGCGGGTGAAGGTAAAGTGTGCCTGGTTGTGGGAGTATGTGGCGTAGGTGTTTAAGTGGAAAACTGAGAGGGCGGCAAAGCAAATCTGCTGGAGTGTGTGGGGGCGCTGGAAGGGATGGATGTTCTGCAGGACGATGGTGAGGAACTGGATGATGTCTTCCACTGTAGATGGAGGGCAGAGGGAATTGTTAGGGTGGATGGGTGTGTCAATGGGGCGAACAGGGACAGTGAGTTCAGGGTTGGTGGGAGGGTCTTGGCTTTGCATGGTGGGGTGAGGTTCATTGCAGGTGTTGCAGGACGGGGGGACGGGGGGGGGGGGAGGCGAGGTTGGGACACTGTTTGAGGAAATGGGAGGCTTTACAATGGCGGCAGGTGGGTAGGTTCTTGCAGTTTTGGGCAAGGTGGTCATTGTACAGAAGACAATGCTGGCAGCGGTAGGATTAAGGAGGGCAACGGGACAGGTCAACATTGTGGCGGCGGTTGAAAATCAGGGCTCTCTGTGTGAGGAGGTGGTCGATGGAGGAGGCAGACTGTAAATATACGCATGAGGAAAGTAGGGCCAGAGGAGTTGTAAATACGGAGGGCAGAGCGGACTTCCAGGGCGGGGTGGGCATTCAGTTCCGCCAACACCTCAGCCTCCGTGACCACAGGGCTAAGTTTTGTGATGACAGCAGTGAGGGTCGGCAGACGACGAGGCGGTCAGGGCTGACGAGGAGAGGAGGATGTAAGGAATGGGGTGAGGGATGCGTGGGGCCCAAAGGTGATGTGGGGAAGGCGCCAGAGGAGATCAGTATGGAAGGATGGAGAGGGAGACTTGATGAGAACAGAGTCTCTGCGAGGGATAAGTTGGGTGACGGGTGCAGTGGGGATGTACTTCCGGATTTCAAGGGTGAGGGTGCGGGCATCCAGGAATTTTGGATCACGCTTGGCTAGGAAAAAGGTATACAGGGAGGGGGCTGGAGAGGCGGGAGGTGGGGTGGTATCCATAGCGGGGTCAGCGGGAGGTGAGGCGGGCAGTGGCTTTTTGGATGAGGGAGTAGAGGAGAGGTCGCCACTGGGCCGTTTGGAAGATTTTTTGGCGGGTGTTGCCTGGGAGGAGGGATGAGGGACTGGATGTATGGGGAGGTGGTGGGATGCAGGGACCTCCTGTGAGGCAGTAGCACCGGATGAGAGCGAGGGTAGGGCGCTCTGTGGCGGCGACTGTGGCGCGGCGGGCGGAGACTCTAACAGGGGAAACAGTGGTAGTCGCAGGGGGGAGAGGGGGAAAGTCGTCTCGGCGGGCGACAGGGGCGGGAGGGGGTTTGGGAGCAGGGGTAGAGGCAGGAGCAGGAGCAGCAGCAGCAGTAAGTGCAGTAGCAGGGGTAGGAGCAGGAGTGACGTATAGGTGGGGATACAGCGATGGAGAGGAGATAGATGGGGAGGATACTGTTAGTAGGGGAGGTGGATGAGATGGGTTAATCCCAGAGGAAGCACAGTGGGGGCAGGTGAAGGGGAGGTGTAGATGATGGTGGTAGTTGGGGCGTCCATGATTGCAGGCGGCAGCGAAAACCGAGAGACGGCGGCAGAAGAAGCGGCGAGCACCAAGAGACGGCGGCAGCGGCGGCGGCGGCAGAAGAAGCGGCGACCAGGCGGCGGCGGCGGCGGCGGAAGAAGCGGCGAGCACCGAGAGACGGCGACCGGGCGGCGGCGGCGGCGGCGGCGGCGGCGGCAAGCACCGGGTGACAGCGACCAGACGACGGCGGCGGCGGCTGACCACGTCCATTTGTTCTGCCGCGTGTTCGACTTCCGCGGCGGAAGGTACTAGACACAACATATTGAACAGTGGTTACCTGTGTAAATGAGGATTGCCTGTTTTGGACGCACTTGAGATACGGGCAAGGAGAGTATATCTAAGTGCGTGTCTGAGAACTCCGAAACAGCCACAGGTTCGATTTTCTGGCTGTCTGCTGGTATTTAGGCAATGTGTTGAGATGTAAACAAGCAGGGGGCTTAATGATGAAAAATTTGTTGTGTGCTAGAGTCCTGTCGTATTGTAATTGTTTAGTGTGTGTTTATGAAATATATACAATTAATTGGCTCTGGCGTTATAAGTTACGAGTGCGTGATTTAGCGCTATGACCAGCTTCTTATATATTTGAGAATATTATCACTCAGCCGCTCTTGCAATAATAAGGCTGTCTGCACGTACTATTAATAACAAAATAGTGCAGATATTTAAAGTGGATAATTATGAATGTGATCAGTTTGTGGGTCCCTTGTGGCCGTATTCCTGTTTTGAAATTTTTCTAACGTTTTAAGGATTGTGTTACTATGGATACTGCCCAATTGCTGTGTGGTTTTATGTTGTTGTTTCAGTGGTATAATCAGCAGTGCGCGTCGTCCGTTGTGGCCGGTCGTTTAACAAGGGACGACGCCTTGGCGGCGGCCATTTTGAATTTTAACCGATAACGTGGTCGCTGTGTATATCAGTAGACTCCAATTCTTTGGCGAATTTAATTTGAGTATTTTATTACTTGTTCCTGGTGACACCGAGGCGTCCGCCTTTCGTTGTTCACCGTTCCTTTCAGCTATCATTCAGTCTCCATATGAGTTGTAGTTTCCGTGCACCTCTGAAGTGCCATTACTTGTCACTGAAATTTTGTAATACCTGAAAGGTGCCTTTCATTTAATGTCTTATTAAGAGAGAAAAATTGTGAGTTGTTTCTGCTGTTATATCTTAAAAGGTGTCCTGTTTCTGTGGGAGTTGTTCTCCGTAAATCATTTATTGTTTGTATGGTTCTTAAGATTTATGTAAAGAGTATTTTAAAATAATTTGTTGTTTGGGATGGCCTTTGACGCCCATAGACATTTTGTCTGTTCAGTAATGTTTCAGATTCTAGGGCATTTATGTATATTATTCTGGGCTAACAGCAGTTTGCTGTTGTCATGCAACTGGTAAATAAAATCTGTTGGAAATTACAAGCCAGAGTCTGTGTTTGATTGGTAATTGTTGCCTTTTCTGTATTGAGTTGAAGTTTCCTTGAGCCTGTGTCCCACATAACAAGATGTATGTGATGTCTGATGTAACTGAGGCTGCTATAGAGGCGAGCTTGTCCTGCATTGATGACTTTTGGATAAGCTGTTACAAAAGGTGCCTGGAAGACAAGATTAAATTTTTGAAGGAACAAGTTACATTTCAAAGGCGTAGAAGTTCAGCACAGTTTAGATATGGAAGTGATTCAATAATTTTGGTCATTAATGTATTCAAGTAATCCACATGCGTACAGTGGTTGCAGTTTTTCCTTGGCAAGTTGCGTTACTTTACCAAGACTATGTATCAAGCTTTCAATATACCTAGTCATTGAACAGCAGGGTGACCAGTTTCTTAGTTACATAAAAAACATGGTTGGGGTATTTGAAGACGGGCTCCCGCCCGAAACTAGTCATCAAGTGAATAACAAAAAAAGTGGAATTTGCAACTTCGGCTGGTTTTGCGTTGTACTGATTTAAATAAATTGCTGCCCTACATTTATTCCAGCGTGCCGAAAGGTAGCGTTTGATGATGTTATAAGGCCTTTTGATGCTGCTAATTGTGGAATTCCAAGCTTTAACCTTTTGCAGCCTGTTGGTACTTCTATGAAGCATCACTTTTAATCCTCATTTATTCCCATTACACTGATATATCCCACATTCTAGGCTGATGATACAATAAAGTACTTGTTTTCATTGAGTTGTCAACACTGCAGTGCTTTCTAGATCTAGTTTACTGTACGAAAAATATGTCTGTATAATCTTTGATGTCAGCTGAAGAGCGACTTTGGAGAAAGCATATTGTTGTGTATATTGTTCATCAGTTATCTGTAATTTTCGTGTTTACCAGTGTTGATATAGTGAAGTTTAATTACTAATTAGGGTAGGTAGGATACTAATGTACTTTAATTGATAATTAGGGTAACAAGACCATAGGAACTACAGAAACCAACGGAACGAGCAAGATAACACTGGAAGATTTGACTGAAATTGGCGATATCAGGGGCACAATCAACAGGAGGTGGGTGATTGGCGTTGACCTAAACAAAACTAACAGGAGGGATAGTGAATTGAGATCCAAAGTCCCAATCCTTCTCAAGGAAAGCGAAACCGAACCCCTAGTCGCTACTGACGCCAGAGGCGAGCGGAGGCGGTCCACAGTCACTCCGCAAACAATTTCGGAAAGGACCGGATTCATGTAATGGGGTACGAGGACATCAGCGAGATATTAAGAGCAGGAAGAGAAGAAATTGGCAGCGAGGATCTGCGTCCTGTAATTTCTGTTACTGTTGGGGAGGCTAAGTTACGTGGCATTGTGGGTGGCGATAGTCACATAAAAGCTATTTCCGAACAGGCACTCCGTCGTTATACGAAAAATTGGAACTGGCCAGCACTCACCATAAAAAGGATGAGTTGCAAGAAGGAACACAGAGATCAACCAGCAGAAGACACTCGCGTTTTTGTACCTGGGGCACCGTCTAGAAACAAATGTTCTAGTGGTGTTGAACCTAGGAATAGAGCTGGTTATTGGCATGATTTTCTTGAGAGACAATTGTAATGAAATTTGACGAACAAGCAATACGCGCACAGCTACCGCCTGACAGTCGGAAGCTTTCCCACACTCAAGGGCAAGATAAACAGGCCAATCGATCGATCGGTAATGGTGGTAATGCTGAAAAGAAGGAAGAGATTCAGGTCCAGGAATAGAAGAGATAGTAAGTAGCCAGGTGGACTACGTTCACAATATATAGCCAGAGCAGCGGAAAAAGCCCGAAAGCATGCTGATGGAAAACACAGAAGCTTTTTATTGTAAATGCGGGAGACTTAAGAACTTTGTTTGCCAGTTCAGAGTGAGGCCTCACACGACGTTCTTTGTCCCCCTTTACGCAATCCTTTACAGATATACAGGGTGTTACAAAAAGGTACGGCCAAACTTTCAGGAAACATTCCTCACACACAAAGAAAGAAAATATGTTATGTGGACATGTGTCCGGAAACGCTTACTTGCCATGTTAGAGCTCATTTTATTACTTCTCTTCAAATCGCATTAATCATGGAATGGAAACACACAGCAACTGAACGTACCAGCTTCAAACACTTTGTTACAGGAAATGTTCTAAATGTCCTCCGTTAGCGAGGATACATGTGTCCACCCCCCGTCGCATGGAATCCCTGATGCGCTGATTCAGCCCTGGAGAATGGCGTATTGTATCACAGCCGTCCACAATACGAGCTCGAAGAGTCTCTACATTTGGTACCGGGGTTGCGTAGACAAGAGCTTTCAAATGCCCCGATAAATGATAGTCAAGAAGGTTGAGGTCAGGAGAGCGTGGAAGCCATGGAATTGGTCCGCCTCTACCAATCCATCGGTCATCGAATCTGTTGTTGAGAAGCGTACAAACACTTCGACTGAAATGTGCAGGAGCTCCATCGTGCATGAACCACATGTTGTGTCGTACTTGTAAAGGTATATGTTCTAGCAGCACAGGCTGAGTATCCCGTATGAAATCATGATAACGTGCTCCATTGAGCGTTGGTGGAAGAAACTAAAATGAGCTCTAACATGGAAATTAAGCGTTTCCGGACAAATGTGCACGTAACATCTTTTCTTTATTTGTGTGTGAGGAATGTTTCCTGAAAGTTTGGCCGTACCTTTTTGTAACACCCTGTAGACATAATTTGTCCCCCGAAGGAATAATAGAGCAGCGAAGTCCATCTACAACGGCCTTAACAAGACTGTAGAAATGAATGACGGATCCATACGCCTTTTTCTGGACTCCCGCAAGATTAATACAATAATAGACAGAAACGGACAGGCTAGAAAGGCTGGAGTAACTGCTCCAGATCTTCCATGTTGTCTCTGTCTTCTTCTCCATCAGTAGTTTCTGTGAGATTGAGTTGCTGGAAAATCACTGTGTTCGGCAGTCGAGTTTCACCAAAAGTGAGAAGGACTATTTCGTGACTGAACTGGAGGAAATCGCCGTGGTAGGAGACTTCCAGAAGTTCAAGTACTTCCTGTATGGACGGAGAATATGAGTGCATACCGACCATAAAGCGCTGGAGCTACTGCTTACGGTGAAGTTGGCACACAAGCGGCTCACCAGATGGATACTCATTCTCCAGGAAAATTACTTTAAAATAATTCACATAAAAGGGAGTACCAATAATATCGCAGACGGCTTGTCACGCTCGCCAGTGGGTTTCGTAGACAGGAAAGACAAGCAAGTGGAGGGAGAGCATTTCAGTATCTATTACATACCTAAAGTTTATATGCAGAAAATCGCAATTAAGCAGAATTTGACGGCTACCTTGAGTGAAAAAAAAACGAGAAAAATAAAGACCACGCGCTTCCGAAGCTCAAAGGAAAGTGGAAGGACCAGCGCGAAGCCGCAGTCAGGCAGTTTTACCGTCTTAGGAAAGGTATTTTGAGGCACAGAGGAAGAATGGAAGATCCACCGTGGCGTGTGCGCGTACCAGGGCACCTCATAGACAAGGTAGTCTGTCACGCCGACTACAGTTTCGTGCACGCTGGGGCAACGAAGCGTTTCCTCAAACCGCGGTCTGTCGGTCACTTTAATGACATGGAACGAAAGATCTGTCAGTGTGCTAGAGCTGTCAGAGTGCGGCGCCACCTGAAGATATTCACTAACCCGCGTCAGTGACTGGGCCATCGGCTTCTGGGCAGCATGCTGCCTCCTCAACTGGCACTCTGCATGATCGGCGACGTGCTCCTTGGGACTTGGCTTAAATGGACTGATCGAATGAAGAAATGAGACCTAACTGCGAAGGTCATCAGTCCCTAAGCTTACACACTACTTAACCTAAATCATTCTAAGGACAAACACACACATCCATGCCCGAGGGAGGACTCAAAGCTCCGCCGGGACCAGCCGCACAGTCCATGACTGCAGCTCCCCAAGACCGCTCGGCTAATCCCGCGCGGCTTCTGTCTTGTCAGATTTGGGTATTTCATTACTTGTGAGTCTTGATACTATTTCGGTGAACAACACTAAAAGGGATGTAGAGTGTATATAAGCAGACTGAACCGACAAATGAAAATTGGTACCAAGGGCAGGAGTTTGTTTTTAAAGTTTAAAGATAAGTCTTGATCACAAAAATTGTGCAAGGCAGGAATTCTAACCTTGGTCTCCTGCCCACTAGGCAGACGCGCAAACCACTACTCCAGGTCTGGCAACAGCATGCCTGAATCCATATTCCCAATCATTCTTCAGTCCCCTCGATATTTGCCCTCGAACTGTATAGAAATAGCACCTCAGCATCGAGCGAAACGAGGGAATCTGAATGAAACCCAGTCATAGGCAACTGTTAATCAAAGAAAACTATATAGTTCCAGAGACGTAAAGTGCTTATTTTTCTAGAGTGGAGCTTATATTGGACTTCGTTTTTGAATGTGAAATAAGAAACTTATTTTTCCGTTTAAGCCTGGAGTTATTAGGTCTTCAATACACTTCTCGTTAGAGAGCATGCGATTACAGAAACTTAAATTACTGTTTTTACCGTAAAACTGTTTGGACTGTAAGACTGTGACCACTGAAGTGTATGTGACGTTTTTCAATTACTCTGCAATCCGTTTCCCTACACTGTGAATCTGAAAATCTAAGTGGCTCCGTTATATACGAGGCATCATTTATTTTGTTTCTCTTACTTAGGACTAGTATCTGTTTTCTTTAATTTATTGGAAAACCATCCTTTCTTTTGTTTCGTTGTGGAGAATATTTCCGTGGAAATGGTGTTCAATAACTTTTTTATTTTGTTCCCCGTACTTCTGCTGCCCACTTGTGTCCGCCAGCGGCGACCACAACAGAATGCTTGCCTAAAACGTGGAAGGACAAAATCTAACTGCAAACTTTTGTCAGCTATTTGGAAAATATCACGTGTGACTGAACCGAACTGTTAGTCACGCGCGTAATGTTTCGAGACATTTCCTTTTCTCAAGGACTACCGTTATGTTAGAAATATTTTCAGTGCTTAATGTCCCATTGTTTGCAACTACTTTTGTTGAAATATGTGTACCACCGTCAGCTGTAAAGAGAACATTATTGATACCAGCTTCTACTCTTACTAATCATTACCATGCAAAAGAAGGTTTTGAATGCCAGTATTGGTGTAGAAACATGCATGACGTCTCGTCTAACTCCATATAACATGAAAAAAAAAACACAGGGGAAAGCAGAACTCTCTACACAGAACTTAAATATTGTTCAGAACATCTAGCATGTTAGGAGCTTATGACATACTTTAAATGAAAATATTTTAGTTTATGCTTTACAGGTTTTAGTTCATGCTTTGATATCAAAGAAAATAACTAGTCTGCCGTTACTAGTCACTCCCTACAGTCGCAGGTTCGAATCTTGCCTGGGGCATGGATGTGTGTGATGTGCTTAGGTTAGTTAGGTTTAAGTAGTTCTAAGTTCTAGGGGACTGATGACCTCAGAGGTTAAGTCCCATAGTGCTCAGACCCATCTGAACGATTTTACTAGTCACTGTTTACCTTAGTTACTCAACGTGTTTAAATAATCTAAACATCCACCATCAGATGCATTTATATGTATTAATTTGACATGTGTGTGTGTTTTATTTTACTACTCTGCGATAACATGTGGCACTGTCTCATTCTTAGTACGTCACGTATAAACTCCCTCACATGGTAAACAAAAACGGTGTTCACAAAGTGTGACAGTTTATATGTGAATCTATAAGTAGATCGGGTTTCACTAGGCATGCCCTACACCTCAATAGGTATGGGAAGGGAAGGCTGTCAAACTTATAGGTGACAGTGTAGTGGGTGGTGGTGGGATTACTCATGGAAAAATTCCTGTAGTATTTGGTGATAGAGCTGCACTTTTTTTTTTTAGATTGAAGTCAACTGATAGGTGTACCAGTTTAAAGGAAGTCCCTCTAACTATGGGCTCACCTTCAGAATACATGTTTCCAAGAAGAGAAGGAATTAGCATATTCCCTCAAAATATAAGAGGTATTAGAGATAAAGTTAGTGAACTGCTTATATATGTTGACTCTGTAATTACTGATATATCACAGCACCTTTGGTTCAAATGGCTCTGAGCACTATGGGACCCAACATCCGAGGTCATCAGTCCCCTAGAACTTAGAACTCCTTAAACCTAACTAACCTAAGGGCATCACACACATCCATGCCCCAGGCAGGATTCGAACTTGCGACCGTAGCGTTCACGCGGTTCCAGACTGAAGTACCTAGAACCGCTCGACCACAACGGCCGGCACGCAGCACCACTTAAATAATTTGAAAATTCAGAGGCTTCCTTTACCAGGATGTAGATTAGCTGGCTGTTTGCGGGGTGGGGAGTACCCATTACGTAAAAAACAGTATTCCATTTGAGTCCACAGACGAATGACGGCATTGCACTGAATAGATACTAGAATGTTGTGCAGGGGCAGTTGAATTTCGTGAAACTAAACTTCTAATTGTTGTTGTTTATGGGTCCCCTAACTCTGACTTCAGAGCATTTCTGCTCAAGCTAGAGAGGGTTCTTTATTCACTTTACAGGAAGTACTAGAAATTAATTATATGTGGTGACTACTTCTTAATTTTATGTATGATGGTGCAAAATAAATGATGTTGGTAGGTCTCCTAAATTCATATGATATGATGCAGACGATGTTTCTTCCAACTTGGGTGCAGAGGAACAGTAGCACAGCCACAGACAATATTTTTATTTGTCCTTCATTACTATTTGGGCATTCTGTTGGCAAAGGGATAACTGGGCTTTCAGATCATGATGCATAAATTTTAACACTAAAAGGTTTTTTTACTCAAACAAATGTCACATGCAATTACAAACTGTGTAGGAACGGTAATCCAACAGCAATAGAGAGTTTTTTAAACCTCGTCAAGGAACAACAGTGATAGTATGTTTACAATGCTGATAACATAGATGACAAATATAATGCTTTCCTTAACACTTTTATCATGCTCTTTGAGAGTTGCTTTCCATTAGAATGTTCTAAACGGGGTACGGGCAATAAAAGGCAGCCTGGGTGGCTGACTTGTGGGATACGGATATCATGTAGAATAAAGTGGGAATATATCAAATCGTAAGAAGTAGTCACAATCAAGCTACAGTAGCCCATTACAAACAGTACTGTAAGGTGCTTAAAAATGTTATGTTATTAGGAGGGCAAAGAGTATGTGGTACGCAAATAGAATAGCTAATTCACAGGATAAAATTAAAACCATATGACATTTTCAACTTTTGCAGTCCTGTCTTCTTCAGTTGAGTGTAATACTACAGTATATATTGATAATTGTGTTTTATTCAGGTGCTGTCAGACAGTCCACAAGTAAAAATTATTAAAAGCATATGGTCAGTTATCAAGGAAGTGTCTGGTCAGTAGCACAAGGTTCACGATGTAAAGTCAGTTCGTAGGAAAAATATTTCCGTTACTGATAAATCAGACATATGTACAGTATTTAAAAATCATTTTCTGAGCAGTGCTAGTGAATTATATAAAAATTTAGTTTCTACACGGAATCATATAACTTTCTTGGCAAGTGCCTTTCCGAGACTGATGTCTGAAATACTCCTCTTTGATACAGACAAGGGGGAGATTGAGTCAGAAATTAAATCACGGAAGACTAAAGACTTTCATGGATGTGATGGAGCGCTTAGCAGAATATTAAAGTACGGTGCTGCACATGTTAATCCTATACTTAGCCGTATTTGTAATTTTTACTTTAAGAATGGCCAGTTTCCTCAACGATTAAAGTACTCAGTAGTAAAGTCGCTTTATAAAAAGGGAGAAAGGGATAATGCAGACAATTTTAGACCTATTTCCATGCCATCAGTGTTTGCTAAAGTTACTGAAAAGGCTGTGTATGTAAGGTTAATTGATCACAGTTTGCTGTCAGATGTACAGTTCAGCCTTAGAAGTCGTTTAACAAATGAATATGCTATATTCTCTTTTCTCTGTGAGGTGCTGGATAGGTTAAACAAAAGGTTTAGAACGGCAGGCATATTTTTTATTTAACTAAGGCGTTTGATTGTGCTGAACACAAAACATTGGATCATTACGGAATACGGGGAGTAGCTCACAATTAATTCGCCTCTTACTTTAGTAATAGACAGCAAAAGGTCAGTACTCATAATGTTGAGAATGGCTGTGATTTGGGGCCTGAGTGGGATGCAGTCAAGTGGGGGTGACCCAGTTTTTAGTGTTGGGGCCACTCTTCCTTATCTCGTAAATGATATGCCCTCTTGTATTACGGATAAATCTAAAATATTCCTGTTTGCTGATGACACTAGCTTCGTAGTAAAGGACGTTGTGTGCAACACTGTCTCGATTTCAAATAGTGCAGTATATGACATAAGTCCATGGCTTGTAGAAAATAAACTAACGCTACATCACAGTAAGACTCGGTTTTTATAGTTTCTAACACACAATTCAACAAAACCCGACGTTTTAATTTCACAGAGACGGCATATGATTAGCGAAACTGAACAGTTCAAATTTCTAGGTATTCAGATAGATAGTAAACTGTCGTGGAAGGCCCACGTTCAGGATCTTGTTGAAAGACTTAATGGTGACATTTTTATTATTCGAACGGCATATGAAGTGAGTGATAGTTCGACACGAAAATTAATCTACTTTGCGTATTTTCATTCGCTTATGTCATATGGTATTATATTTTGGAGCAACTCTTCCCGTTCTAAGAGAATATTTTTGGCTCAGCAACGGGCGGTTCGGGCAATAAGTGGTGTAATTTCGCGAACCGCTTGTCGACCCCTGTTCCCTAGACTGGGTGTTTTGACATTGCCCTCTGGATATAAACATTCTTTACTGTCATTTCTTGTTAACAATATTAGCTTATTCCCAAGAATAAGCAGCTTTCACTCAGTTAATACTCGGTAGAAATCAAACCTGCATTTGGATCGGACTTCCTTAACTCTTGTGCCGAAAGGTGTGCTGTATACTGCTGCATCCATTTTCAATAAGCTACCTCAAGAATTCAACAATCTTAACAGTAATCCATGCGCTTTCAAATTGAAACTGAAGAGTTTCTTCATGGGTCACTCCACTCTGTCGAGAAGTTCCCTGAAAAATTAACCTGATTCTTGTTGTATTGTTGATGGCGTTTACTTAAACTCATGCCTTTCTGTTCATAAGCATTTTATTTTTATCTGTTATTATTTTTACGTTGTAATTTCATATACTGACACGTTCCATGACGTTGGAGATTTGCTCCTCAATTTGGACCAACGGAACTTGACTTACTAATAAATAAATAAAGAGATGTAGTACGATAGAGACAGTAGTCTGTGACTACAGAAGACAGTGTCACAGGACACCTTATATACAAGTTTTATACAAGTTGAGGAAATAAACTAAACAGTGACTGGAAAAGGTAAACTCTTCGTTTTGTTCAATACTAATATGACGATGAGGTCCCATGCTCCTTGACAGAGCGTAGGGGACGATCCGGGAGACCCGCATCGCCATTCTTAGCAAGGTCCTAGCGGAGATGGTTGGCCTTCCTCCGACCGTAATGAATGATGATGATGAGGACGACACAACACCACCCAGTCATCTCGAGGCAGGTGAAAATCGCTGAACCAGCCGGGAATCGAACCCGAGACCTCGTGCTCGGGAAGGGAGAACGCTATCGCGAGACCACGCGCTGCGGACTCGATACTAATCTTTTTTCTACCACTGGTGCCATGTCCCGCGCTGCGGCAGAGTCTTCATTGCTAGGAACGGATTTGGCAAGGTTAGTGGGAAGGGATGGCTGGATGCCCTTCCTGCCGCCACCCCGCACCTCCCGGGATGGAATTAGTGTACCCCTGCTGTCTGTGTTTAGTGTAATTCATGGAATAGTGCGAACATGTACAGATGACTGCGAGTCGTGCAACTGAGGCGGAACGTGGGGACCAGCCCGGTATTCACCTAGCGGGATGTGGAAAACCGCCTAAAAACCACATCCAGGCTGGCCGGCACACCGACCGACGTTGTTAATCTGGGGCGGGTGCGCCTACCCGAGTCCAGGAAGCAGCGCATTAGCGCTCTTGGCTAACGTGGCGGGTGGACTGCATACTAATATATTGTTAAAATATTGGGTCTTATGAACAAAATTTAAATTCCATCTATTGCCTTCTCCTCGAGTTTTTGACATCACGTAAATATTACACCCAATTATGTTTTTCCTTCTTCCAAGGTCAATTTGTAAAAATTCTCCTTTCCTAGTACTGCATATAACAGATGAAATAAACCTGATTTTACAGTCTCTGTCGTCGACTTTTTCTACTGTAACCCAGAACGACTAGACTGCTCGGAAGCAGAGATGAGTGAGCGGCCCCAGAAGGCGAGACCCGACAGGAGACAGGCTGCAGCAGCGGCGACCCTAAGCGGTCGAGTCGTTTAATGAAAGCGACTCCTCGCAGAATTTCGCCGCCGCGCACGCCCTCGGAAAACTGCACGCGCCGGGGCTGCTGCTGCCCGTTTATTAACTCCGGGCCTAATCTGCGTTCCCGTAGCTCCGCTGGAAGCGCTAAAGTTTTTAATTCAAGAACCAAATTCCAGCGCCCTGAAAAATTCAGGCAGCCTCATCTGCATAGCGGGCTGCTGGATCGTTGGCCTCTCTGCTGTCTCAGTTTTCGCCAAAAGTGATTCCTCTCGCCACGAACAACGCACGTCACGAGGGATCCAGACCTTCAGAATTACGATTGTGGACAGTCTCGGAAAATGTGTTACTACTTCCTCTGGTGGTGTTATTGGGGATATGGTGTTGATTAACCGTCGAATACTGACTTGTGCTCAAAGACGTTCTAGTGGTCATTAATGCCCAAATCGATGTTAGACTAGTAAAGGTAAGTGCGAAGGTAATTTTGAAACTAATACGCCCTACTTTTTTTGTGTTTTGACTTTGAGTGTCCGAGCCCGAAGCGTTTTCATTGGCGCCCTCTATGGCAACCCTTGAAAGTTTTTCTTTCCGATATCGAGCGGCGGTGTGTCTCAAATATTTTCCTCTGGCATCCATAAGAAAACTGCAAGATTTCAACTCTGGGCGTCACGATTCTAATCTGCATGGCAGAGTTGTCAAAATAGGGGTGATGTGTGGGTTATAGACGATAGGTAACACAGGGAAAGATAACATTTCATTAGAATTTCGAAAATCGTTTGGGAAAGTCAAAATGACTGTTCATGTTAGTGGGTAGCATATATGAGTCTGGGGACAATTATCGCACAGTGAGAGTAACAGTTCAAGCATCCAAGCTGCTGACAAGAATAATATACAGAAGAATGGAAAAGAAAACTGAGGATGTGTTAGATGACGATCAGTTTGGCTTTCGGAAAGGTAAAGGGACCAGAGTGACAGTTATGACGTTGTGGCTGAAACTGAAGCAAGACCGAAGAAAAATCAAGACACATTCATAGGATTTTTCCACCTGTAAAAATTATTCGACAATGTAAAATGAGAAAAAATATGGGTAAGCTATAAGGAGAGACGGGTAACATACAATATGTACAAGTGCCGAGAGGGAACAGTAAGAGTGGAAGACGAAGAACGAAGTACTCCGATTAAAAAGGAACTAAAACAGGGATGTAGTCTTTCAACCCTACTGTCCAGTCTATGCATCGAAGAAGCACTGACGAAAATAAATGAAGGTGAAAGGATATCAGTGATAAGATTCGTTGATGACATTGCTATCCTGAGTGAAAGTGAAGAAGAATTACAGGGTCTGTCGAATGGAATGAACACTTTAATGAGTACAGCATATGGATTGATAATAGATCGAAGAAAGATGGAAGCAATGAGAAGTAGCAAAAATGAGACCAGCGAGAAACTTAACATCATAGCTGGTGAACACGAAGTAGATGAAGTTAAGGAAATCTGCTATCTAGGGAGCAAAATAACGCATGATAGAAGGAACAGAGACGACATAAAAAGCAGAGTAGCACTGGCAGAAGAGACGTCTACTAATATCAAATATAGGACTTAAGTTGAGGAATAATTTTATGAGAATGTACTTTAGAAGCACAGGATAGTGTCATGTGAGACATGGTCTGCAAGAAAGCCAGAACGGGAGAGAATCGAAACATTTGGGTGTGGTAATACAGGAGAACATTAAGAAATAAATAGGTTGAGAAGGTAAGGAGTGAGGAGGTTTTCCGCAGAAACAGCGAGGAAAGGAAAATGTGGAAAAAACTGTCAAGAAGCAAGGCTAATACGGTAACACACGTGTTAAAACTTGGGAGTAACATTCATGGTGTTAGAGGGAGCTGCAAAGGTTAAAAACCGTAGAGGAAGGTCGAGATTGGAATACATCCAGAAAATAATTTTCGAGGTAGGTTGCGAGTGCTACTCTGAGATGAAGAGGTTGGCACATGAAAGGAACTCGTGGCGGGCAGCATCAAACCAGTCATAAAAATGATGATTAAAAAAAAAAGGCTGTGTGACGACCTTCCCATCATGTAATACGTCCACAGTGGCATTGGGTAGAATTTTTGTGAATCTTGATGCCAGTGTGGCATCATTAACTCATCTTACACCTCACAAAAATCTCTGAGGTCTGGTGTTTTTTTCTTTCGCCTATGTCGACACCTTGCTTATTGAAGTTTCGCCGAGATTGAGGGTGACATGCCAGGGCACTACGCCCTTGTACCGTTACAGAGGAAGGTTTCACGCACCTCTGAGCCAAATTACAAACTTCTGCATCGCAATTGGAGACCATAATGGGGTTCCGAGAAAGTGATCCTCTTAACTATGATACGCAATGTAGTTACCACAGTCCTGCAGAACAGATGAGTGCTCGAATGAGTTCTTCTGCATTTTCTAGAGCTATCGGCACTCCGGCGTAATTAAGTGTTCATAAAAAAGCAACGACTAGTAAATATGCTGAAGTAATGTTTCTACTGGGTGATCAAAAAGTCAGTATAAATTTGAGAACGGAATAAACCGTGGAATAATGTAGGTAGAGAGGTACACATTGACACAGATGCTTGGAATGACATGGGGTTTTATTAGAACCAAAAAATACAAACGTTCAAAAATGTCCGACAGATGGCGCTTCATCTGATCAGAATAGTAATAATTAACATAACAAAGTAAGACAAAGCAAAGATGATGTTCTTTACAGGAAATGATCAATATGTCCACCATCATTCGTCAACAATAGCTGTAGTCGAGGATTAATGTTGTGAACAGCACTGTAAAGTATGTCCGTAGTTATGGTGAGGCATTGGCGTCGGATGTTGTCTTTCAGCATCCGTAGAGATGTCGGTCGATCACGATACACTTGCGACTTCAGGTAAGCCCAAAGCCAGTAGTCGCACGGACTGAGGTCTGAGGACCTGGGAGGTCAAGCATGACTAAAGTGGCGGCTGAGCACACGATCATCACCAAACGATGCGCGCAAGAGATCTTTCACGCGTCTAGCAATACTTTCTTTTTTTTGTTCTAATAAAACCCCATGTCATTCCAAGCATGTGTGTCAATTTTTACCTCCCTATCTATTATTCCGTGGTTTATTAAGTTTTCAAATTTATACTTACTTTTTGATCACCCGGCAAATCAGAGAGCATTAGCTTAATAAAAGCAGGCACTTGAAAAAAGAAGAAAAAAGGAAAAAAGAATCGATCAGTTGAATATCAAATTTCAGTTAACCAAACCGCACCATTAATTTACTGGCCCTCCAAAGGGGTTCAGTAGTCCCACTTCTATCAATAAACTAACATTACTGAGCATACAGGCTATTTATTGCTCTCCACAGCTCACGATTTTTACCAAGTCCCGCGTGAAACCAACTCCAAAACGTTACTCAAACTCTGCTGGATTGGCGCCCAAATCACTTTCTATGTTGATGAATTGATGGCTTTTACTATCATCTACCCAACTGTGCTTTAAATGTTAAAATATGGAGGTATTTCTTGCGTTCACCAACGGCCTTGCCGCAGTGATAACATTGTTCAGATCACCGAAGTTTATCTTCATCGAGCTTGGCTGGCACATGGGTGACCGTCCAGATCTGACGCGCGCTGTTGGCAAGCAGTCACTCAGCCCTTGTGAGGTCAATTGAGAAGCTGCTTGTCTGAGAATTAGCACCTCTGGTCGCAGAAGCTGATAATAATCGGGAGATTAGTGTGCATTCAGTGACGTCTATCAGATGAGGATGACGTCTATCAGATGACCGTTGGACTTTTCGCGCCCTTTACGTATGGAGTATTTCTTGTGTCATTGATTTTACAAGTGATAATCCTATATTTCATTGCAAATATCTTTTAACGTAATTGTCCTTTGATGAAGCCATTATCGCCAGTAATTTTGTTGCTTATTACGTAGCATATCGCTAACATGATAAACATAGGTTTATGGTACGTTACATAATAAACAAGTCGATAATATTATGCACCTAATTTTGTCATACTGCTCGTGTTTATCTATATTTTAAACTACTGGTGACTGTTGGGTTTTCCACTAAGTCACTTCCATTGTTTCGCTCGGTACCTGCGTTCTGCGCATGCGGCCGCTTGTAGGTTAGGTGCTTCATGAGTGCAACGTACAGCTCGATAGTCCAACGCCACCTAAAAACAAGGCCTCAACGCGCTTGCTGTGACGTCAAGCTGTGCGACTGTGGCAACGCCACCCCAGGAACGCAAGGAGACGCTGTCTCGCTCATTATTTGACGAAAGATAGACATGAACGGAAATTAAGATACCTTCTACAACCAAGTGAGTACAGCGTACTCTGTAGCAGTAGTTTGTAAATGATAAAAGATCTCATAAAAGGCATGAATCAAAAGAGCTATAACAGTGCTGGATTCAGTGTCTTCAAAGGTAATGTATTTAGTACCGAATTTTGAACACTTATAGCATCTGCTTTCTCAAATTGGAGTATACAATTAGGGAACCCTTAGCCCAAAACTTTGCTTCCATGTAAGAAGATAATTTTCTTTAAATAAAAAAAATTACATTATGCTCTGTTCCAGATTCGTTTACAAACAATGTAAGGTGGCTATAATTTCGCACCTTACAAACACTCATCTACATACTTTGCCGTGATTTACAACTGCATTTAGGTACCATTTGGTAGGTTGTACATCGTATATATGAATATTTAAAGAATACTGACATTGTCACGTACACCTTGCAAATAATTGTTAACGCTTATTGCATGAAAGGTGACGGAGTGTCTTTATTATCAAAATGGCGTAATGAATGATTGCTTATGCTAGTAGTTGGAGCACCAGTAGAAATGAAACAGCAGGCGTAAGTCAATCCCTGGGTGGAAAAGTTCGCACAGGTGTGTTGGTCCTGCATCGCACAGGAAGTGCCAAGATGGACGGTCTGGGCGCCTGAGCGCGGAAGCACAATAGAGTGGCGGCCGGCCGGTGTCCTAGTGGGGCCGGAAGAATAACTGGATAATACTTCGGAAACTCTGAAAATCTTGGATGCAGCAGAGAAGAACGAGGAAGCGTTACCTCGGAAATCGCAGGCTGGGTTATTTCCGAGGATTTTTACTCTGAGAAGCGAGCCGGTGTATGAGTATAGGTATTTCCTCGCAAACTTTCCGCGCTGGACGACAAAAGACTAAAACATGGTTGTTTTAGAATCTGTAGAGAGGGAGTATATTCCGTGGTTCCGAGAATATGATTCGCCTTCTGAGTTACGAGGGAGGGGAGCCGAGCTTAGCTGGGAAGCCAGCAGCGGAGAGAAGAGGTCTTCCGTTTTGAGCGCCCATGTTGGACGGTCGCTCAATATAGGCTTTTATTAGTATAGACGGACATGCTGTCTTTGCTCTCAGGAGATTTTATAGTTAGAACGGTTAGGCACTGTACTGCTGTGAACCTATACGATTCTGAACCTCGCCTCCAGAGTGGGAGTCGTCGTTGAGTACGCAGCGTTCAGTGATTGAGAGCACTTCTTCTGACTGATACGTTATCTGAATTCCGTCCTTGTGGTTGGGAGTTCGTGTTTCTCATCTGTAGAACACAGAGAGGAGAAGACAGTATTAGATTATACTAGTCAGAGGACAGTATTGTGCCGTCCTAGTTTTTGAATAAGTTTTTCTTATATATTTTGTGGCTGGATTTCTTCCGTTGTCACCGACGTGTACGAGAAACATCACTCCAGCGCACCGGATGCAGTACATATGGTGACATTCCTAACTGCTTCGTCTTATTAGGGCTATAAAGCTAAATAGCTCTGATCACGTAAATTTTATTTCCACTGAGGTTGCACACCATTGTAGATGATCTTTGAAAGTAGTGTCTTCTAGTGTTTGATACGTAGATGATGTCAGTCCTCTCGCGTTATTTATATTAGATCGCGTAGCCATAAAAGGAACAGATTTTGGCAATTGCTCAATCGTATTAGTTAGGAAATTCATTATTATCTCTTTATGCCCATTGGACATTTATATATAAACATTTGTAATATAAAGGGGTTTTAATCTACATTAAATGTATGAGCGGAAAGAGCATTTATCATTTGGTAGTTACTAGTTCCCTTAATCATTTATTTACGTTTATGTTGTAATTTATATGTTAAAGATCAAGGAGGTAATCACCATTAAGATATCCTAGGAGCTGCTAGCCAAACAGGGCCATTGTCGCGTTCAGTATTCCCGTTGCGCACGTTCGTTTTACACCCGCCTTTGAGTAGCATCTTGGAACGATGATTTGAATTATTTGTCGACTTTTTTTACAATAAAACAGTAAATATTGTACTGAGCATGTTTGATTTTAGCAATAACTTAAGGAAATTGCTCATTTTGATCGTAAACACATATTCAGTGTAGTTACACAACCGCTCGCGCCCACACACACACACACACACACACACACACACACACACACACAACAAAGAGAGAGAGAGAGAGAGACAGCGAGAGACAGAAAGAGGGGGCGAGAGAAGTTTATTTACCACTTATCTTATTCGTGATAAGATGCAGTTACATGTCAACACCTTATCATCATTTTATACATAGTTATGCTTGTGGTGACATTTACGTTGTTTTTTTGTTTTGTAAAGTTATTTAACAAGATATTTGCACAGAAAATCGGAATATAGTTCATGATGGATTAGTTTTTACACTGAAAACAAACAAACAAATGTCTGTGAATATTATTGGCTGTTACTTTCGCGAGCACATTTTGTTTTGCTTGCTGTTAGATCAAAGTTTCTTTTTCTTTAAGAATATTTGAAGAGTTTAGTGAATACATGGAAAACAAGTGACTGCGTCCTTGTTTGTATATGTAATATCTCCCCTATCCTTCACTATTATTAAATCATCTGCTTGTTTTATTTCCTGAGATGTGATTTGTGTGTGAGGGTGTACTTAAATGAAAAAAAGTCGACAAATAATTCACATCATCGTTCCAAGATGCTATTCCAGGCGGCTGTAAAATAAATGTGATCTTCTAAGCACCTGGTGTAAACTAAACCTGATATATAACGAATTAATGGCCAAGTGTGTTCTTTTTCATCAGCATCAAAATGGTTCAAATGGCTCTAAGCACTATGGGACTTAACATCTTAGGTCATCAGTCCCCTAGAACTTAGAACTACTTAAACCTAACTAACCTAAGGACATCACACACATCCACGCCCGAGGCAGGATTCGAACCTGCGACCGCAGCTGACCCGCGGTTCCGGACTGCAGCGCCTAGAACCGCACGGCCACCACGGCCAGCATCAGCGTCATTATCACCTACTTCTAAATTTGAAAGTTCTGGGACAGCTTTATCTTTAACTCTTTGTTGCCTATTGATAATTCTGTCTATTATGTCTTTCAGTCATTTTTATTTCCCTTACAAACATACACTGAAGTGACATACCTTCTAATATCGTGTCGGACTTCCTTTTGTCCGGCGTAGTTGGAGCAGCTCGATATGGCATGGACTCCAAAAGTCGCTGGAATTCCCCTGCAGAAATACTGAGCAGTGCTACCTCTATAGCCGTCCATACACGCGGAAGTGTTGTCGGTGCAAGTTTTTGTGCACGACCTGGCCACTCATTATGTCCCATAACTATTCAATGGTATTAATGTCAAGCGATCTTGGTGACCGAATCATTCGCTCTAAGTGTTCGGAATGTTCTTCAAACCAGTCGCAAACAACTGTGTCCCGATGACATGACGCACTGTGATCGATAAAAATTCCATAATTATTTGGGGACATAAAGTCCATGAATGGCTGCAAATGGTCAATGATCTGTTCAGTTGAACAGTCTATTCCACTTAAACGCAGCCCACACAATTATGCAGTTACCACCAGTTTCCATAGTGCATTGTTGACAACTTGCGTCAGTGGCCTCGTAGAGTCAGCGCCACGATCGTACCCTACCGTCAGATCTTACCCCCTGAAATCAAGGCTCATTTGACAAGGCCATGGTTTATCACTCGTCGAGGTTCAAATCGATGTGGAAAGCTCCTCATGGTTATCTGTAACAATTTAACGTACGAGACAATAGGAGACAAGTGTTTGATATGGACGCATTTATCTCAAATTCTTTGAGCTATATGCCTACGCTATTTTTCAAAATCCTACATCTACATCTACATCCATACTCCGTAAGCCACCTGACGGTGTGTGGCAGAGGGTACCTTGAGTACCTCTATCGGTTCTCAGTTCGTTTCCAGTCTTGTGTTGTTCGTGGAAAGAAAGATTGTCGGTATGCCTCTGTGTGGGCTCTAATCTCTCTGATTTTATCCTTATGGTCTCTTCGCGAGATATACGTAGGAGGGAGCAATATACTGCTTGACTCCTCGGTGAAGGTATGTTCTCGAAACTTCAACAAAAGCCAGTACCGAGCTACTGAGCGTCTCTCCTGCAGAGTCTTCCACTGGAGTTTATCTATCATCTCCGTAATGCTTTCGCGATTACTAAATAATCCTGTAACGAAGCGTGCTGCTCTCCGTTGGATCTTCTCTATCTCTTCTATCAATCCTATCCGGTACGGATCCCACACTGGTGAGCAATATTCAAGCAGTAGGCAAACAAGTGTTCTGTAACTTACTTCCTTTGTTTTCGGATTGCATTTCCTTAGGATTCTTCCAGTGAATCTCAGTCTGGAATATGCTTTACTGACGATCAACTTTATATGATTATTCCATTTTAAATCACTCCTAATGCGCACTCCCAGATAATTTATGGAATTAACTGCTTCCAGTTGCTGACCTGCTATTTTGTAGCTAAATGATAAAGGATCTATCTTTCTGTGTATTCGCAGCACATTACACTTGTCTACATTGAGATTCAATTGCCATTCCCTGCACCATGCGTCAATTCTTTGCAGATCCTCCTGCATTTCAGTAGAATTTTCCATTGTTACAACCTCTCGATATACAACAGCATCATCCGCAAAAAGTCTCAGTGAACTTCCGATGTTATACACAAGGTCATTTATGTATATTGTGAATAGCAACGGTCCTACGACACTCCCCTGCGGCACACCTGAAATCACACTTACTTCGGAAGACTTTTAATGCAGATAATATAATTAACAGTGAACATCCAAAGGTTGAAACTTTTGACAGATGGCCTTCATTTCTCCAGAATAATGACTGGTAGAGAAGAACTTGAACTCTAACAAAAAAAGATAGTAATTTCTAACCAGGAGACATAAAATATGATTTTTTTGTGGGAACATACCTGACGAATTATCTGAAATCGGACAACTGAGGTGTTGGAAGACAGATCAACGAGTTCGTAATTAGATGATCATTAGAAATTCCGGTCCAAGGTCATGTTTCAAAATCTTTGCTTAAACAAACTAACGTGATAACTTATAAATAATTACCTTCCATTTCTTGGTTACAAATAATTACCATTTTGGTTATTTTTTGTTAGAGTTCAATCTTTTGACTATCTGCCGGCCGGGGTGGCCGAGCAGTTCTAGACGCTACATTCAGGAACCGCGCGACCGCTACGGTCGCAGATACGAATCCTGCCTTGGGCATGGATGTGTGTGATGTCCTTAGGTTAGTTAGGTTTAAGTAGTTCTAAGTTCTAGGGGACTGATGACCTCAGAAGTTAAGTCCCATAGTGCTCAGAGCCATTTGAACCATTTTGACTATTTACAATTATTCTGCCGTTCAGTTCGAAAAATAGGTTCCGAATATAGGTAGAATACTTTGAGATAAAACGCATCCTTATCTAACTCTTTTCTCGCACGTTAAACCGTTGCAAATGACGACTGACGAGCGTTATCATCGTAGAAGGAAATGTCAACAAATCAGCATTTTTTTCTGCAAACCTGATGAAAATACTGATAAATATGGTTTAAAAGGGAATAAATCTGTGCCTGTTAGGTGAATACAGTCAGTACGAGGCGAGTGCCAAGTAGTAGCACACACACACACACACACACACACACACACACACGTCAATGCTCGCATACATAGGCGGATGAAATCCAATTTCCCATTGTGTCCGTTTGCTTTTTGTGTGTGACGCTGGCGTGGCGGTGCCGGTGGCGGTGCCCCTGTGACGTGATTTAAATATTCATCTTGTGCGACGTTCGCGGGGCCGCTAGTTTCCCGGCAGCGAAGGCCCAGCTCTGCTGGGTGGCTGCCTCTGCCTCCGCGTCTTCTGCGCAGAAGACGCGGCCGCTCCGCCTGCCCGACTGTAAAGCAGAGCTCTCTAACGGCCGTCTCGGGGCGCTGTCGCAGCACAAAGCCTGTGCGGGCCACTTTATACGTAAAACGTTGCGCCGAGCAGAGCTTCCGGCTGCTGCATGTCTTGTCACCACCAGAGCAACACAGTGCTTCAACTCTGGAAAGAACAAACAACGAAGGTCGTTATTTTCGATAATATACTGCGTATTCCTCGCTACCTGCATAGGTATAGGGTCGTCGTAAGGTAATAGAGTAAGGTTCATTTTTACACTGTATTTTCTTAGCTGTAGGGGAAGGGCGGGCACTGTCTGATAAGGAGTTGTCAGGACAAGACACATTTCTAAACGCTATCGCTAGTCATAGCACCTTTCAAGCCACTGCAGTGTTAATTCTTAAGTAATAACACCAATGACGAGAGTCTAAAGCAAAGCAACTGTTGTGACCAGAGGAAACTACTCTATGAAATCAAAAGTATCCGGACACCGCCAAAAACATACGTTTTTGATATTAGGTGCATTGTACTGCCACCTACTGTCAGGTACTCCATATCAGCGACCCCAGTAGTCATTAGACATCGTGAGAGAGCAGAATGGGACGCTCCGCGGAACTCACGGGCATGTTGTCATACGTCAGTCCGCGAGATTTCCACACTGCTAAACATCCCTAGGTCCACTTTTTCCGATGTGATTCTGAATTGGAAACGTGAAGGGACACGTACAGCGCAAAAGCATACAGGCCGACCTCGTTTGTTGACTGACAGAGACCGCCGACAGTTGAACATGGTCGTAATGTGTAATAGGCAGACTTCTATCCACACCATCACACAAGAATTCCAAACTGCATCAGAATCCACTGCAAATACTGTGACAGTTTGGCGGGAGATGAGAAAACTTGGATTTCATGGCCAAGCGGCTGCTCATAAGCCACACATCATGCCGGTATATGCCAAACCGACGCTTCGCTTTGGGCAAGGAGCGTAAACATTGGACGATTGAACAGTGGAATAACTTAGTGTGCAGTGACGAATCACGGTACACAATGTGACGATCCGACGGCAGGGTGTGGCTATGGCGAGTGCTCGTTGAACGTCATCTGCCAGCGTGTGTAGTGGCAACAGTAAAATTCGGAGGCGGTGATGTTATGGTGTGGTAGTGTTGTTCATGGAGGGGGCTTCCACCCCTTGTTGTTTTGCGTGACACTATCACAGCACAGGCCTACATTCATGTTTTAGCCACCTTCTTGCTTCCCACTGTTGAAGAGCAATTCGGGGATTTCGATTGCTTCTTTCTACACGATGGAGCACCTGTTCATAAAACGCGGCCTATGGTGGAGTGGTTACATGACAATAACATTATATAACACCTTTGGCATGTTCTGGAGCGCCAGGTCTCACCGACCGTCATCGATACTTCTCCTCAGTGCAGCACTCTGTGAAGAATGGGCTGCCATTCCCCAAGAAGCCTTCCAGCACCTGACCGAACGTACGCCTGCTAGAGTGCAAGCTGTCCTCAAGGCTAAGGGTGGACCAGCACCATACTGAATTCCAGCATTACCGATGGAGGGCACCACGAACTTGTAAGTATTTTCATCACATAGTGTACTTTCGTCCATCCATAACTGTGGGTCCTTTGATTGCTCTGTGAGAAGGCTCATCAAGCTAGAGCACATCAAATATTAGTTTCCTTTATTAGATAATTGAATAAGAGATTTATTTGGACACATCCCTTTGCCACAGGTTTGTTGTGTAATTTATAACTATCATTAAATAGGACAGAATCACTTGGTGCATTTCTAAACAAACTGTTCTCTTGCAGTAAAAAATGCAACATTTACGAAATTAAATTTCATCACGTACTTTCAGAAACTTGTCGATCCTATACCATGATGCTGACTCCTTCAGATGAGATCACTAACTGGGCCGAGCTCTTGCATGCTCAACCCTGTATTGACCTTAGGTTGAGCTCGCTACTATGCTGAGATAGAGAAGTGGTCTTCTGGAGCGTCTCCCATTGGTTGCTGTGGATTGTTGCGAGCCCCTGCTAATGTCTGTGGCATCGATTCACGTTGCTGACTTTGGTATCGCACTGAGATCTCTGGACTATACCACAATAACAGTGACGACTAGTTATTTGTTTGTAGTGATTTTTTTTTTCGGTGCATGAACTTTATTTTGGAGTGTCGCGTTTTGTTTGCCAGTGAATAATATCATACTTTTATTGTACCTTCAGATACAATTGATAATTGCTTTCCTTATTGTAGGCTGCAACAAGGTGTATATTAAGTGATAACAATGGAAATGGTAAACTACCTCAAATGGTTCAAATGGCTCTGAGCACTATGGGACTCAACTGCTGAGGTCATTAGTCCCCTAGAACTTAGAACTAGTTAAACCTAACTAACCTAAGGACATCACAAACATCCATACCCGAGGCAGGATTCGAACCTGCGACCGTAGCGGTCTCGCGGTTCCAGACTGCAGCGCCAGAACCGCGCGGCCACTTCGGCCGGCTAAACTACCTCACTCATACGTTTGGGCTGTATCAGTAATTTCCGTCTGTACTCGACATAACAGATAGCATTAAAAGGATGAAAACAACGTGAAGGAAAACGTAGAGAAAATCAGACTTCTTGAAATGACAGACTGGGAAGACAGGCAGAAATATTCACTTCCAAGTAGCACTTTAGGTGATAGTGAAACGGTAGGGAACCTGGTAAAAGGAAGTGGAACGAGTTGTTTTTAAACATGGACATATAGCAAATCAAATTATTTATTAATGAAAATAATAAAAAAACTGCAATTTGTGCCAAAAACTAAATTAAAATCGGCAAAAGTGCCACAGCTTAATAGCTATATGTACACTCCTGGAAATTGAAATAAGAACACCGTGAATTCATTGTCCCAGGAAGGGGAAACTTTATTTGACACATTCCTGGGGTCAGATACATCTCATGATCACACTGACAGAACCACAGGCACATAGACACAGGCAACAGAGCATGCACAATGTCGGCACTAGTACAGTGTATATCCACCTTTCGCAGCAATGCAGGCTGCTATTGTCCCATGGACACGATCGTAGAGATGCTGGATGTAGTCCTGTGGAACGGCTTGCCATGCCATTTCCACCTGGCGCCTCAGTTGGACCAGCGTTCGTGCTGGACGTGCAGACCGCGTGAGACGACGCTTCATCCAGTCCCAAACATGCTCAATGGGGGACAGATACGGAGATCTCGCTGGCCAGGGTAATTGACTTACACCTTCTAGAGCACGTTGGGTGGCACGGGATATATGCGGACGTGCATTGTCCTGTTGGAACAGCAAGTTCCCTTGCCGGTCTAGGAATGGTAGAACGATGGGTTCGATGACGGTTTGGATGTACCGTGCACTATTCAGTGTCCCCTCGACGATCACCAGTGGTGTACAGCCAGTGTAGGAGATCGCTCCCCACACCATGATGCCGGGTGTTGGCCCTGTGTGCCTCGGTCGTATGCAGTCCTGATTGTGGCGCTCACCTGCACGGCGCCAAACACGCATACGACCATCAGTGGCACCAAGGCAGAAGCGACTCTCATCGCTGAAGACGACACGTCTCCATTCGTCCCTCCATTCACGCCTGTCGCGACACCACTGGAGGCGGGCTGCACGATGTTGGGGCGTGAGCGGAAGACGGCCCAACGGTGTGCGGGACCGTAGCCCAGCTTCATGGAGACGGCTGCGAATGGTCCTCGCCGATACCCCAGGAGCAACAGTGTCCCTAATTTGCTGGGAAGTGGCGGTGCGGTCCCCTACGGCACTGCGTAGGATCCTACGGTCTTGGCGTGCATCCGTGCGTCGCTGCGGTCCGGTCCCAGGTCGACGGGCACGTGCACCTTCCGCCGACCACTGGCGACAACATCGATATACTGTGGAGACCTCACGCCCCACGTGTTGAGCAATTCGGCGGTACGTCCACCCGGCCTCCCGCATGCCCACTATACGCCCTCGCTCAAAGTCCGTCAACTGCACATACGGTTCACGTCCACGCTGTCGCGGCATTCTACCAGTGTTAAAGACTGCGATGGAGCTCCGTATGCCACGGCAAACTGGCTGACACTGACGGCGGCGGTGCACAAATGCTGCGCAGCTAGCGCCATTCGACGGCCAACACCGCGGTTCCTGGTGTGTCCGCTGTGCCGTGCGTGTGATCATTGCTTGTACAGCCCTCTCGCAGTGTCCGGAGCAAATATGGTGGGTCTGACACACCGGTGTCAATGTGTTCTTTTTTCCATTTCCAGGAGTGTATTTCGGTAGAATTAGTGACAAGACAACTCAGTCTTCACCTTCATAAGCACTAAAAGGTATTTACAAAAGAGCAGCACTTAATTTCTATTTTACCAACTAAGATTCAGTACCAACTACTGGAACCGCGCGACCGCTACGGTCGCAGGTTCGAATCCTGCCTCGGGCATGGATGTGTGTGATGTCCTTAGGTTAGTTAGGTTTAAGTAGTTCTAAGTTCTAGGAGACTGATGACTTCAGATGTTAAGTCCATAGTGCTCAGAGCCGTTTGAACCATTTTTTTGAACTAGCTCCTGACGCACGTAAATTACTAGCATGCACGAATACTTTTACGTACATGCGTATATTCAGACAGTCTTAATGTAATTCTGAGGCCAACAGCGCGCTAAATATTTAAAAACAATTAAATTTGATGACTTTAAAAAATTGCAGTTGTCACCAAGAGTGCACTCAGTGTTTCAAAACACATTAAATAGTGTTTTTACACTGTTTAACGATTGCCAAGGAACGGCTGACTCTTGGTAAAGAACAGCTCTCAGTTGTTACGGAATAACTGACGAATTGCTAAGAAACACCCTATCAATAATAGTAAAAGGACATGTACTGCAGCGTCGCCTGTGCACGAACGCCCTGTAAGCATTCGTCAATTCATCTTGTACGGTGTTTGACGAACGTTGTTTGGGAACGATTAGTGCAACATTTTTGCAATACATCATCTGACTGCTTACGACCGTGGACGAGCAGCTGGACGGCTGAAAGTGAGTCAAAGCGTCACAACAGTGGCCACAGAAATGGGTGTGTCCAAAAGTGTTACCTCGGGGTTAAAACAGCCACTGAAGATGGAAATGCTATGTGACACCATGTCAGTGGTCGTAGACAGACCACCACAGCACAGAAGGATCGATGCGTATAATGGTGAAAAGGAACAGACACCTCACTCCTAGGCAGATCGCTGCAGGTGTTACAAACCTACCATATCCATTTCGAGGCGATTAAATCAAGCTGAGTTCTATGCTCGGAAGTCTCTTAAATGTATCCCACTTTAACAACGGTGATCCAGAGTGATTTTCTCCAACAAATCCTGCTTCATATGGCAAGTGATTCTGGCCACCAGTTAAACTGGAGGGAGATGGAAACGAGTTACACATCACACAATGTTCATGAACATCATGGCTAAGGCGTAGGTGTTACGGTGTGGGCAGGTATGGCCGATCACCGCTGCATACCTTTGCGCGAGGTACCGTTAAGGCACAGTGATATTGCAGGGAGATTATTGTGGATCATTTCCGTCAGTTTAGGGCTGCGGTGGGGCCTTACTTCCTGTTTGTGACCCACAGTGCCCAACCGCGCAGGACCGCCGAGGTGTCGGACACACTGGAAAGTGAAAACATCGAACTGATGGAATGGTCTGTGTATTAATGGCCTGTGTACTCCCGGAACCTAAACCCATCTTTATACTTGGGATACTCATGGCAGACATCTTCCTTAACAACGCCCTCATCCCCCCCTCCCGACCCCCCCCCCCACCAGAGCGTGCAAGAATTGAAAACCGCCTTGTGAGAGGACAATAGCCACCAAGCACTCCTCAACAGTATGGTAGCCAGCATGAATAACAAGTACAAAATGTGCGTTAGTGCCCGAGGAGGGCATATGCCTCACTCAGTCCGTTGAGAACCTGATCTTTGTCAAACATGAATATTATTTATGTCTGTTATCCTGCTTTACCGTGTGATGAAATCTGTACCATTTTTCGTTATAAATATACCATTTCTCCTTTATTATGTATGTACTGTATTTTTATATCGTCCATCATTGCCTGTGATTATTCCTGTCCACCAATGTATGTGTTCCCTGCCAACTCTCAGACAGTATAACATTACCTGAAAGGCACGCAGTAGCAATACAAATAACCAATACAAAAACTCTAAGCTTAATACTAATTCACAAGCAAAAGGTTGCCCGAACTCTTATGGGAATCGTCACCTTAGTGTGCGCGAGTAATGAGTAGATGGGCAATTAGGTTCATTACACATGTAGATTGTGGACAGTTAGGAATGTGGGTCTCACGGGAAGCGTGTAACGGATAAGTCCCTGCGGTCGTGCTATTCATCTGTGTCCTGGGTGGCTCAGATGGATAGAGCGTCTGCCATGTAAGCAGGAAATCCTAGGTTCTTGTCCCGGTGGGGGCACACATTTTCAGCTGGCCACATCGAGGTATATCAACAACACCTGTCGGCAGCTGAGGGTTTTAATTAATTATCATTTATTGTTGTTGTTGTTGCGGCTGCTGTCTTGAGTCCTAAGTCTGCTTTGAAATAACTCAACAAGTTAGTCTATCCTGTAAAATCCTCGTCATCTATGCATAATTTCTGCACTTACAGCCTTTTGAAAGTACTTACTGTGTACGAGCCTAGCTCTCGCTGGCTTTTAACCCTCTGCACTCCAAAACGTACAACATAACCAAACTCCCTTTTCCTTGGTACCACAGAATGTTTCCACTATCGGTTCTTCTAGTGAACTACTGTTATAATTTTCTCCCCCTGTTTCGATTACGGTTAGTGACCTGTAAACGCAATAGCTCAATGAACCGTGCAGCAGACACAGCAGGAATCACATACAGGTCCAGATAAATCTGAGCCCATAATACATGCTTTTGTGAAACAATGGGCTGTTTCGAAATTTCCTTGTAGAGTACAGCATTCTGCCGGACTGGAGTGGTAGTCCAGTAAGGTACTACGGGAGAACCTCTGTTAAGTCTCGGAATTAGAGGTACTGGCTGAATCGAACATGTGAGTGTCGTGGAGTAAGGGGTAAGGTACTGAGGAGAGATTCTCTAAAGTTTGGGAAGTAGGTTAATGGTACTGGCTGAAGCGAGCCTATGAGTATGGGTTGTGAGTAGTGCCTTATCAGAAAGTTTCAAAGCAGCACACACTCCGGTGCGAAATTAGAGATTCATTCTGCAGTTTCGAGTACCGTAATGGGTTATTAATCATTGTCGATGTTTCAGGCTGTGGTAAATACACAGTTCGTGCCATGATGGAGATCCGAGGATTGTACAGATGAAATGAGCAATAACTTGGACGTGAGACGTCACTAATGTGCGTCATTGATAATAGTGGTGCCCACATTCGTGATAGTAGTTCGTGACGTCAGCGATATTCACATCTAATTGCCGCAGCAGGAAATACTGCTAACAGCAAGGCGACTACTAGTCATCAGACAGCGACTATCAGCAATGGTTTCTATCATACTTCGTCACTGTGCAGTCCTTTTCGAATGATGTAACAAAGCAGGAGGTATTGGTGAATAGAGTAAAACAAATCAAATCAGGACACGTTGAGGAAACATTATCTGTTTGTGTGATTGTAAGCTCTCCTGACGAATAAACTGCTAGTACTGCTGTCGAGTGTTCAGCCGTGTGCACTCATTTACGAAGTACGATTCTTCGGCAGCGTAGCTGGCCGTGATAATCAGGTGATACCTGTATAATGAGCATCTTTCTTTCATCGTCCCATCTTTATACACTTTCCCTCCCCAATCCTTCCTCCACTAATGGGCCGATCCCTGCGTCGACTGCAATGCTAGGGGGTACTCGATCACCGAGTGCTATGTGTGAACTCTGATCCCTTAGCGCTGTCACAGTCTGGGAAAATCAGTGGCGAAGCTCTATCGAGCAAAACGTACAACCTTTTTACAGCTGCAGCGAGGCTGGTGCTCCAGACATTAGCCTGTAGTAACAGGAGAATGGTGTGATATAAATTGAAGAATTGGTATTTTTAATTCTGTTACTTCTATTTTCCCAACCATTAAATGTTGTGGAGGCTTTTATGATGTGAATAGTAATATCTGACAGTTTAAGGACTTCAGTCATTAAATAACAATACAATTGTAGCGGAGGTTTTAATCATGAGCCTTACATACACAACTGTGTTGTCTCATCAGTAAAAATTTAAGTCATTAATGCATTCGAAATACGACAGGATTTTTATATTCGTGGAGATTAGACGCTTTTTATTCTTATAAAAGCTATTATTGACTTGCAGAGCCTCGTACTGCAAGGAAGCAAGGGAGAGGATGTTGTTATGGATGGCTGGTATCCTCTTTCTACAATATAAATGCACACATGGATTAATACAGTTCTTTATTTACTTGAACATTTACTTGCATTGAATGTAGCCCATGTGTTGTGGTACAAGCTCATCAGTAATAGTCCTCATGCAGGCAATATCGGTAATCTTGCTATTACAAACTTTAGTCTCGCTATAGTCACTAATGTGGTCACTATGTACTGTCGTAGCCTGAGGGAGTGAGGCCCCCGGTCAGCGGCGGCGGCCTAAATACATGCTGTCGGTAGAGCGTTGGCAGCGTGCTGCCTGTCTGTGTGTCTCTGGCCTCTCTCGCTTGATCCTGCACTTACTATCGATCTTCGCACTACATCTTTGCCGACCGGTGTGCTGGCGCCAGCACAGGCATGTCCTTGCTTCTGTGCCTTGCATGTACCCTTCATGCTTATCTGTTCTACTTCTCACGTATCAAAATCATTTCGCAGTGTGGCCTGAGCTTCCATTTGGTGCACATCGACAGCGCAGAAAGATACGTATATAGCTTCTTTTCTGTGTTTACTTCGTAGATTCTTACTTAAATTGCGTGTGAGTTTCGTATAGGAGGTGTAATTTCGAGTTTTAGTTACTGTAATCGTAAATTCAGGCAGATTGTAGCACAGTCGTTAGGCATTTGTACAGGTTAGTTCATACATTATTTGCATGTTTCCCTTGCGTTACCTAGGCACGAACTCGTGTTTCAGTAACTGTTGTTCAACATCGATTAGAATGGACAGGGACTGTGATTGCTGTGTTCGGATGAGGGCTGAGTTGGCATCCCTTCTCTCACAGCTGCAGGCGGCTCTGACTTCGGTAGCACAGCTTGAGACTGTTGCCAATGGGCACCACTGTGGGGAGCCGGACTTGGGTATCACGGGGATGTCAACATCGTCCCGTCTGCCGCTGTGGTTGTCCCGGTTGCTGCCCGCAGTGGGGCTGAGCCCTCGCCTGAGGTTGATTGGGAGGTCGTTCCAAGGCGTGGCAGGCAGTGAAAGACGTCCCCGGAGGCTGATAAGAAAGCCTCCCCGGTGCGTCTGACAAACAGGTTTTAGGTACTGTCTCTGGCTGAGACAGATGCAGCTGCCTGCCCTGTTTCAGAGGATGATTCTCAGCCTTCAAGGTCTGGGCAATCGCAGAGGGTGGGCTTATTGGTAGTTGGGAGCTGCAATGTTAGGCGCGTAATGGGGCCCCTTAGGGATATGGCGGCTAAGAAGGGGAAGAAATCCAGTGTGCACTCCGTGTACATTCCGGGCGGAGTCATTCCTGATGTGGAAAGGGTCCTTCCGGATGCCATGAAGAGCACAGGGTGCAGCCAGCTGCAGGTGGTGGCACATGTCGGCACTAATGACGTGTGTCGCTTTGGATCAGAGGAAATTGTCTCTGGATTCCAGCGGCTATCAGATTTGGTGATGGCTGCCGGTCTTGCTTACGAGATGAAGGCAGAGCTCACTATCTGCAGCATCGTTGACAGAACCGACTGCGGACTGCGACTCGTGCAGAGCCGGGTGGTCTATATCAGAGGCTCAGATAGTTTTGCGATCGTGTTGGCTGCAGATTCCTTGATTTGCGCCATAGGGTGGTGGGGTTTCGGGTTCCGCTGAATAGGTCAGGAATTCACTACACTCAGCTGGCGGCTACACGGGTAGCGGAGGCTGTGTGGCGTGGACTGGGTGGTTTTTCAGGTTAGAAGGCCTCGGGAAAGTACGGGGTGGGCTGCAGTTTCAAAGGGTACATGGCAAATACAGGACATGCTTGGATCAAGGAACAGTCGGAATTGTAGTTGTAAATTGTTGTAGTTGTGCTGGGAAAGTCCCTGAGCTTCAAGCGCTAATAGAAAGCACAGAAGCTGAAATCGTTATATGTACAGAAAGCTGACTAAAGCCTGAAATAAGTTCTGCAGGGATTTTTACGAAGTCTCAGACGGTGTTCAGGAAAGATAGATTAGGCGGAATTGGTTGTGGAGTGTTTGTGTCTGTCAGTAGTGGTTTATCTTGTAGTGAAGTCGAAGTAGATACTCCGTGCGAATTGGTATGGGTGGAGGCTATACTTAACAGCCGAACTAAGTTAATAATTGGCTCCTTCTACCGACCCCCAGACTCCGATGATATAGTTGCTGAACGGTTCAGAGAAAATCTGAGTCTCGTAACAAATAAATACTCCACTCATACGGTTATAGTTGGTGGGGAATTCAACCTTCCCTCGATATGTTGGCAAAAATACTTGTTCAAAACCGTTGGTAGGCAGAAAACATCTTCCGAGATTGTCGTAAACGCTTTCTCCGAAAATTATTTTGAGCAGTTAGTCCACGAACCCATGCGAATTGTAAATGGTTGCGAAAACACAGTTGACCTCTTAGCCACAAACAATCCAGAGCTAACAGAGAGCATCATGACTGATACAGGGATTAGTGATCACAAGGTCGTTGTAGCTAGGCTGAATGCCGGTTCTTCCAAATCCACCAGAAACAAACGCAAAATAATTTTATTTAAAAAAGCGGATAAAGTGTCACTAGAAGCCTTCCTAAGAGCAATCTCCATTCCTTCCGAACTGACTATGCAAATGTAGACGAGATGTGGCTTAAATTCAAAGATATAGTAGCAACAGCAATTGAGGGATTCATACCTCATAAATTGGTAAGAGATGGAACTGATTCCACATGGTACACAAAACAGGTCTACACGTTGTTGCAGAGGCAACGAAAAAAGCATGCGAAGTTCAGAAGAACGCGAAATCCCGAAGATTGGCTAAAATTTACAGACACGCGAAATTTGGCACGGACTCCAATGCGAGATGCCTTTAATAGGTTCCACAACGAAACATTGTCTCGAAATTTGGTAGAAAATCCGAAGAAATTCTGGTCGTATGTAAAGTACACAAGCGGCAAGACGCAGTCAATACCCTCGCTGCGCAGTGCCGATGGTACTGTTACCGACGACTGTGCCGCTAAAGCGGAGTTATTGAACGCAGTTTTCCGAAATTCCTTCACGAGGGATGACGAATGGAATATTCCAGAATTTGAAACACGAACAGCTGCTAGCATGAGTTTCTTAGAAGTAGATACCATAGGGGTTGCGAAGCAACTCAAATCGCTTGATACGGTCAAGTCTTCAGGTCCAGATTGTATACTGATTAGGTTCCTTTCAGATTCTTCTTCTTCATGTGCCGTCTCCTCTAAGAAGGTTGGCTGTCATCATGGCAATTTCTGATCTTGATTTGGCTGATCTAAGGAGTTCTGACGTTGAGCAGTTGTACCAATTTTTTAAATTGTCAATCCAGGATGTCCGTCTTCTACCCCTCGTTCTCTTCCCACAAATTTTCCCTTCTAGTATTATTTGCAATATTTTGTAATTTACTCCCCTAATAACATGGCCTAAATATTGTAGCTTCCTTACTTTAATAGTTTTAATTAATTCTTTTTCCTTTCCCATTCTTCTTAGGACATCTTGATTAGTAATCCTCGACACCCAACTAATTCTAAGTATTCTTCTATATGCCCACATTTCAAAAGCTTCTAAACTGTTCATGTCCGTCTTTTTCAATGTCCACGCTTCCATTCCGTATAGTAATTTTGAGAATACATAGCATCTTAGCAACTCATTTTTGTGTTTAAACAAATGTCTCTCGAACAGAATGCATTTTTCATCTTATTAAAGATACTTCTGGCCTGTCCTATTCTCGATTTAATTTCTTCTGAGCTTTCAATCTCCTCATTTACAATTGTTCCGAGATATTTAAATTTACGTACTTGATCGACTCTTTCCCTATTGATTGTAAGATTTTCTTGTTGGTGTGTTTTAGATATCACCATGAACTTAGTCTTGCTTACGTTAAGAGTCAAGCCAAATTCTTCACTTTTTTCTGCGACTTTGTCAAGAAGTAATTGTAGATCTTTGAGGTTTCCAGCTAGTAGTGCAGTGTCATCAGCAAACCTAACATTGTTAATGTTTAGCCCATTCACTTTAATGCCAGCTATTTCATCTGATAGAGCTGCCTGGAATATGTCTTCTGAATACATATTAAACAATAAGGGTGAGAGAACGCAACCTTGTCTCACACCCCTCTTTATTTCTATATCATTCGATAACTCATTTTCTACCTTCACGGTTGCGGTTTGATTGTAGTAGAGGTTATATATAATGCGGATGTCTTTCTTATCAAGTGTTTTCTTTTCTAACAATTCTATGAGATGATCATGACGAACTTTGTCAAATGCTTTATTATAATCCAGGAAGCACACATATAGTGGCTGATTAACCTCCATACATCGTTGCGCTAATATGTTAAAAGCAAACAATGCTTCTCTTGTACCGAGGGAACTTCTAAAACCGAATTGTGTATCACTTATACCTTCTTCTACTTTTTTGTATATTCGTTGGTGTATAACTTTTAGAAATATCTTTAAGGTGTGACTCATTAAGCTTATTGTACGGTGATCATTACAAGTTTTGGCATTAGCCTTTTTGGGTAATGTAACAAAGGTAGATGTCAACCAATCCCTAGGAATAATTCCCGAATTATAAATATCATTAAACAATTGTACAAATATATCTATATGGTCTATTCCTATGAGTTTCAGGATGTCATTTGGTATCTTATCCGGTCCAGGGGCTTTTCCTGTCTTTGATTTGTTGATAACATGTAATATTTCTTCTTTCGAGTTGCTTGGTCCTCGTTCTCCGATCATGTTATCATAAAATTTTTGATCTTTTCTTGTATCTTCAAATAGTTCTTTGACATATTCTGTCCACCTGTCCAGTTTACCTTTAACATCAGGAATTATTTTGTCATTTTTATCTAACAATAAACTTGTACTTTTCTTTTTATTAAGTCCAGCTAAATCTTTAACTTTTTTGTGTAAGTTGAAACTATCATGTCTTGTTTCATAACTCTCAATTTCAGAGCATTGTTCCTTGTACCATTCTTCTTTTGCTCGCCGTGTTTCTTTTCGTATTTCTGCATGTAATCTTTTATACTCACTTTCATCTCTATTTTTAAGTATTCTTCTTTGTTCCATCAATTGTAATATCTTCTCTGTCATCCACTTCTTTTTCATGTTGTCGTGTTTGGTCGCCATTGTGTTTTTACATGCATTATTTAATGTGTCTTTTATAAGTTCCCATTTGCCATCAATGTCTTCTGTTTGATTATTCTTTATCCTAACTAATTCCTTATTAATCTCTTCAGAAGTCTTTTGTTTAGTCAAGGGGTCTCTTAGAATAGTTGTATTTATATAGTCCTTCTTTTGTTTCTTTTGTATGGCTTTCAGTTTCACATGGAACTTTGCTACTAAAGGGTTATGATCAGAAAATATATCAGCTCCTGGATATGTTTTCACACCATGAATAGAATTTTTGTACCTCTTGTTTATAAGTATGAAATCGATTTGATTTCTGCAAACTTCTTCATTACAGTCTCTTGGTGATTTCCAAGTATAAAGTCTTCGTTTAGGGAGTTTAAAAAATGTGTTTGTAATAGACAGATTGTTTTCCTGGCAAAATTGTGACAGCAAATCTCCTCTTTCATTTCTTGTTCCTAAACCAAAAGGTCCAATAAGATCACCTTCACTTCCTTCACCTATTTTGGCATTAAAATCTCCCATGATGATAATAATGTCTCTGCTTTTTGAGGTTCCTATTGCTTGTGTTAATTCTTCATAAAATTTTCCTATTTCTTCTTGGTCTTTGTCGGCTGTTGGAGCATAGATTTGGATTAAATTAATATTTGTTTGTTTCGTTTGTAAATGTATACTGATTACTCTATCTGAGATTGGTAAAATGCTTTTGACAGATTTACTAGCATACTCATCTAAAATTATTCCTACCCCATTCCTGTGCTGGCTATAAGAATTTCCCGAGTAATATACTTTCATGTTGTCAATGGTCATTTCTCCTGAGTCAGGCCATCATGTTTCAGATTACGCTGATACAATAGCTCCCTACTTAGCAATCATAGACAACCGCTCGCTCACCGGTAGATCTGTACCTACAGGTTGGATAGATCTGTACCTACAGTGTTTAAGAAGGGTAGTAGGAGTAATCCATCGAACTACAGACCTATATCATTGACGTCGGTTTGCAGTAGGGATTTGGAGCATATACTGTATTCAAACATTATGAATCACCACGAAGGGGACGATCTATTGATACGTAATCAGCATGGTTTTTGAAAGCATCGTTCTTGTGCAACGCAGCTAGCTCTTTATTCGCACGAAGTAATGGCCGCTATAGACAGGGGATCTCAAGTTGATTCCGTATTTATAGATTTCCGGAAAGCTTTTGATACCGTTCCTCACAAGCGACTTCTAATCAAGCTGCCGGCCTATGGGGTATCGTCTCAGTTGTGTGACTGGATTCGTGATTTCGTGTCAGGGAGGTCGCAGTTCGTAGTAATAGACGGCAAATCATCGAGTAAAACTGGAGTGATATCAGGTGTTCCCCAGGGAAGCGTCCTGGGACCTCTGCTGTTCCTGATCTATATAAATGACCTAGGTGACAATTTGAGCAGTTCTCTTAGGTTGTTCGCAGATGATGCTGTAATTTACCGTCTAGTAAGGTCATCCGAAGACCAGTATCAGTTGCAAAGCGATTTAGAAAAGATTGCTGTGTAGTGTGGCAGGTGGCAGTTGACGCTAAATAACGAAAAGTGTGAGGTGATCCACATGAGTTCCAAAACAAATCCATTGGAATTCGATTACTCGATAAATAGTACAACTCTCAAGGCTGTCAATTCGACTAAGTACCTGGGTGTTAAAATTACGAACAACATCAGTTGGAAAGACCACATAGATAATATTGTGGGGAAGGTGTGCCAAAGGTTGCGTTTCATTGGCATGACACTTAGAATATGCAACAAGTCCACTACAGAGACAGCTTACACTACACTCGTTCGTCCTCTGTTAGAATATTGCTGCGCGGTGTGGGATCCTTACCAGGTGGGATTCACCGAGGACATCGAAAGGGTGCAAAAAAGGGCAGCTCGTTTTGTATTATCGCGTAATAGGGGAGAGAGTGTGGCAGATATGATACGCGAGTTGGGATGGAAGTCATTAAAGCAAAGACGTTTTTCGTCGCGGCGAGATCTATTTACGAAATTTCAGTAGCCAACTTTCTCTTCCGAATGCGAAAATATTTTGTTGAGCCCAACCTACATAGGTAGGAATGATCATCAAAATAAAATTAGAGAAATCAGATGTCGAACAGAAAGGTTTAGATGTTCGTTTTTCCCGCGCGCTGTTCGGGAGTGTAATATTAGAGTGATAGTATGATTGAAGGTCGATGAACCCTCTGCCAAGCACTTAAATGTGAATTGCAGAGTAATCATGTAGATGTAGATGGTTTTATACAGGCCACCTGCTTGGCAGCGCTGCAGCAGCGGAATAGGAGAAAAACTGTGGGAGTCTCACGACTCATTGTCTTGGACTCTGGTGCTGTTGCCACTCCCATCAGATGCTGGAGTAACTTTCGGGCAACGTTGTGACTGGCTGAGCGTTGGGGCTGGTGCTGTACTGAGACACTGACTCTTTTGTTCATACCGTCGGCCTCTCGTATCTCAAGAACCCCCTTTAGCACTGCATCTGAGAACCCTGAGAGGAACCCAAGCAATCAACATCATAAAGCCCATTTCCTCGCCTTCCTGCAACATGAAATACACCCCTCCAACAATGTCCCAATACATTTTTGTCACGATGCACTGCGTGTTCTTCAGCAATGTTCCATTATAATGGTCAGCTGTGTCACCTGGCTCCTCACTTACTGAGCGTGTGTGGTTTGGTTTACACTTATGCCCAAATCCCTTCACTAATTTATGGATGTAGCGTACATCTCGCTAAATGTAATTTGACACAAATTTTTATTTTGTATGATTACATTGTAGCCACACGAGATTATTAAAGATATTGAAATCATTGCACAAGAGATCTGTCAGTAGGTATGTGCTAGGGTGTTCACTGATATACAGTCACATTAATGTGACCACGGCATACCTTCAACAAGGCCGCGCGGAGTAGCCGCGCGGTTAGAGGCGCGATGTGACTAATCGAGCGGCCCCTCCCGTGGGAGCAACTAATACAGTTTTAACAAGTACCTTACAAATGTTTTTTTCTCTTTATTGATTTTCAATTCCCCCCGAAAGGGGCGGGCTGGCAGCAGCTTACTACGCTGCTCTACAGCCTACAGACTTTTTGTTTTAAAAAAAAAAGGAAGAAGAAAGAAACAAGGAAAAACAGGCGATAAAATGGTGATTTAAAGTGGAAAATGGCGTAAAAATGCGGAAAGTTAAAACAGAAAGCAAAAGGGGTTGGCAATGTTGATAAAATACACAGGAATCAGACAAGTAACATAGTAGACACACAATTAAAAAACATGGTGACAGTCTGGTTTCTGTTCGCAAGAGATAAAAAAATCACACCCAGCGACAGTATGATGGCTGTTCGCTACACTTCCCAAAAGACACAACACGGAACACTCACTGGAAAAACACACCGTAAAACACTCCACGAAAATGGCGGCACAAATATGGCACTCCCGATCCAAAGGCAGATGGGGGGGGGACCTGGAGGAGGGGGGAAAACAAGGAGGGAGGAGAGGAAAAAACGAAAAGGGGGGAGAACCAATGAGGGAGAGGACTAATAAAGGGGGAGAAGGGCAGACACGAGAGGGAATGAGAGGAGGCAGAGGAGGGAAATGTAAAAGGACTCAGGGGAGAGAAGTGGGCAAAGAGAGGGGAGGTGGGGAAGAAAGAGGATGGAAGGGGGGGAGAGGGAGCCCGGGAAAAGAACAGAGGAAAGGAGGGGGAGTATAAATGTTCAATGAGAGCACCATTTATCACACGGCACACATCAAGTCTATAGCCGAGATCTTCCCAAACATTGACAAGTGTGTCTTCAGTGATTATAGCAACAGCTGCTTCAATCCGGTTTCTTAATTAGTGGAGGTCTGCTGATAGCGGAGGCACGTACACACGATCCTTGATGAAAGCCCAAAGGAAAAAGTAGCATGGCATTAGGTCGGGTGAACGTGGAGGCCATGCAAAAGAAACCCTGTCATTTCTTCGATACTACCGCTATCTAGCGGATTGCGGCGGAAACATTGCGCGCTGCACATGCGCACTGGTGCCGAACACAACTGTTTGAATTGCTCTTTCATTTGACATATCATTTATAACTGTAAGTTTAATGTAATAAATATTACAAAGCGTTAAAACCCCGATATTCAATTATAAACACCCTGTAGTGTGTAAGTCTAGGGACCGATGACCTCAGCAGTTTGGTCTCTTCGCAATTCACACACATCTGAACATTTTTTCTTCGATGACAACGTGTAGTAACCACTTACAGAAGGCAGGTGGCAGCATTAGCAGTGGAGGGTATATAAAGCGTTGCCATAATGCGGAAACATAGCGATTTATCTGATGTCCAAAACAGCATGATCGTTGGCTTTTGAGAAAAGGGTGAAAGCATTTCCGAATTTGGTTAATATTCGCGTGTCGTCGTGGTTAAAATACACCGTGCGTAGCAAACTGGCGCTATCAGAATCGGCGCCTAGACGACTATAGTGCACCACGGGTCGCAGATGCCTTGCAGCGGAGATGTGTACCAGAGAATAGACGTCCAACCGTTGAAGAAATGGCCACCTAGATGAACCAAGGGAATACCAACAGTGTCTTCTCAACGATCGTGTAGCGAATATTCCTGCCTGTAGGCCTCGGCAGAAGTCGCCTGGCTCGTGCACCCAAGCTGGCTGCTGTTCACCGGCAATGAAAGCTGCAATTTACGCGTCAGTATCACAACTGGGGACCAGTGTTGCTCCATTGAGCAAATGGCCGGTATCCGTTATGGTCTTGCAACGATCGTCGAAAGGGTGTAGGCCGGATGAGCGAGCATTATGGTCTGCAGAATGTTTTCAAGGAATTCCCTGGGTGATTTTGTGATTCCAGAAGGAACATTGGTTCAATAGAAGAATGCATATGCCCTTGGGGACCATGTCCACATCTATATTCAGTTGATTTTTCCCCCCCGGCTCGATGGCATCTATCTGCAGGAAAATGCAGCATGTCATACAACTCGCAGTGTACGTTCGTAGTTTGAAGAGTACCAGGGTGAGTTTTCTGCACTCCCACCCTCCCCACCCCTGGTCAACAAACTACACGAATTTAAAGCCAGTCGAGAATCTGTGGGACCACCTCGATCGGGCTGTTCGAGTCATGGAGGAATCGAAAAATCTAGCACAACAGGCCACAGCACAGACGGCGACATGGCTCCTCAGCATTATCGATACCTTCCAGAATCTCAGTGACTCTCTTCCGTGCTGCGGAGAGGCTTTCGACAGGTGTTCACACTAATGTGAGTGGACCGTGTAAGATTACTTAGGGTGTTCATTTTTAAATTTCAACTGGCGCTTTCATTACCAGTTCCTGATCTGACAGCGTCGTTTCCCTTACTTCCCTTGATATTCAGCAGCTCGGCCAGGAACGCTTTCTGGCATTTAATTAACGAATTGGCTGGTGAAATAATGAACAATTCGAGCAAAGGTACGGAAGCAAACATTCTGTCTACATTCCATCCAGACATAAAAATAGAGGAAACATCAGCACTGCAGTGTATGCTTGAAGGAAAAGTCTCTGATTGTGGTTTGTAGCTAGTATTCTTGATTTCTAGTATGTATTCATTACAACAGAGGCAAAATTATTAGTCACTCTCTAAAAGAATACTAGCGTCGTTGTAGGTGGTAGCAGGCGGCTTCGTAACCGTCCACCCCAAACGTAAGGCATAGAATAAAGTGGGACGGCAAGCTAAAAAGGAGAGGGAGTGGGAGAGGTTACATATACGTTGTATGATAAAGCCCTTCTCTCAAAAATTTCTCTCCTTCATACCTTCTCTGTGTTACCATAGATGACGTGTCACTGATCTCATTTGTACTAAGATTGCAGTACACGCGAGGTGCCTACTTGCTTCCACCGCCAGGAGTGGAATGCATAGGATCTAATAAATTGTAAGTAGGCTGTTTAGGTTTTTATGTTGGTAACGCCACGTAGCGCTCTGTATGAAAATCACTGGCTGTGCTGTGTGCAGTCTTTGGCTGGTTTGCATTGTTGGAATTTGCTATAGTAGTGTTGGGCTGTTGGCTGTTAACAGCTCGTAGCGTTGCGCAGTTGGAGGTGCGCCGCCAGCACTAGTGGATGTGGGGAGAGAAATGGCGGAGTTTTGAGAGCGGGTGATCTGGACAGAGACAGTAAATTTGTACGGCTGGATGTCATGAACTGATATATATATTATGACTCTGGAACACTATTAAGCTGGCAGTATTGGCGCTCGCTGTATTGCAGTAGTTCGAGTAACGAAGACTTTTGTGAGGTAAGTGATTCATGAAAGGTATAGGTTATTGTTAGTCACCATTCTTTTGTAGGGATTTTTGAAAGTCAGATTGCGTTACGCTAAAAATATTGTGTGTCAGTTTAAGCACAGTCATTTACAATGTTTTCTAGGGGGACGTTTCAAAATGTTCACAAACCAGCAGTCTCCTTTAGTTGTCCCCCCCGCGAAGAAAATACCCCGTAGCTCGTGAATCCGTTATCTTGATGCTGTAATAACCTCTTAGCGAGGAATAAGTATTTTAGATATAATTAAATTTCTTATTAATATGTTTACACAGGATGCCACTCGCTTTTTATTAGCAAAACACGATAAACTGCACATTCCATTTTTAGAGTCGCAAATAATTTCCATTCTCCAGCAAAATAATGAACTGCGTATTTCCATAATTACTGTTACATTGTTCTCAAGTATATGTCCCAATAAACAGAAATTCCTAGTAAATTCTTAACTGACTCCGACCGCGGCAGACCACTTGTCTGTCCGAAGCTGCCGAAACAGCTCTGATCTTACGACGAAGCCACTTCGCCCGCCATCCAAGTTAGGTGCGATCCGAAGATCACCGAAGTGCCTTTTCGTTTAACAGTTGTTTATTAGTCTGCTGGTTATTAATACTTGTGAAATAATGGAATGACAGCACGTTATTGAGAGATGCTTTAATATGAAACCCAAGTAAATACGCTGCATACTTTTTCTGATATTAATAACAGAAGATTATCATTTTGGCCCGCAACTTCCGAATGCAGCAGCCAATTGTGCAGAAGTTCCACACTTTAGACCAGGGCTTCACAACATACGTGCTCGCGGAGCAAGCTGTGAGCAGCAAGGCACGAGCATGGAGCAGCGCGAGCACGCTACCCCCCCTACCGGACCAGAGCTGAGAGTGGGGAAAGTCACGTGGGGCACACAACAGCTGCCGCCAGTCAATGTAAATCCGCGGCCACCTGCAGGGATATCACTCACGAATTATTACTGCGACAAATGAAACAAATAAAGGAGAATGTACACATGCCACATAATTTTATTAGCTTAGTGTATGCCTCTACATTCGCATTAATTTGTGAATTGTTACACAATAAAAGGTGTCACTGAAGTGTGGGATTCTCGGTTATCTTGTGCTTTTTGCCCTTTACAATTGCGTCTATGTTCGGAGTAATTGTTCTTGTGCATTTTAGGCGCAGCGTGCAGTTTAAATTTCGATCAGACAATGCGTTTCTCAGGCGCGTCTTGTTACATTTCTTTGCAGAGAACAGTTGTTCACAAACATACGTGGAACCGAACACTGATATTCTTGTAGCCGCCAGTTTGTGCAAACGAGGAAATCTATCCTGAGGGAAGTGTCTGTAGAATTCCAAAATGTTTTTCTTGTTCTGAAATTTGTCTCTGTATTCTCTGTCACACTGCAGGTCAATAATTTCTTGCTGCAGCTCAGGATGAATCTCTCAAATATTCGCTGAATATGCAGAGAACAGAACAAAATCACTGTCTAGTGCTGTCAGATCTTGAAAGCGCTGATCAACTAAACTATGTGAATAACGTTCACAGTCTTTGTGAACATCTTGCATGGATGAAAATTTAGGAAAATGAACTAGGTTTCCTGTTTCCAGCTGACTCACCCAAAGTGTCAATTTCATTTTAAAAGCTCGTATATGATCTATGAAATGAGTAATTAGCAGATCTTTACCTTGTAGTAAAATGTTCAAAGCATTCAGATGGCTAGTTAAATCTGCTAAGAAAGCGAGATCACATTCAAACGCGCGCGCATTTCCCCTCCCTCCCCTCCCTCCCTACTCAACAACCTTGCACCTACTCGCGAGCACGTGCCTGAGTAGACGCGAGAACTCGCGCTGAAAACCGGCCAGTTGTTAAGCCCTGCTTTAGACGGTCTTTCTCAAGATACCGAGTAAACTATCTGTCATCGGTACCTCACACCGCATGAAATCATCATGCCACTGCTGCCTTCTCAGTTGTTCTAAGAAGAGCTTAATGTACCTGAATATGATGTCTGCAAAGCCAGAAATATGACAGAATGTTTCTCGCAGTTCGTTGAACGGAATCAGCGCAGAGCGATGATTCGACGTGGAGAGGCGACAGAACGGCAGGTAGGCAGAAGCTATTTTGAATGAATTTGCAGGATTTGATGGAACATCGACATGGACTGTCCAACGTGTCTACAAAAAAACAGTGTTCCAATCGCAGCCACTGTACATAGAGTAAGGCCCCGGTGTTTTTGTGTACATACGGCGTTTGTAATGTGTCTTTGTCTACTGATGTATCCGCCACGTAAAATCATGCCGGTAATTGAATTAAAAACTACTCTGCGTTGACGCACTACACTGATATGAACACATCCGATGAGATACCTAGTCGAGATGATATTCTCCTATAGCTTACTTAGATAACCTACTAGAGTGAGTACAACCAGATACCGTAAAATAATTTATTTTCTGACAACGGAAAAATGCAAAAATATATACAAAATATTAAACCCTACTCATCTAGCTTTGAGATTGGGAGAACATCTGTTACTTTCCACAAAATTGCTCTCCCATTTATCTGACGGACACATTAAGTTGGTTGGTTGAATGGCTAAATGGTTCAAATGGCTCTCAGCACTATGGGACTTAACTTCTGAGGTCATGTCCCCTAGAACTTAGAACGACGTAAAACTAACTAACCTTAGGACATCACACACATCCATGCCCGAGGCAGGATTCGAACCTGCGACCGTAGCGGTCGCGCGGCTCCAGACTGTAGCGCCTAGAAGCGCTCGGCCACTCCGGCCGGCGGTTAGTTGATTAGCCCCGAGAAACAGAAGACTTCCAACAACAAAGAGTTCAGAGAACAAGCAAATGAAACACATTTACTGCAACTGTTTCCCTATTTGCAGAGCCAAGGTGCGTATATCACAGATCAGGGTGCTGGGACGCAAGATACTGCAGAGTCGACCTGCTCGGTGCCGTCGGTCGCCGTCCAGAGGACATACGTTGCGTACCTATAAATTCTGTCTACGCACTGGACATAAAATTCCGTCCGAAAACTCCTAGAGCTGAAACTACATCAGTACGACACAGAGCACGAATTGAGGATTCTGATTGCTCATAAATCAGAAACACAAACTCTTCTCGAATATTCAATCTTAAAAAGGACTTCAATAGGCCTCAGACGCCACAGAGAACCAAGAAGCTTCTCAAATTCTGACAGTGACATTCTTCACTGACGATCTTGTCAGCGAAGTCTCTCGGTCGCTCCCGCGCCAAGTGTCCTCTTTCGGCACCAGAGCTGCAGTCAACTGATTCACAAACAGTATGTGTAGTGCACACATCTGACCTTACAGTGTGCACTGCAAGCAAGTGCAGCAATGGTGTGGAGTAATATAGGAGAAATACAATATGTGATCAAAAGTATCCGGACACCTGGCTGAAAATGACTTCGTTGCACACTCCATCGGCAATGCTGGAATTAAATATGGTGTTGGCACACCCTAAGCCTTGATGACAGCTTCACTCTCGCAGGCACACGTTCTATCAGGCGCTCGAAGGTTTCTTGGGGAATGGCAGCTCACTCTTCTCGGAGTGTCCGCAGCTCGTGGTCGTGCGGTAGCGTTCTCGCTTCCCGCGCCCGGGTTCCCGGGTTCGATTCCCGGCGGGATCAGGGATTTTCGCTGCCTCGTGATGACTGGGTGTTGTGTGCTGTCCTTAGGTTGGTTAGGTTTACGTAGTTCTAAGTTCTAGGGGACTGATGACCACAGATGTTAAGTCCCATAGTGCTCAGAGCCATTTGAACCATTTTCTTCTCGAAGTGCTGCGCTCAGGAGAGGTATCGATGTCGGTCGGTGATGCACGGCACGAAGTCGGAGTTCCAAAACATCCCAAAAGTGTTCTATAGGATTCAGGTCAGGACTCTGTGTCGTGTAACAACTCCGCCACAGGTCGTGCATTATGGACAGGTGCTCGATCGTGTTGAAAGATGCAATCGCCATCCCCGAATTGTTCGTCGACAGTGACAAGCAAGAAGGTGCTTAAAACACAAATGTCAGCATGTGCTGCGGTAGTGCCACGCAAAACAACAAGAGGTGCAAGCCCCCTCCATGAAAAACACGACCACACCATAACACCACCACCTCCGAATTTTACTGTTAGCACTACACACGCTGGAAGATGACGTTCACCGGGGATTCGCCATACTCACACACTGTCATCGGATTGCCACATTGTGTACCGAGATTCATCATTCAACAGAACGTTTTTACACTGTTCAATCGTCCAATGTTTACGCACCTTTCACCAAGCGAGGCATCGTTTGGCATTTACTGGCGGGATGTGTTGCTTGTGACCAGCCGCTCGAACATGAAATCCCAGTTTTTTCAACTCCCGCCTAATTGTCATAGAGCTTGCAGTGTATCCTGGTGCAGTTTGGAGTTCCTGTGTGATGGTCTGCATAGATGTCTGCCTATTACACATTACGATCCCCTTTAACTGCCCGCGGTCTCTGTCAGTCAACAGACGAGGTCGGCCTGTACGCTTTTGTGCTGTACGTGTTTCTTCACGTTTCCACTTCACTTTCACATCGGAAACAGTGGACGTAGGGATGTTTAGGAGTGTGAAAATTTCACGTACGGATGTATGACACAAGTGACATCCAATCACCTGACCTCGTTGGAAGTCCGTGAGTTCCGCAGGGCGCCCGTTTCTGCTCTAAAAAAATGGCTCTGAGCACTGTGGGACTTAACATCTATGGTCATCAGTCCCCTAGGACTTAGAACTACTTCAACCTAACTAACCTAAGGACATCACACACATCCATGCCCGAGGCAGGATTCGAACCTGCGACCCTAGCGGTCGCTCGGCTCCGGTCTGTAGCGCCTAGAACCGCACGGCCACTGCGGCCGGCGTTTCTGCTCTCTCACGATTTATAATGACTACTGAGGTCGCTGATATGGAGTACCTGGCAATAGGCGGCAGCAAAATGCACCTAATATGAAACATATGTTTTTGGGGGTGTCCGGATACTTTTGATCACGTAGTGTATGTTCTGTAGCAAGTGTCTACCATCACTGTGGACAGTTTTCTTATCTGAGAAGAAGTTGTGGGTAGCACTTGCGATGCACCACGAGTTCCTTCCTCAGTAATTCTAACATCTCCCTTCTTCCACAACCCCTGCCCCCCCCAACCACACCCACCCACCCACCCACCCACACACACACACACACACACACACACACACATACACACAGTCAATACCATTCATATTTCATCATTTTAAAAATAAAAAACCGCGCGATCGCTACGGGCGCAGGTTCGAATCCTGCCTCGGGCATGGATGTGTGTGATGTCCTTAGGTTAGTTAGGTTTAAGTAGTTCTAAGTTCTAGAGGACTGATGACCTCAGATGTTGAGTCCCATAGTGCTCAGAGCCATTTGAACCATTTAGCCAAAAATAAAAGTGTTCCAATAAAATTCTTTCATTCTACAGTTTTGTTGGGTGCTAAGGTTCGTGATAACGTGGGCGGAGGGGGGGGGGCAATAGACGGCAGGGGGAGGAGGGCGTGGGCACTAGCTAATGTCTGATTGGGCTCAGGGGTTATGGCATAAGAAAGGTTGGGAACCACTGCTTTAGGCTAACAATACATTCCTTTTCGTTCGAAAACGACACGTGTTCTCCTCTAAACTTTCCCGATCGCTCCTTTCACAGGAAGTGTAACAGCCGCCGTTCCCCACCTAAAAAGTAGCCTTTAGCACCTCTACAAAATGGTAGTTACACGGAATCTAATCTTCACTGGGTAGCTTCAGTTCAATAAGACACCCACGAAGAATCTTCAGACTCTTATCCTCAACGGTTTAAGGCCATTACCAACGCTAAATGCTGTGTCGCGTGATGTCACCGTAGTGTGCCCTGGGGGTGACAAATTTCCCGTCCCGTGTGCTTTTATAAAAGCTCCATAATATACCCACTCTGAGAAGGGATGAGAATTCAATGGAGATATCCATATATTATTTCTAGATTTCCGAAAGGCCTATGACAGCATAAAACGACAGAAACTCTTAAATGTAATGAGGGCATTTCAAATGGTTCAAATGGTTCTAAGCACTATGGGACTTAACATCTGAGGTCATCAGTCACCTAGAACTTAGAACTACTTAAACCTAACTAACCTAAGGACATCACACACACCCATGCCCGAGGCAGGATTCGAACCTGCGACCGTAGCGGTGGCACGGTTCCAGACTGAAGCGCCTAGAACCGCTCGGCCACATCGGCCGGCAATGACGGCATCTGAAGCACCCTCGAAGTTAATCAGGTTAGTTAAAATGGCTATCGAAAAAACTTTATGTCGCATAACTGAAAATTTTAACGTGCATTCTGAACTGTGGCAAGGGAACGCCATTTCAGCTACTTGAACCACGTCTTAAAGAAGCTCTATAGAGAATTTGCTAAGGCTAATCCACTTGGGATCAAACTGCAGGAAGTGAACATTAATAACCTTGCCTATGCAGACGATGTAGTATTAATTACTTGTTCAAAAACAGAACTAGTCGAAGTTAGACAAAATTATTACAAAATCGCTGATAAACCTGGATTACGCGTTAATGAAGAAAAGGCAGAATATCTGGTCACAAGTAAGAAGGTCAGAGCTGATGCACCTTTGGCTGTAAGTATACTCATTTGGAAGAATGCTGTTGACCGCATCACGTACTTAGAAACAACAGTAGAGCGGATACGCAAATAGATGACCGTCTAGCAACAATGAATAAAACACGTCTTGGTTTCATCAAAACTGTTAAACGATGATCACTTAGTACTAACTTCGAAATCCGTTTGTATCAATCGATTTCTGTAACATTATAAGGATGTAAGGCATTAATTTTTAGAGAGAAAGATGAACAAGAATTGCTGTTGTTAGAAATAAAATAGTAATAAAATTTTAGGGCCTGTATATTATTACGAAAATAAGATGACATGTAGAATAAGAAAAAAATGAAGTATTAAGAGAGATGGACAAACACCGTAATATCTTCGAAGCGCTAAAGCAGAGAAGGTTGACGTTTGCAGCCCATTTAGTATCAATAGTGGAGAATAGAGTACCTAGAATAAAATTCTGTAGAAAGATAGATGGAACGAAAGGAAGAGGAAAACCGAGAATTAGGTGGCGAGATTACATCCTGAAGGACACAACCAGGATGAACATCAACACCAAATGGACAAGCAGTGCACTCAACAGGCTCGTAGAGCAGCCGTATGGTGGCCACATCTACAATAAAACGTAATTTCAGAAAAATTAATATGAAGCTGCAGACGTAGTGCAGTTTCTAATGTTCTGTTTTCATCTTCAGGTTCTGAATGTTTCGATAGTACATGAATTATCTGTTGAGTAGCTAACTGAAAGTTTTTGGATTTTACTAGGTGGTTACTGTGAGCATGTATGGACATTACATTATGGACGGTTGGTGATGAATAAATTCTTGGCAAGATGCATCGGCAGTGAAGTGTTCGTACGTGGCTATATCGCTGCTGGCAGCAGCCCAGCCTGAGATCAGAACCACGTGCTTGATGAGTACAGCGCAGATCCGCAGAGCCACGTGTAACGTCATTAACCCTAACACGGCGCCTATCTGCAAAGTAGCGGGCCTGCGGTGCCCTTAATATGCAGATCGTGTTTGTTATTCAGATGTGTGGCCCTGTAATCCGTTATGGTACGGAACAAGGTCTGCACGGCCTGGGCAGTGCGTGCTGGTCCCTACGGCCTTGTTATCATTAATCGTAGTCCTTATGACGGTCAGTCCGTCATACGCGGGTATAATGTGAAGCGCCGCCACTATCCACACTCAACGGAGCGGCTAAACACTGGTCCACTTTGGTGTATGATGTAGAGAATAAAAGGAAGACATAAGAAACAGACTACCACTAGCAATAGAGAATTCCTCGCCAAAAGAGGATTACTAGTGTGAAATACAAGTCTTCATTGAGAAATAAATGTTCGTGAATGCACGTACTGAGCGTGGGAGTGGACCATGAGCTGTGGGATAACTGGAACAGTAGAGAATCGAAGCGTAGAGGAATGGAAGCGTAGGGATGTGATGCTGAAGAAGAATGATGGAGTTAAATGGGTCCGTAACAAATAAAGTTTTCTACAATATCGGCGAATAAAATGATATGTGGATAACACTTTCCAGAAGAAGAGACACTAGAAAATAGCATCCTTGATGATAGACGAAAAGATAGACGAAAAAACTGCAGGCAGAAGACAGTGAAATATATTTCACAAATAAGTGGGAACCTTTCATGTAAGTGCTGCTATGTCAAGAGAGACGTGCAGAATAACAATTCGTATCGGGACACATTGCAGAAGACTGACGAAAATAATATGTGACGGTTGTATAAGACATTGACATACACGGAAGTTTATGAACGAATCACTTAGGCCGTGGTGTTACTTAGAGCACTAATACCTCCTACCGTATCACTCATTCAGGGAGCATGAGATTAAGAGAGATCGGGCGAACACAGAGACACATAGTCAGTTATTTATCATTCACTCAATATACCAATGCGGTAAGACTCAAAATATTTAGGCGAAGTACACTCCACGAATCATTGTACAGTAGCTTTCGCAGAATTTATGTAGATGCGGAATGAAAACGTTACCTCAAGACACTGAATAATACCAGTGTGGGTATATTGCTTAAATATATGAAATGTGGAACTACCAGAACATCGTGTCCCTAAAATCTTTTGTATATGACAAGTAAAGCCCAAGGAATAGTAATTACAAAATAGTATATCATCCTAGTATTGTGTGCTTTTGCTTTAGTTAACTATGTACTGCTTACAAGGGCTAAGATCATAAAAAGCGAGCCGGCCGCTATGACAGAGCGGTTCTAGGTGCTTCAGTCTGGAGCCGCGCTGCTGCCACGGTCGCAGTTTCGAATCCTGCCTCGGGCATGGATGTGTGTGATGTCCTTAGGTTAGTTAGGTTTAAGTAGTTCTATGTCTAGGGGATTGATGACCTCAGGTGTTAAGTCCCATAGTGCTTAGAGTCATTTGAGCCATAAAAGCGATAGGTCACTCCCATAAGCATGATACAGGGTGGTTATAATTAATCTTTCGCAACGTTCACCAATGTAGATGGAAAAATATAGGAATGATATTCAGATAGTGTGCTCCGGGATTTGCGTTGTTAGTAATGTTACTGGCATGACTTGGGGTTAACAGCTGGGACTGGTACGCCGAAGAAGGGATGAAATACCAGCATAAGTGTACATTACAACCGTAGACAGTCAAAATGGATGTGGACAAGGTGAGCAGGGCTTAACTCGTAAAGCTGTTTTATCCTCTTCGCGAGTATCGTCTCATTAAAGTGTTATGGATACGTCCTCTTTCCGCATCGGGGTTGATGAACACGATTCGGTTAGGTCGAATTAACTGCAGATTTGGGAACTGCTCCTGGGAGAGAGTGATGGCCCACTGCACCACATATTTTTGAAGAAGTGACTGTTGCATACATGAGAATACCAGACGTAATGTGCGATCTCGGAGCAGTGCACGTGTTGTGTCACGACAATTAAAGTATAAAAGTGAATTTTTCCAGTTGTCGTCAGCTAGTGGGCAGGTTGTTACTAGGGTCTCTTCAGGTGCTCCTGCGTCGTTATCCGGTGTGGTCTAGTGGCTACCACGTTGTTTCGGGCAGCAGCGGAGAGAAATCTCTGCTGCAGTTCCACTTTTGTAGACAGTTTTGCAGGTGCCGTTGAAGTGTTCTCACGCTTCGGATTTATGGCTTATTATGCGGATCGCCTCTTTTTAGAACGGTGTCCACTTCAACCTGTGAGTACAAATGAAGGTCAGTTGGGTATATAAGTGGCGAAACCTACACGAAAGGCTCCGAAGCGTGGAGAAATAGGAAGACTTGCGCCCGATCGTAAGACACACTGCCTTCTAGGTGCAATATCGGTAAGAATCTCGTTGCGTGGAAACCCCCTTGTCTACTGACTACAAGGTAACACCGATGCTGTGACAAATCACATATTCATATACAAACAACAGTGACTTAATCATACTTCAAACTGCTGAAAGCGAATAACTCACTGATGGAATACGTGTTGAATGGAACACTGAACATATTTTCGTAGCGTTATCCTCTTTTTTATCTGATCTATTTTATACAACTGAAAGTACCATGTTGTTGTTGTGGTCTTCACTCCAGAGGCTGGTTTGATGCAGCTCTCCATGCTACTCTACCGTGTGCAAGCTTCTTCATCTCCCTGTATCTACTGCAACCTACATCCTTCTGAATCTGTTTAGTGTATTCATCTCTTGGTCTCCCACTACTATTTTTACCCTCCACGCTGCTCTCAAATACTAAATTGGCGATCCCCTGATGCCTCAGAATATGCCCTACCAACAGAAGAATGCTGAAGATTAGATGGGTAGACTACATAACTAATGAGGAGGTATTGAATAGAATTGGAGAGAAGAGAAATTTGTGGCACGACTTGACTAGAAGAAGGAAAGTACCATATGTACGCAAAATCTGAAACACACTTTTATTTTTGCATACATTGCATCTTACAAGATACTGGTCAAGTAACTTCGCTGTACCACGTTGTGCGGTGTTATACTTAATAGGCAGCTTGCCACGCCGCTAAAATGATTTCAGTCCTTATTAATCTGTAATTGCTATTCCTTCTGCTTTGCTTTTCACACACAAGAGTCTATCACTCTCAAGGGGAAAAAGGTGAAAACATCAGCTCGATAAAAAATTATAAATTTATTCTCTCTATATATATACGTATAGGACTACATACACTGAGAGTCCTTTAACGTGTAACCAGTAATAGGATCAATACTACTGTTTCTCAATAACTAATAAATTAAATATTTATAACTGCTATGGTTTTATAGTTTGGAAGTTGTTATATGGCTGTACTAACCTTTGACGTAGTTCCTGTAAACTACGAAGAAACAAAATTTTTTTCTACTTCAGCAAAGGACGAGCTTAAAATATATTCGAGGACATATTCAGCAGGTACAAATGTCCTCCAGTAGGTATGTAACACCATAGCTCCAATGCTGTACTGATTTATTTTGCTTTTGTTTTATTTTATATTATATCGTTGAGATTCTGTAAATGTGTTTGATTGAATCGATAACACAGAATTGTATACTCCTTTCTTTGTACAAACTTTGAAGTCATGGTCTGATTCTATGCAAAGTAGTGTATCTGTAATTTAAAATCTTTGTCCCATTTGGAGGGAACAAAACTTACAATATATAATTGTAATTTCTGTGTGAATAATTTTTTGTAGAAATGTCAATATGTGCAAATGTTCTGTCTTATTTAATATATTTGTTTGCTGTTATGTAAACTGCTGATCCTCACTTAGGGTTCTTAGTTATTCTGTATGTAAAAGGTGTAGTGGTTCCCCTCGGGAACGGATCTGTGTAGCGCGCGCAGATTGTGGTTGGCCTATGTAGAAAAGGTGGAACTGATAGTCAGTCGGAGACGAGCTACGAGTCGGGGACGAGCGACGAGTCGGAGACGAGCTACGAGTCGGAGACGAGCTACGAGTCCGTGCACTGCCATGTAACAGATGCATATTGTGCTGGTTTCGAGAGAGGCTTTTCCTGCCGCTTTTCAATGCCTCGGAAGAATGGATAAATAGCTGGAAATATTCTGGGATTGGTATCAATCATCGCCACCAAGAAATGACGGAGTCCAGCAATTCTACCTGCAATTCCACCTAACAACATGCAGTTGCCACCACATTGCGCAATCATTACATCGGAATACTACAATGATGTACAGTGAAGGATCAGCTTAATGGATGTGTTAGTGTGCCCAAATATAAGGTAATTTATATCTGAATTTATGTACCTACCCTGATTTTTCTCCTCATCATAACACCTCTCAGGTTCCTCTCCGTTTGAGCTAAAGTGATATCCGAGTGTCCTTACTAAAAGAACATTAAAACCCAATATTTTGATCATTAATGCCTCTTCAACATAGTAAAAAGAAAGTTAAAGTTAAGATGGCAAGAGAGTGAGTTAAAGTAAATGTTGTTTGCTGAAAATATTCCTATTAAAACTGCTTATTTATGTGTTGTTGCCAACTTCAAATTAAAAATTCTTAAGACTGAGGCTTATAAAGTTTTGCTTAGTAAATGATCACATTACTGCTTGTAAATCGCAGAAGGTGAGTCAGTATCTTATATTGAAAGTAATAGTGTGTTTCGGTGTCTCTTATAATTTTGCAAATAGTTTCTGCTGCTCTGTTAGTTTCAATCTTACCGTAAACATATGTATGTGTCAGAGTTCACTGCACTCGCGTGTAACAAAGTATAGGTTGTGTTTATCCGTTATAGTTACTTATACCTACTTTCTTAAACGAGAATGTTAATCATTCTCTTGCCTAGTTAGGCTGGCGACCGTTTTCTTTATCAGTTAAACAGTACAGATAGGCAAAATTTTGTTTGTTACTGTTCAAATATTCACGTAATTCTGACTTTCACTTCCGATAAGCCACCTCCGTTAGGTACAACACGGTCAACATAACAAAATTCCTCTCAGAGGGTAACACTGCTCTGTTGCTTTATACCATTATCACTCTAACAAAATAATTCTGTTTTGCAAATTGCCTCCAGTTTCGAGGTTATGGTATAGCAGTAGCAGGTAGGAGTGTTATAGGTATACTCAAATTAATGAACGAATTAATATTTCATGCTTCCATAAGTTACTGACAAAATTCATTTTTCCGTTTATCACCTTTTATTTTCAGTTAAACTATAGCAATAATTTAGCGATGTTATTTCATTCAGTGATAAATGGCTATACTTCATGTTCTGTTCGACAATTTTATCTGTTAATTTATAAGACAATTATGTTTTTCCTTAAGAAATTCTTCATGTAATGAATTTTATCATACTTTTAACCCTAGAGCCGATAAAAATAACGTTTTCCCGGAGAACTAAGAGTCTCAACATTAACATCGATAAGAAAAGAAGCTGAAACAATGAATTAAAATTCTTGGCACGGCCAGGAATTTTATTGTTAGTATATACACACAAAGAGCACATACTATTAAGAAATGTTATAGTATATTTCGTTAAGATTTTAGTTTTGAAAATTTCCTCTTTTATTACATTTTCATTAAAGATCTTCTCGGTGTTGAGAGTCCGTTTTGTTTCTGGACTTACGAATTTATCCTTGTGTCGGTTTTTGGAAAGCTTTCAGTATTTTTGTTAATGTTTCTACGTAGTTCGGTTTGTGAATTCTTTCCTCATTGTGTGAGTTTTTATTTGTGGATTAATGTCAACAGCTTTTCATGGGATACAAATATATGAGAGTTAGTTGACTGTTTGCACTGCTGCTGTTAGTTTGCAGTAGAATTTAGTATATTTTCATCTTTTGAGGTCTTTACTTCATAGTTTGGAAGTTCTTACTTTATACTGAAACAGTGACACAGACATTTATCATCAGGGCAATGCAAAAATGCACTTTACTGTTATAATATGGCTTACGACTTTAACATTATTAAGAATCCATAAAGAGACTATGATGCATAGTAATACCTAAATAAAGGAAATGTCGGTAAACACATATTAAGGGGTAGTTGCAATCAGTTACTTCATATATAGCGTGATTAGGTATGAGACTTTTGAGCAGAATTAAGGGTTTTGATTGGGTGCGTTTTAGCTTAGTAATATTTTTCACACAGGTTTAATCCGTGCTTCTGGCAGTTAATAAAGGACTAAACTTGGCAGTGAAAATATGACACTTTTTTTGGAAAAAAGGACTTTTTTTTCCTTTCACGTTCCCCTTTCTCTGCTATTCACTATTGACTGGCACTGGCAACGGTGTTCGAGGGCACCGGCACAAAAACAGATCTCATCCTATACTGAATCACTGCATTTTGGACGCTTTTTAGAAGAGGGTGCTGTGCGGGTGGTTCAGTTACTTACTAGGCGGATGTGCTATTCACTACAAAACTGTAGCGGTGTGGCTTCACAGCTGCAGGGACTACCTAAGTCCAATGTCCTCCCAAACAGAAACTTCAGTTCCCATCTTCATTTTCCCCTTCCCAGACCGTCAGATCCTGATATTTTTCTGATTTATCAATATATTCGAGTAAGTTCTCAGCATGTACAAATATCGTCAATGAGCTCAAGGTGTGACTGAAGTTGAGAAGTGTGAGAGACTTTAATTCATTGCATCAGCTTCTTATACAGTTAACTGCTTAATCAATTTTCCTATTAGCGATTAAATTAAATTATGCGTCTTATAATTCTCCTTTATATAATTTAGATGGTTTCCTCAGGTACTGTATACGAATATAAGAAAGTAAATACATATTTTGTTTCTTTCTCAGCCATTTTATTACCGAAATGTAATATCAAATCTACCTTTGCGATGAATACCAAACAGTGCTGTATGCTGTAAGGTACTAATTCTTTTATTATTTTCTGTAGAGCATACTCTCGCTATTTTCAAGTACTACAATATTCCCCACGTTAAACTACTTTTAGCCTTTCTTGAAAATAAAAAAAAGGAAGGAAATCTGTTAACCATTCAAAAGAAAGCCCTTCACCCAGTTTCGCATTTGACGCCTCATTACTTGTAAATATTCCAAATAGTTGATTACAAGAAGTCGGGAATACTTGAAGCAACCTATTTTTAAGTATAAGACAATGCTCTATCTTGCTTTCTATAGTTACAAAACATTACTTGCAAATTGGGTATCAAAAAGCGAACTTCATTATGTGGTGATCAATATTACACACTTCCTAGAATATTTCAAACTACCCGGGAAATAGATAACAGTAGCGTCCGTTCCACCAACCAAATTCGCTGCGTGTGTTTAACACTCAAGACAACCTACTAGCCGGGGTGGCCGAGAGGTTCTAGGCGCTACAGTCTGGAACCGCGCACCGCTACGGACGCAGGTTCGAATCCTGCCTCCGGCATGTGTGTGTGTGATGTCCTTAGGTTAGTTAGGTTTAAGTAGTTCTAAGTTCTAGGGGACTGATGTCCCATAGTGCTCAGAGCCATTTGAACCATAACCTAGTACCATAATACGAAAAGGGGAAAACAGACAGTGTTCTCACTAGACACGATGCTACCCAAGAATTAGCTACGAATTCCGGAGTACGACCGATACAAATACCGTTTGATTAACCTTACTTTAAACATATTCCAGTCCGTTCGAAAGGTGATATGCTTCACGAACCACCAATGACCGCTATTTCTTTCCCAAGATAGTACTCCATTATGCTGATTCAGAATTAATGATACAAGTAACGTTTGGTCTCTTCTCCCCCAAGCCTGGAGAAAATAAGAAACCGAGACTGGTATTAAATGTAGTCCAACGATCGAAAACAGCAAGATGTACCCAGTGAATTCCATAGATAATAACTTTTCTATTAGATTTTCTTCACTCCGCCGACCAATACACCCAGTCAACTGCAAACCCAAAACTAAGTTGTCCAAAGAACAAGACTGATCATCAGCACGATTCATAAAAATCAGCGTTTCTTGTATTTTTAACACTTCTCGGCCGGCCGTAGTGACCGTGCGGTTCTAGGCGCTACAGTCTGGAACCGAGCGACCGCTACGGTCGCAGGTTCGAATCCTGCCTCGGGCACGGATGGGTGTGATATCTTTAGGTTCGTTAGGTTTAAGTAGTTCTAAGTTCTAGGCGACTGATGACATCAGAAGTTAAGTCGCATAGTGCTCAGAGCCATTTGAACCATTTTTTAACAGTTCTCGATTGTATTTTGGTTCTGCGTAGGCAATTATTGATGCCATGGGCGTTCTCTAGTTTGCATGGTAGATACTCCAGTGTTTCTCAGATCAAACCGGTTGAGAGCTTCTTCCGTCCCCGTAAAATTCTCAACACGATAATACAATTTTTCACATTAATTCACAATATGTAAAGAAATCATAATTTCCATTACTTAGAGGACGGAATGTTCATTAGTAATTGGTCTAACATTTGCCTGTGCGTGAGGTTACGTCATTCCTTTCTTGTGTGACGCTTTTTCTAGTCAATAATGCCGGAGTAGTACCCGTTGTCTAGGGTGACAGTTGGCTTTCGGCAGTGGTCGCGTGCGGACCGGCTCCGCGCGCCGGACACCGCACCGCAGTTGTTTACTTCCGCGTCGCGGCATTTCGTGTTGTGTAGCGTCCATTACTACTGCTCCTCATGAGGCACTGTTACCGCCGAGCGACACTTAAAGTAACATTCCAAACCGAACATGCACGACCATGTCCTTATGAAATTGGACAATTCATTCACGAAGAGCTACGTCTGGATCCCCAGGGAGTGATAGGTATTCACTTCCCTATCACTGCCGGCCGAAGTGGCCAAGCGGTTCTAGTCGCTACAGTCTGGAACGGCGCGACCGCTATGGTCGCAGGTTCGAATCCTGCCTCGGGCATGGATGTGTGTGATGTCCTTAGGATAGTTAGGTTTAAGTAGTTCTAAGTTCTAGGGGACTGAAGACCTCAGAAGTTAAGTCCCATAGTGCTCAGAGCCATTTGGACCATTTGATTTCACTATCACTGGCAGTGTCGTCTATATTAAGACGACGACGGGGGAAGCATGTGATGAGGTAGTTCGACAACACGCACACGGACTCAAGTTCAAGCAATTTGACGAGCATAGTGAAGAGGTAACGGTAGATCAGGCTGGTTTCGGTCTCCGAACAATTCGGGTCTTTGAGCTCCCTTTCGAAGTGCTACAGGAGGTGGTCGTCCAAGCTTTCCGATCCTACGGCAGTGTTGTGGGGCACATCGCGGAAAAATGACAGACGTTCACGACATACCACGTGCTGAATGGTGTCCGCCAAATCAAAATCTAGCTCTCCAAACATGTAACATCCAGGAGACGAGGTACTGGCGGAATTAAAGCTGTGAGGACGGGGTGTGAGTCGTACTTGGGTAGCTCAGTTGGTGGAGCACTTGCCCGCGAAAGGCAAAGGTCCCGAGTTGAAGTCTCGGTCCGGCACACAGTTTTAATCTGTCAGGAAGTTTCATATCAGCGCACACTCCGCTGGAGAGTGAAAATTTCATACTAGATGCACCATCCAATCTGCTGATAGGTGGCGTACGAGCCATCGTGATGTAGGATGGCCAACCGTGGACGTGTGCCCGTAGCGGGCAAGAGGGCCAAGTTCGGTCAGACTGTCTCCGCCGACGTTTGCTCCAGGCCCCGACCAGTGACTCAGCTTATCTGCCTTCGCTGTCTGGGGACTGTGTTGGTGATATTTTTCCGAATGTCTGACGATACGTGTATAGGCTCATAGTTTCTATAAACCAACTTAAAGCATAAAAAAATTGTATGCTATGATTCAGTCTGTGGTAGCAGACCATCATAATAGGTTGACTGGATTTCCTTTTTGGAGTTTTTAACAAACTGATCATACCTGGTTCGATCGGTTAGCTTCTGGTCGCTGATGAGGTAGGGTGCGTTTGTAAAAGCACTCAGCCATTGCTAATTGAGGAGATCACAGATATATTGTAGCATTTGTCCAATGGTATTTAGAATAAAAAAAGTGTGTTCCTGATTCTACTTGGTTGTTGGTCTTAGAACTGACAGACTTATTTGGTGGGCCTGCTACGGTTTTCGTGATATTGCGCAATCTAAATATTACAGTATTGCAATTGATACTAGAGAGTTTGATGACTAATGGCAACTATGCAGACCGTCGTGAAAGTCATTATATGAATTCCCAGTTGTAAACAAGAACAACCATCAGCTGTAGAATGGAATGACGACAGTAAAAATTTGTGCCGGATCGGTACTCGAATCCGAATTTCCGCTTATCTCGAGCTGTTGCCTTACAATTTTGCTATCCGTACACGACTCACGGCCAGACCCAAACTACCCTATTTCGCCACGCATGCGCTAGGACCTCTACTCGTACATTCATTAGGTATATTCCCGTACAGGTCAGACGTTGTACTTGCAAGTCGCTTGTCCGGTATCCTCAGATAAATACGATATTGCAGTGCCTCTGTTATTCTGACTACGATTCTCTGGAACTTTGTATCGTAACCAGAATAACACATGCAGTGCAATATCATATCGTATCTTGTGAAAGTGGTTTTCTATCGCACAGGGACAGTAACTAGCGGCTAACACGGAGCAGCCAGCGATACCTTCTGACACTGTTGACAGGTAACCTAGATCCGACCTTGTGAAATAACTTCTCACATACATGATTCGCTCGAAGATTTGTTGAATAACATAACCCAGCATGTCCTACAGGAATGAGATATGCGAAAAATGTAACGTTCAGATTTGTAATGACCCTGCAGAACAGTTAAGTATTGCTGCCGCGGAATGACAAAAAATATGACGGACAGAACAACGAGGATAAAAAAGCAGATTAGCCCAGGGAAAAAGAAGTCTAACGATATGAAACATAGGCAATTTGAGAAAGGAAATTGAGTCATTGAAAATATACGTCTGGAATATAGGGTAGTATGGAAGTGGATCGTGGACTGTGAAAAAATCTGAAAAGAAAAAAGTTCAGAATGTTTGAGATAACGGTGCTACAAAAGGACGCTGAAAATTATGTGGAGTGGTAAGACATGAGGATATTCTCGACGAAATCTCAAGGAAATGAAAATATGGAATGCACTGTGTGCAAGAAGAGACTAGATGGTAGGACATGTGTTAAGACATTACGGAATAACTTCCATATACCTACAGGGAGCCGTAAATGGGAATCGGTTGGGTGGTAGATAGAGATTGGAATGTTCGCACCAAATAATTGAGGAGGTTGTTAGAAATTGACTGGCACAGCAGGGAGAATCGTGGTAGACCACTTCAGACCATTTAAAGGAGTGATAAAAATAAACAAAATATGTACTGTATGAGAGATCTAAAAGTACGCACGGGTGTTTAAAAAGGAGGCGCAAGAAAACCGATACAATTCTTAGTATGATTAATCGGATAGGATCAGCGAACATTACAGAATGTTTCGTAGCGATGCTTTTGTCCACATCTAATAACCTCATCGCAATATCTACATTAACTCTACATGGCCCTCACTTCAGACAAATTTTTAGACTGGCGGCAATTTCATAGGGATTGAAAAATTACGTTTCTTAAAGAAATTTTCATTACATTGTGCTAACTAATTGCATAAACGACTGAGTTTCGAAAACAAAACCTTCATTTCTTTGTGTTCGTGATTTTCTTTAAGAGGCGATCTCCATCAAATGTTTCTTTATTAAATTCGATGTTCTTTTTCCATCGAACGTTTCCTTTTCGCAGTTGCCTGAATTCCTGAACATATTTTTCAGACGGACACTAGTTTCTTTCCATAGATCTGACATTTAATATCTCTGCATGCATTATTCTGTACTATTTTTGTTTTCTGTTGCTCATTTTAGTTCACGTATTGCTACTTTATCCATAGTAACGCTAAAGAGCCTCTTACATGTTCTATTGCTTACATTATAAGGTTTATCATGTTAAATATCCATTTTATTTGGGGTGGACTGAAAACATTTTCCCGCTGGCGTCTGGTACTTAGCGTGCACTAACCTTGTTCTTCCATTCCTCTGCCATGTAAATTGTTTCTGTTTATGTTGCAGGCGTCATATTCCATCCGTATCCTCTTTTGTAACTGCTGACCACATTCGTTGGCTTCAATTCCAGATGTAGTGGAATGTTGTCACCAGCTACCTTCGTCGAACAACTTACCAAAAGCCGTATTGATCGTATTCTATTATTAAAATATCTTACAACACTGTAGATTCTTTCACAGCTCACATTTGGTCTGGTGGTGAAAGTTGATCTCATTAAAAATTCCTACTTGCGGAACCATTTCACTCTAGATTCTTCCACTGTATTTTTTCGTTCACATCATGTTTTCTACAGCCTCAGAATTCTGGTCTGAGGCTTTCCCGCTTCTGTTCGACAACATTCTACAGCCTCAGAATTCTGGTCTGAGGCTTTCCCGCTTCTGTTCGACAACAAACTCATTTTTAAATCCAGAAAATTCATGTCAGCTTCAATTAAATCCAAAAATATCAAGTCGATGTTCTAGCTATCACACAATTACGTAACTAATTTTTTCGTGGTTATAGTACTATGTTTGGCAGAGAGTTCCCATAACTCTTAGTTACGCCCCAGAGAAGTGTGGTAGGTCCGCTGTTGTTTTCTATCTACATAAATAATCTTTTGGATAGGGTGGATAGCAATGTGCGGCTGTTTGCTGATGATGCTGTGGTGTACGGGAAGGTGTCGTCGTTGAGTGACTGTAAGAGGAAACAAGATGACTTGGACAGGATTTGTGATTGGTGTAAAGAATGGCAGCTAACACTAAATATAGATAAATGTAAGTTAATGCAGACGAATAGGACAAAGAATCCCGTAATGTTTGAATACTCCATTAGTAGTGTTGCGCTTGACACAAGCACGTCGATTAAATATTTGGGCGTAACATTGCAGAGCGATATGAAGTGGGACAAGAGTGTAATGGCAGTTGTGGGGAAGGCGGATAGTCATCTTCAGTTCATTGGTAGAATTTTGGGAAGATGTGGTTCATCTGTAAAGGAGACCGCTTATAAAACACTAATACAACCTATTCTTGAGTACTGCTCGAGCGTTTGGAATCCCTATCAGGTAGGATTGAGGGAGGACATAGAAGCAATTCAGAGGCGGGCTACTAGATTTGTTACTGGTAGGTTTGATCATCACGCGAGTGTTACGGAAATGCTTCAGGAACTCGGGTGGGAGTCTCTGGAGGGAAGGAGGCGTTCTTTTCGTGAATCGCTACTGAGGAAATTTAGAGAACCAGCATTTGAGGCTGACTGCAGTACAATTTTACTGCCGCCAACTTATATTTCGCGGAAATACCACAAAGATAATATAAGAGAGATTAGGGCTCGTACAGAGGCATATAGGCAGTCATTTATCCCTCGTTCTGTTTGGGAGTGGAACAGGGAGAGAAGATGCTAGTTGAGATTCGAGGTAACCTCCGCCACGCACCGTATGGTGGATTGTGGAGGATGTATGTAGATATAGATATAGATGTGGTGAATGTATGCCATGTAATTTTTATTTGGTCGAAACTCTTCCCTGTTGCTAGCATGTCCGGAACATACAATTGACAACACACATAGTCGGAAGTATCGAGTTTCTATTATATGCTCCTACGTTTTTGTATTTTCTCATTTCATCCTACTGAAATTTTGTTTCAAAGATTTTAACGCTCAGTAACTTACGGATTTCGGCCTGACGGACACATATTAATTGTTTTCCTATCATCGCGACACAACATGAAATGCTCCCATTCGGACCAGCTGGTGATAATGACAGGGCGAATGTGTACCTAACATTTCGAAATCTTATTAATTCCTTAATATAAAACCCATCGGTGAGCGTTTGATAACTTTCACCTCGGTAATTAAAAACGAAGCTGTAACATTTGAACAGGACAGTGCAGGAATTGGCAAGTAAAATTTTGGTGTATTTCGGATGCTTTTGTAACGTTTTATCCAGAGTAAAATGAAAAATTGAAATGCATTCAACTTTTTGTAAAGAGGCTTTGACTGGTTTATAGAATCCCATATCATGGTTTTTTAACTTTTTTGCTCTTCAAAATATTGCAAGCTAGCTAGATAGCTTTACGGATTATGTGAGAAATTATTTTTGTGTCCTTGAGCCAATTTTATTATACCGTTTTGCGAAGAGTGAAGCCAGATATTTATTTGTCAAAAATTCGTTTTTGAAAAAGATGTTTCACATATATATGTGGACGCAAACAATCATGGCAGCCAAGTCAATAGACACTTTTTTTTGCATAATTTTCCGAAACGTTTAGTCCAAAATGTTTAAGTGATTTCAGTCTTGTACATTAGCAAAGGAAATATTTTGTTGCAAGTTGATTATCTCCATCTGAAGTGGAGGCTTTAGAGAAGTGTACAAGTCTTTAGTCATATCATTCCAGTCTGCTTCACCAGCGGGGTGGCGCAGTGGATAGCACACGGGACTCGCATTCGGGCGGAGGGCGGTTCAAATCCGCGTCCGGCCATCCCGATTTAGGTTTTCCATGATTTCTCTAAATCACTCAAGTCAAACGCCGGTATGGTTCCTTTGAAAGGGCACATCCGATTTCCTTCCCCGTCTTTGACACAATCCGAGCTTGTGCTCTGTTTTTAAGCCAATTCTCCTTCATTCCCCCCTTCCAGTCTGCTCTAGAGAAACTTCATACGGCGATTTTAAGAATTTGTGACACCTTCCCTGTTTCTGCAAAGTCTTGTAATCTTTCTGCAAACTTAAAAAGTTTGCGGTATCCATTTCGGAATTTTTCTTTTTTTTGTATTCAATTATTGTTGGAAAATGAAAAATTTCTTGATTCCCAATATCTCTTTCAAAGCTATCCAGCTTGCATCGGAAGGCAGAAGCACTTTTTATCAGATCAAGTATTAAACTCCCGTTTCCTGGTAACTCGGTGTTGAACGCTTTTAAGTGCTTCAGAATATCTGTCAGGAACACCGCAGCTGACTTTTTACACTCGTTTGTTAAGATTTCCAAGAATGAAGTTACTTGTCTATTTCATTTGTCAGAAAAGTTCTGTTACTTAGCTTTTACTTAAACAAGTATTCTTTGCGTTGCAGGAAATGAGAATATACCGAGTCACACTCAGAAACTCCTTGAAGTGCCTATGCTGAAGAGCAGAAAGAGATCTCACAAAACTGATCAGCTTGACCACGTTGTCCATTAGTCCATTACGCATTTCCGCGTAGTGCTGAGTTTGCAAAAAGGGCTTTCTGATGAATTATGCACTCATGAAGCGGTAATCCACTGTTTTTATCCCTGATTCTCCTTACCAAGTCCTTTTCTTCGCCCATCAGCGGAAAGGCCCCCGCCATTAAAAAGGAAACCAATTTAACATAACTATGTGGGATTTTGTCATGAAGTCATCACATGTCTTGAACAAATCCTCTCGGCGAGTCTTATCTTAAAATAGCAATAGTGCTAACAACTCATCCCTAAAAACTTTACTCTCAAAGTCCTAAAATTGTAAAAAAAGTGAAGAGTAGTTCATAATGAACAATGCCAAGTGATTCGCCAAGGACAATGGCGTAGGAAGGTGCATTCTGTTAACGCTGGAGACAGTTACTTTTGTTGTCAGCACCAAAAGCTTCTGCTCTTCTTATATTGCCTCTACAGCCAATGGAATAGCTTGAACAGCGGCGACAATATGCTTGGTGATTTTCAGCATACATTCTTTCATTACCTCGGAGTCTCAACAAGACTTCGGGTTCTTGTTAAGCTTCCAACACATGTTCAACGCTGATTCTTCAGATTTTTCTTGTCCAGTCATTCACCGGCCTAGTATGACAGTGCTTTCTTGTGACATGTTAAGTATGCACTTAGTTTACCTTGACGTGCTGTACTGCCTGATCGAAAGTTTTGATGGAACTATTAATTAGTTTAGTAGTGTCACTATAAATTAATACCTTTAAGAATAGTGAGCGTACGAAGCAAATTGAAATGGCTTCGCCCGCTGGGGTGGCCGAGCGGTTCTAGCCACTACAATCTGGATCCGCGTGGCCACTACGGCCGCAGGTTCTTATCCTGCCTCGGACATGGATGTGTGTGCTGTCCATAGGTTAGTTAGGTTTAAGTAGTTCTAAGTTCTAGGGGACTGATGACCTCAGAAGTTAAGTCCCATAGTGCTCAGAGCCATTTGAACCATTTTTGAAATGGCTTCAGCCCTATCAGGCAATACTGTTCAGTCCACCCAGTCCTTCTAGTTTCGCTGTCGACTTTATGGTTTTAAGATTTCGTATTGATTGACTACGAAACATGATTAGCACATGTCAACAACCGACACAAACGAACTCTCGCTTCGCACTAGATGGCAACGGTGAATGCCATGTAGGATATTATTTTTGTTGTGTGGTTTTTCAGACACGGTGAAAAGAGCATTTAAAGCTGGTTCATTTCCGTGTATGAACACGGAAATTGTTTGCTTGATTCTGTTTCAGTTTAAATCCCTAAAATCTTTCATCAACTTGCTGCGTTTATTTTTTCTGTGTCACACTCTTGCTGTTTGGCACAACATCAACACCATTATTCTAAAAAAAAAAAGAGAAAAAATAAGAAACCGCTCAACGAACGCAAACAATCTGTAGAATTCGGTGTATAAAGGGCACACTGCACTAGCTAGTTCTCTCTGAACTAATACTTCAGAAGTGGGTTTCAAGTCATAAGGCTGACACAGTTTTCTTCCTAGATCCTGAGGCAGAGAAGTCGAACAACTTGCAAAAAAATGTTCAAATGTGTGTGAAATCTTATGGGACTTAACTGCTAAGGTCATCAGTCCCTAAGCTTACACACTACTTAACCTAAATTATCCTAAGGACAAACACACACACCCATGCCCGAGGGAGGACTCGAACCTCCGCCGAGACCAGCCGCACAGACCACGACTGCAGCGTCTTAGACCGCTTGGCTAATCCCGCGCGGCAAGCAACTTGCACTTATTGGTATTGGTCAAGTGACAGAGCTTTGCAGGTTGTCAAACAATGATTAACGATCGATACTAAGGCATGTTTTCGGAGGCTACAGAATATAATTAGGAGCTCACAGTTCACAAATAATCTTTAATGTTCACTAAGGTACCACTGCTTAAATGGTTCCCCTTTTGCGTAAATTTGCTTTCCTTACCACTATTCTCTTTAGATCGCTGTTTATTCTATTTGGAGGTATGTTTAGGGATATAGATAATTTTCTTGCACGTTCATGATGCTTTCCTTACCACTATTCTCTTTAGATCGCTGTTTCTTCAATTTGGAGGCATGTTTAGGGATATAGATAATTTTCTTGCACGTTCATGAATGTAATTCAAGTTCACAAGATAGGGGGCAGCTTACAAGCTGCCGGCCGGGGTGGTCCAGTGGTTCTAGGCGCTACAGTCTGGAACCGCGCGACCGCTACGGTCGCAGTCTCGAATCCTGCCTCGGGCATGGATGTGTGTGATGTTCTTAGGTTAGTTAGGTTTAAGTAGTTTTAAGTTCTAGGGGACTGATGACCTCAGCAGTTGAGTCCCATAGTGCTTAGAGCCATTTGAATCATTCCGAAAAGCATTCGACACGGTACCCCACTGCAGAGTGTCAACGAGGGTATGTCCATGCAGAATAAGCTCCCAGTCATGTGACTGACTCGAAGACATCTCAAGAAATAGAGCCCAGTATATAGTCCTTGACGGCGAATGTTCATCGAAGACAGGGGTGACACCAGTAGTGACACGGGAAAGTGTGATAGGACCGTTGCTAATTTCTATATATACATAGATGATCTGCCAGACAGGATGGACAGTAATCTGCTGATGATGCTGTGGTTTATAGGAAGGTGTCTACGACAAGTGACTTTATGTTGATACCAGATGATCTAGAAAAAAATTCTAGTTTGAATGATGAATGGCAGCTGCCTCTTAATGTAGAAAAATATAAGCTAATGTGAAAGGGTAGGCAAAACAAATCCTTAATGTTCAAATACAGCATTAGTAGTGTCGTGCTTGACAAAGTCATGTCTTTTATTATTTGAGCGTAACGTTGTGAAGTGATGTGAAATGGTACGAGCATGTGAGGGTTGTGGTAGGGAAGGAGAATGGTCGACTTCGGTTTGTTGGGAGAATTTTAGGAAAGTGTAGTTCATCTATAAAGCAGTCACCGTATAGGACGCTAGTGCGACCTATTCTTGAGTACTGCTCGAGTGTTCGGGATCCGCGAAGAAATTCAGATGCGAGCTGCTACATTTTTTACCGATAGGTTCGATCAGTATGTAAATGTTATGGGAGCTCAAGTAGGAATCCATGGAGGAAGAACACTTCCATTTCGAAGTACACTACTGAGAAAGTTTAGAGCCAGCCGGAGTGGCCGTGCGGTTCTAGGCGCTACAGTCTGGAACCGGGCGGCCGCTACGGTCGCAGGTTCGAATCCTGCCTCGGGCATGGATGTGTGTGATGTCCTTAGGTTAGTTAGGTTTAATTAGTTCTAAGTTCTAGGCGACTGATTACCTCAGAAGTTAAGTCGCATAGTGCTCAGAGCCATTTGAACCAGAAAGCTTAGAGGACCGGCATTTGAAGTTGACTGCAGAACGATCCTACTGCCGTCAACATAAATTTCGCTTAGGAACCCGAAGATAAGCGGCGAGAAATTAGGGCTTATACGGAGGCATAGTAGACACCCGTTTTTCCCTCGCTCTGTGTGCCAGTGGAACAGGAAAGGAAACGACTAGTTGAGGTATAGGGTACCCTCCGCCAAGCACCGTACGGTGGCTTGGGGAGTATGTATATAGATGTATATGTAGATAATTTCCTTGCACATTCACGAATATAGTTCCACTTCACAAGACGGTGGGCAGCGTACGAGCTCTACTGGTATCACGTATCGATATGGAATGTGTGGTGATGTTTAAAAATATAGTTCCATTTGACAAGATAAGGGGCAGCTTACAAGCTCTACTGGTATCAGGTAGTGATGCAAAATGGAAGAAGAAGTTTCTGCAAAGGTGTAGTATAGGGAACTTGGAGATGAAGAAAGTGAAAGATTATAAATTGTGGTACTACGAAAAATGTTAAAATTAAGTTGGATAAAACACGAAATTAATAACTATTAAATAGAGTAAGTGGGTGATTATAAGTTGACTTAGCTATACGACGACACAGCATTCAGCAGTCACAGTCTATATAAGGTCGTTAGCAGAAGAAGAGACATGTTAGTTGGACATACGCTAAGGCTTACGAGAATAACCTGGCGTTTGGCATTGGAAGTACCATTAGAAAGAAAATAATACAGGCAAGACATGAACCGGAACATGGAAATGAGATTATGCGTGGTTGAAAAGATTAGCACATGACAGGAAAAGATCGAGGGACGCATCAACAGTCGTAAGACGGATGTCTGACGCATAAAAGACTTAGATTAATAATTATCAGGAATTAACTCAGTTAATTACTAATGGGAAGAGCGATTGTAAGCAGACCATTGCCCTTTTAAGGAAAAACTAGCATTATTTTCTCTCACCTATTCTGCTTTTTATTATTATCATTAACAGATGTTTGTTAGTCGCATCTCATTGAGATACCCTTTGAGATCCCTGTCCAGAAAACAATGATTTATGACTGAGGATGATGGGCACAGAGCACTACATTAGTACTGTTTGGAAAAGTTGAGAATGTGGGTCTGCCGGGAGGCATGCTCGGGTAGTCTGTGCATTTGCACTTTGTCCAGAAGGCTCACTGGTCAGAGCACCCGCCTAGTAAACAGGAGACCTTGGTTCGAATCGCAGTCCAGTAAAAAATTTTCAACTTACCCCATCGATTTCAATCAATGCCCACTTACAATCAGTGTTTGTAATTCTTTTGTGTCTTAATCCATAATGGGACTGGATCAAAAATGGTGTTGTTCCTTCGAATCATATATATATATATATATATATATATATATATATATATATATATATATATATATATATATATGTGTATGTATGTATGTATATATGTATATATGAAGGCGAAAAGGAATACAAATAAATCATATTACGTGGTCACTGAGACATTTAAGTTGAAAGCCTGAGTGCTGCGACAGCCCGTCAGCTGCTAATCAGTATGTGCTGTTTAGAATGTTTCCTGAATGACACCATGACTCTGTGGAAGTAGTGAAAGTATGAGAGTTTCAAAACAAAGGCCCCTTGTTTTCGTTATGTAAACAAACCAGCCATTTGTTCGAGCCCGTGATTTGTTTATTTACCTGTATGGCTCAGGGGCTCTGAGCACTATGGGACTCAACTGCTGAGGTCATTAGTCCCCTAGAACTTAGAACTAGTTAAACCTAACCAACGTAAGGACATCACAAACATCCATGCCCGAGGCAGGATTCGAACCTGCGACCGTAGCAGTCTTGTGGTTCCAGACTGCAGCGCCTTTAACCGCACGGCCACTTCGGCCGGCTTTACCTGTATGACTTAATCATAAATGTCGTGGTACTTTCCATAATTTATAGGCAAGTGGCTACTGACACAGGACTTACTTCCATAGTTACCCACGAGTTTGTTGATGGTCAAATGATTTTAGTGTAAGATGGCAACTGTCATTCTGATAATAATAATATGCGACCCAAATAACTGATTCTCAGGACTCCTCCCTTGCTTTATGCTTCTCACTCCCTCATTGTGCTCCTAACAGCCCTGCCCCCACCACTGCCCCCATCACTTCATAGTGTCTCATTATCATGAAACTGTCTTTCGTGGTACTGGCCACACGTGAGCAACAGCTGCAGCAGCATCAGTGAATTCAGATGATATTGCAAATTTGCTGAATAGTATGGCAGTATAGCACTCAGCTGTTTTGACGTAGTCTTTGCAAATGTTTGCAGAGTATCGCATCCAACTCTGTTTTCTGTAACATATGACGATATTTACGTGAAGCTCTTTGCTATTTGATCATTTTTCCTCCAATCTTTTTAAGAAAATACGTGTAAAATGGGTTTTACCGGTATTTTCTCTCACTGTTTAAGAATATCCAGGCAAGTATGGATTTCATGATTAATTTCACATTTTTTCAGATGACACACATAAATATTGGTTTCGTTGCTATTTTATCGATTTTTAAAAAACACACATCAAGTACGTAGCTTTATATCATGACCAAAATATGGCACTTTTACAGTCTTTAAGCACTTCGTTAAAATTTTATCCATTTTTCCCGAGCATTCCACAAAAACCTATATTCTTTAAGAAGATATACTGAAATACAGAGCCTTAAATGTGTGACAGCTAACACCATACCCTGTGAACAAACTAACATATGACACTATTTATAGTTTTACGCAGTTTGTTAAAACTTTATCGAGTTCTGCAAGTTGCCACTTCTTTCAGGAAGGCACCCCGCAACAAGAAATACTCAAGAGGTTTAAATTTTGCTTCAAACGAAGTTATACCCCGGCGCTTTTAGTGTGCAGCACAACTACAGTTCACCTAACAGTATGTTATTAAATTAGATTCAAACAAAAAAATAGAATATACGAGGGTGGTTTGAAAAGTACTCAGAACGGAATAGAAAAAGGTACTTACATTACTGAAACTTTTTTTATTTTTCAATGTAGTCTCCTTGTAGATTAATGCATTTGGTCCAACGATGTTCCAGTGCCTTGATCCCATCTCGAAAATGAGTTTCCTCCAAGCCTGTAAAATAGTTGTCAACTCCGGCTATCAATTCTTCGTTGGAAGTGAATCTTCCTTCACCACGAAAAATTTTCAGTTTTGGGGAGATATGGAAGTCTGTCGGAGCCATACCAGGTGAATAAGGTGGTTGTGGTAACAATTATACCTTAGTTCGTGTAATTTTGCCATGGCAACGGCACGTGAGTGCGGGTGCGCATTGGTTTGATGGAAGATGACTTTCATCCTTGCTAGACATGTCCTTTTTTCACGTATGTTTTGTTACAGTTTGTCCAGAAGGTTAGTATAATATTCTCCAGGAACTGTTTGCCCAGTGGGGAGAAATCTACAAACAGAATCCCCTTCGCATCCCAGAACCTTTCCCGCCGAAGGAACTGTCTTTGCTTTCTTTGTTGGCGGAGAATGAGAACGTTTCCAATGCTTGGCTGTTGTTTTGTCTCTGGGGTATAGTAGTGCAGCCAAGTTTCATCTGTGATCACAAACCGGTGCAAAAAATCTTGTTTGTTTCTACAAAAACGGGTAAACGTTGTTCCGATATGTCCATTCTCAGATGACATCTGGCAAGCGTGACCAATTTCACGCACTTTCAATCGGCAATCCTCCATGACCATTTTGTGCACTTTTGCAATGATTTTTGGAATAGCGACACATCGTGGCCGACCACTGTGCGGATCATCATCTAAACTCTCTCGACCACATTTAAATTCATTTGTCCACTTGAAAGAGCAGAGTACCCCAGTGTATCCTGGAAATCTGCATGAACGTCCTTTGTTTTCATACCTTTTTTTACGAAGTACTTAATCACTGCTCTAAAATCGATTTTTTCCATTTTCGCAAGTCACTACGCGCGCACAACAGAGCAAAGTCACCGCCACAGCTCTCTTCCAAGAGCACTGACGTGGCACGTGTTTGCATGCAATAGTCCAATGAATATTATCTGAAAAATTCTTTGCGCTAGCGCTGATCCCTCGTGTTGGTTCCGAAAACTTTTCAAACCAGCCTATATATGTGTGTGTATGTTTGTGTGTGTGTATGTTTGTGTGTGTGTGTGTGTGTGTGTGTGTGTGTGTATACCGACACGCTGAACCTGCACTACGCTGTAGGGCCGGCCTGTGTGGCCGAGCGGTTCTAGGCGCTACAGTCTGGAACCGCGCGACCGCTACTGTCGCAGGTTCGAATCCTTCTTCTGGCATGGATGTGTGTGATGTCCTTAGGTTAATTAGGTTTAAGTAGTTCTAAGTTCTAGGGGACTGATAACCTCAGCAGCCCCATAGTGCTCAGAGCCATTTGATATACGCTGTAGGCTATTGGAGCATAATGTTTCTGCATGACTCTGCATCCTCCTACAGTATATAGCTGTGATTCCCAGCTCGCCTCTTCTTCATATTTTGGTTCTGCCATGAGATAAATTTCAGTACAGTATGTGAATAATTCCCATGTCTATGTTCAAACAACCATGGCACAGCGTAGTGTCCCCCAAATGCACAAAAAGGGTGTTACTTTGGGAGGTGACGGGGGACTGAAAAGATAAGGCAGTCTACCACCATCTCCCAAAGTCCCACAGTCCAGCCACAAAGGAGCATTCCCGTCGTAACTCAGTACCACCCAGTACTTAAGCAACTGAATTACGCTTTCCGCCAGGGTTTCGATTACCTCTCGTGCCCTGAAATGAGAAATGTCCTGCCCACTATCCTTCCCACCCCTCACACAGTGGTATTCCGCCGTCCATCGAACATACACAATATACTCGTGCATCCTTACACAACCCTTGTTCCCAATTCCTTAGCTCATGGCTCATACTCCTGTAATAGTCCTAGATGCAAGACCTGCCCCATACATCCTCTCACCAACACCTACTCAAGCCACTAACATCGCCTATCCAATCCCAATCAAAGGCAAGGCTACCTGTGAAACCAGTCATGTGATCTACAAGCTGAGGTGCAAACACTGTGCTGTATTCTATGTAGGCATGGCAATCAACAAGCTGTATGTCTGCATGAATGGCCACCGACAAACTGTGGCCAAGAAACAAGTGGATCACCCTTTTGCTGAACACGCTGCTAAACATGATATCCTTCATTTCAATGAAGCATCTCCGTTATATGATGAGTAGCAACATTCCTTCTCATGAAATTGTTATATGTAATTTAATTATATTAAGAAACTATGGAGTTGTAATATCAAAATCATGCATATGTTTCTCAGTAAATTATATTACTTTTGTGGACATATTTCAAATTTTATCGCCACAAAGTTTCTTCAATCATTTTGGTGTCAAAAAAGACCCCAGGCGTACAATATGTTTTTCCAGAGCTGATATCTTGCGTTGGTTAATACAGAATATCACCTCATTCACTTTGGCACCGAGAATGTATGTTGAGGTACAAAGGTGGGACTCATTCAGATAGAGTGGGAGAAGCTGTGCAGTAGACAGAGGTATATCGAGGGGAAATTGATGGATAAGTACAGCGCATTCCGTCTAGATATTCCTGTTTTCGACAGCAGCGGCGTCAGCGCTACAATATTCATTGTTTTTGGTGCTGCTATATTAAAATTACCAGCTCAAGAGTCATTGCAGAACATATTTCTAAAGCATCGAAGTGTCGTGACCATATAATCTGCAGGATGCGATATGTGCTGTAGTGGATTAAGTAAGTCAATTGTGAGTCGGTGTCAAAAAAACACTTTTTGACAACTTTGCAAAGTGTGTATCGAAACATAAAGTTCATGATACTGTGCTAAGTCAGGTAGTTGTATAAGTGCATACATCGAAAATTCACCACAAGGTGTACTGTAGTAGTTTTAGCATGTAATACATGTGGAAGTCAATGTATTTAAAAAGGAGACAACTCTTTTTTTTATTCCAGCAATGTCTGCCAGTCCAATTTAAGTGGAGTAATGCTGTGTGTAAGGTACTCCCTTGCACTGTTAACTTACCACACCATACTCGTGCATATACATGCCATAATGATTCTTGAAATTTTATTTGCTTGTGATGAATATCAAGTTATCCACTCACTCCCACAATCGTCTTTGGCATATAGACCCCTTCCTGATATTTAAAATGTAAGTTTTTTGTGAATAAATACTTATTCATCAGAGCAATGGAATCATATGTGCAAGTAACATAGTTTCCAATCATCTGTCAGTGCTGTTTAAGTGCACTTATGCTGTGTCCAGTACTCGTTGCCACATTTAACAAACGTTTCACTAAAACCAGTCTTCTGCACGATATATGTACATAAAACTCCAATACTGCTTTTTGAAATGTACATCCATATCGCTAGAATTAAAAAAAAAAATTGTCTGGACCAAATCTGAAGAGTACATCCCATACTTATAAATCAGAGATTAAAACCATGTTCTTTTTAGCAGAAGAAGGTGTAAACGTTTCCGTCAGACGTCAGGTGGTCAAACATAACCATTCTATTACAGAACTCTCGCGGATTTTCATAATCCGTAAACTAATAATCATGTAATGAAGGTCATTACAGTACCGCAGGTTGATGGTCTTTTTCACACAATCAATTCTGCTTTAGATGGACTTCTTACAAGTTCTCCCAGTAAGTCTCCTTCACCTAACTATGGGAAATGGTTCAACGCCTCTAGAATTCATGTTCCTTCCCCTATCATAATACTGATACATGACATCTTACTTCGTCCTACTTACAGTGCATAACACACTGCACCTTCCACTGTCATTTTCCATTACATCTGCTGCGTACTGCCGTTCACTAAATTAATATGACGTATGGCTGTAGGAAGCTTTCTATCATTCATACGTTATACATGGTTTTGCACTGTGATAAAACCAGCTTTTCCTTTCTCCATGGAGCACTAATAAGGAAGATAACTATAGTAGCCTGCTGGGGAAAAATTATGTTTCTCTTAAACCTCTGGACATACGTTGACAGAAAGGTGGTACTGTCTGTCAGTTCCATCTTCGGACACTAAAAATATTACGATTCTTCAATGCAGGTCAGAAGGTGTGAAGATTCCAGTGTACGAGTAATTGATGCTCTCATATTAAGAGCAGACCCAAATGTGATTGATGTACGGAAACAACAAGAAAATAACGCGTTTTAATTATAAAGTTTCCTTTCCACAGTGAGTGTTAATAATGTGTAACACATATATCATAAAATAATTGTATTTCTTGCCAAATCGCTGTTCTTTTCCTAAAAATGCTCCTACTGCAGCTGAAACGGGTTTCTGACATACAGCACACGAGGAATGGGAGGTCCACATTTAATGCAAGCAGAAATACGTCTGTATGGAAGGAATAGCACTCCGATTCGTTCCTGGAAGCAGGGAAGGATGCAGCTAATATTAAACTTCCATCAAATATGATGAAAGCAGCGTCAGAACACCATGTGGCTGTGAGAGCTTCTGACAGTGCTCACCTGAGAAAAATCTGCTTCCAGGAATGAGTGGGAGGTCTATTTCTCCCGCGCAGACGTATTTCTGTTTGCATTTAATGTGGACCTCCTATTTCTTAATGGGCTGTGTGTCAGGAACCTGTTCCAGATGCAGTAAGAACATTTTTAAGGAAAAATTGCATTTTTTTAGGAAATACGACTATTTTGTTATGTACTTTTAAACACTGTTAATACACATTATGGAAAACAAAACGTTAGCGTGAAAATGCATTCTTTTTTATTTTCCCCTACAACAATCACACTTAGGTTAGCTCTTAATATGATAGCTATGCTTACATAAGGTTTCGACACCTCCTGACCTGTTTTAAAGGATCATGATACTTTTAGTATCGAAACATAGAACTGGCAGACAATACCAACCTGTTTACAGCGTACGCAGTCTTCCACGGAGTTAAAAAAACACATAATATTGTCCTCGAGCAGTATATGAGAATGTGGAGAGCGTACTACACAGTTCCTTATCAGTTCTGAAAGGAGAAAAAGAAAAGCTGGTTCTGCCACCGCACCACCTACCCACATAACAGCTCACTACTGATGGTAGCAGAGGGTGTGGGTGTTTTGATATAAGCACTACATGTAGGACAGAAGGATGACGTCAAATATCAGTACATTAACAGGGGAAGGTTTACGCATTCTAGAGAATTTTACCATCTTGCATAGTCGTAAGTGAGAGGCAGTTTAAGAGAAATTGGTATGGAGGCTAAGGGAATATAAGAAATCCATACAAGCGGAACTGGTTGACGATAAAATGGACCGTCAACCTGGATTATTGCAACGATCGTTAATAGATGACTATTACCTTATGGATTCGGAAAACACGAGACATATTTTTTAAACAGAATGGATATGTGTTATCGCTTGACATTTGGCAGTACTCCTTCTTCCACTTCCTACTTATCGTAGGTGCATCCTCGGAGCGTTCGAGAACAGTCTCCTCAAATGCAGCATCCCGTCGTGTTCGAGGTCTTCCAGCATCACATTTCCGGGTGTGGGTGGTGTGTTTCTGGGTACGGTTTCTCATACAACTGTCGAGCTTCTTGTTCATTACCCTCGGCTAGTCCATAAACAAAAACCATATCTCATTGTTCGTCAAACGAATAACGTGCCGCTATGCACACTGTATGACTAAAACCAAGTGACGTGTGTGTGCTCCGAAGTGAAGCTTACGTGTGAATGCGTCTGACGTGAGGTGGAGACAAAGAGCAAGACCTATTCGACACGTGTGCGTATCACTTTGGGACAGAGACGGGGCGAGGGCCATTAGTATGTGTGAACCGAGAAGCTTAGCGCTGCCTGTCAACCGACGAACGGCAACAGGGCAATCCTAAGGCCATTCGGAGCGCGTGGACCCGAGTTTTCGTAGCTTAAAACTGGTGCGTTGTCGACTTACAAAACATTAGTAATTTTGGTTCCTATTGACATCAGCTACACAGGGTAAAAATTTCGTGACACAGTTTTTCTCCACCCTGTATATGGCCATTCCTCTTCAACTGTATTGCCTACTGAGGTATTCATTATTGCAGTACCTGAAGTCTCAGAGAACTTCAAGCGTAACTCTTTCTTCCTTGGTACATCCATATCCCACTTATTTGCCCATTGATTCTTCCTGACTAGAATCTTAAATTTCAGCTTGTATAATATTGTATTGTATGTTAACCGGGGGCCTAAAAACGACGGAGAGGCTCCGTCCCCGCCGCAGCCACAGTGGTCCACAACACCACGACGACGACTACCGCAGTCCACTTCACCCCTCCACCGCCCCACTCCGAACCACTCTTTCAGTGTTATTGCGCGGCTCGGCCCCCTGTGGACCCCTTCCCCCCAGGGAACGTCTCACAAAGACTAGTGTAACCCCTATGTTTGTGTGGTAGAGTAATGATGGTATACGGGTACGTGGAGAACTTGTTTGCGCAGCAATCGCCGACATAGTGTTGCTGAGGCTGAATAAGGGGAACCAGCCCGCATTCTGCGAAGCAGATGGAAAACCGCCTAGAAACCATCCACAGAATGTCCGGTCACCGGACCTCGACGCAAGTCTGCCTGGCGGATTCGTTATGGGGATCGGGCGCTCCTTCCCAGTCCTGAAAGCCGTGCGTTAGACCAAACGTCTAACCGAGCGGGAAAATTTCAGCTTCCTCTTATATCGTTACTAAATTGTAATCTGTGACGATATGTACTCCTGGGAACGCCTTATGGCCCAGTATCTGATTTCGGTATCTCTGCCTTACCATGACTTAGTGATATCCACCTATAGCTTCAGACTTTTCCAATTATACCTCCTCCTGTGTGAGTCTTCATCAGAGTATTTCCTATTACTAGCTGAAACGTATTGCAGTACGCAGTTAGTCTTTCTCCCTTTCCTTCGTACTACCAAGCCCATACCCTAGTATAGCTCTTCCTTCTAATACCTGCCCTACAATCGTATTCCAATTCCCCATGACATTAGTTCGTCATCTCCCTTTATGTAATTAAGTGCCCGTTTTATATCCTCATATACTTTTTCTATTTATTCACCCTCTGCTTGCAACGTCGGCACATATACCTGAAGTATTGCTGTCGATTCTAATGAGAACAACCGTATCACTGAACTGTTCATAATAACACACTCTCTGCCCTACCTTCCGACTCATAACGAATCCTAGTCCTGTGCACTATATCTGCTGCTGTTGATATTATCCTATACTCGTCTAAGCAGAAGTCCTTGTCTTATTTTCATTTCACTTCACTGACCCCCACTACATCTAGACTAACCCTTAGCATTTCCCTTTTCAGATTTTTTAGCTTCCCTATCACTTTCAGACTCACGACATCCCATTCCCCGTCTCGCAGAACGTTGTCCTTTCGTCAGTTATTCAATCTTTTTCCCACGGTCAACTCCCCCTTCGCAGTTCTCTCCTGGAGATCCAAAAGTCCTTAGACCGGAATCTTTTGCCAGTAGAGAGATTTCATACCGCATGTCTTGTGGATACACGTTATTTGCCTTAGTGCAGGCCGGCCAGTGTGGCCGAGCGGTTTTAGGCACTACAGTCTGGAATCGCGTGACCGCTACGGTCGCAGGTTCGAATCCTGCCTCGGGCATGGATGTGTGTGATGTCCTTAGGTTGCTTAGTTTTAGGTAGTTATACGTTCTAGGGGACTGATGACCTCAGATATTAAGTCCCATAGTGCTCAGAGCCATTTGAACCTTAATGCAGTCGTTTCCATTGCGTTCTACATCTTCATGCCGTTGATCATTGCTGATTCTTCTACTTTTAGGAGCAATTTTGTACCCCAAGACCAAGAGAGTGACCTGAATAGCTGTCTGCTCCTCCACCTCTTTGACAAGCCGTTGCCTGAATGATGGTGACTTCTTACGCTGGAAGCCTTCGGTCGCCATTGCTGATATATATGGAAGTACGGTTCGAAAATCAGAATGAGATATGTGTGAACGTCTATATTATGGAAGACTGTAGATTCAATGGAACATTTGTTAATGGTGGCAATACGTAACCATAACAAATTAAACAACACGGACATACCTTTGGAAACCATGTTACACAAACGTCTGATTCCTTTGCCCTCCTGGATGAATGAGTATTTTATTTATAAGCAAATTACATTTCCTTATCAGGAGTAAATCTCATTGCACATATTGGTGTGGAAGACTGTAGTTTTAATGGAACATTCTTCAATGGTGGGAGTGGGTACCACACAGTATCACTGTCCTTAAATAGCAAAAACAGACATATTTTCTTCATAAGCAAATAATATTTCAAAATCAGGAGGGAATTATATATGTGTGTATGATGTGGAAGACTACAGTTTTAGCAGAACAATTCTAAATGGCGGGAGGGATTAGCGGAATAGCAAACACAGTAAATAGCACTGATAGACTTTTGGAAACTATGTTACACATCTCATCCCCACAGCGCATTGCTCTGCTGGATGACTGGGTATTTTCTCTAAGCAGATTACATTTCAAAATCAGGGAGTCTATTTGCACATATATGGTATGGAAGACTGTCATTTAATGGAACATTTGTTAGTGGCAGGAGGGAGTCCCACACACAGCATCGCTGTCCTTAAACAGCGCTGACAGACATATTTTCTTTGTATGCAATTATATTTCAAAATAAGAAGGAAGTCTATATGATATGTGCAAATATGGAGTGGAAGACTAGCTTTAATGGACCATTTGCTAATGCTGGAAGCGAATACCACACGAAGTGTCACTGTACTTAAATAGCACTGACAGACAGCTGGAAACGATATTACATACACGTCTGATTCCGTTGCTCTGCTACGTGACTGAATAAATCTTCATCAGTTAATTACATTTTAAAAATCAGGAAAGTGTTTATATGCCATAGAAGGCTTTGGGCGTGAGAGGAGAACTATTCGTCATAATTAATTTGTGAAAATCAATAGGGGATGTCTATGTACATACACCTTGTGGAAGACTGTAGTTGTAATGGAGCACTTGTTAATGGTGTAAGGGGAACCATATAGATATAACATTACTGTACTTAAAAAGGAACGACAGACATTATTCCAGTTAAAAAAGTGTAGTCCACTTGTTCATACCACATCAACCTTCATTCACTATGTAAGAGTACTCAGCAAGTAATTGATTTTTAAAAGCACGGAATTCCACATGTATTGCATCCAAACGCATTGGAATTGGTATACCATCTTGTGTTTAATTTTCGATGCACGCATTTATGCAACTCCCAAGTTCATCATGATCATCATGAATTATGTTCTGATATACACATTACAACATCGTCAAAAAGCGTTTCAACATTGACTTCCAGTTGACTTAGTTAATCCACTGCACCACATATCACATCCTGCAAACTGCCTGTATTCACGACACTTTGACGCCTTATAAAATGCTCTGCGATGCCTATGGGGCTGCTAAATTTAATGTGGTAACATGAAACAATGATTATTGACAGAGTGACACTGCTGCTGTCGAAGATAGGAATGCTGAGACAGAATGTGGTGCACTTACCCGTCAACTTCCCCATTATTTATGTCACTTTACCACTCAGCTTCCTCGTACTATTTGAATGGCCTCTCCTTACTACCTAACCATACATTCTCAATTACATTATACCTCTGAGGTGATTATTAGGTACCACTCCGATATTAACCCACATAAACAACTTGGCTGGCAAATGACTACATAGTTGTTGTATACCAGTGATGAGAGTTCACTTCTGTTCGTGTTACATGACTGATATGTGAAGCAAATGCATCATTTAGATTCCACTAGGATGGTATAGATTGGAATAATCAATTCGAATATGCAATAGAAAATAGCTCTTGGAAAGACTACATATTTCACCTGAGAATAGGGTGGATTACGGTATGTTCAAATGGTTCAAATGGCTCTGAGCGCTATTGGACGTAACTGCTGAGGTCATCAGTCCCCTATAACTTAGAACTACTTAAACCTAACTAAGGACATCACACACATCCATGCACGAGGCAGGATTCGAACCTGCGACCGTAGCGGTATCGCACTTCCAGACTGTAACGCCTAGAACCTCTCGGCCACTCCAGCCGGCTTACGGTATGTATGGAGGTATGTAGGCAATCAATATTGGTGTGATATAGTCTACACCATACACTGTACTATGGTTGCGGTATGTTTGTTTTAGATGTAGGACGTTCACATGTGATGGAGTTGTATATTAGCAGACAGAAATACCTGTGGTGGGGCTGGTAGTTGGCTTGAATGTACATAAATCTTTTCCTTTTTAGTTTGAGTCATCAGTCTTCTATCTTTTTTGATGCGGACCCCACTAATTTGTCTCCTGTGCCAATATCTTCATCTCACATTAGCACTTGCAACCTACGACCTCAGTTACTTGCTGGGTATATTCCAATCTCTGTCTTACTCTACAGTTTTTACCGTCTACAGACCCCTCAGCTCCCTCTAGTACCATGGAAGTTATTCCCTGTTCCTTTAAACAGATGTCCTATCATCCTGTCCCTCCTCCCTATCAATGTTTTCCAAATATTCTTTTCCTCTGATATTCTGCGCAGAACCTCCTCATCCCTTATCAGTGGACCTAATTTTCAACATTCTTCTGTAGTGCTACACCTCAAATACTTCGATTCTCTTCTGTTCTGGTTCTCTAACAGTTCATGTTTCGCATCCATAGACTTCTGTGCACCAAAAGCAAATTGTACATTAATAGGACTACAAATCTCCTACACCGTCACCAGAAGCGTTACCTGTAGTAAAATTCCTAACAGTAAGCATATAGAGCGATCTGCAGTAGAAGTCATATGTTGGGCTGGCATTGTTCTGTTGAATTGTTAAGTGTCGTAACCCAAACACTGAGAACTGACAAGTCGACCTATGTGTGGCAGGCGAGCAGCTGCAAATCCTGTCCGTATGTCACCTATGGACCCTGACACTAACACATCCTACACAAGAAACTGAACTACGTGAATGCACACTGTCCTAGTGGATAAATGCTGCTTGAGCGAAAATACAATATCATGCTCAGTCCACTCTCGTATATCACGCGAAACGCGTGGAGGGGAGGGGGGGGGGACAAAAATAAAAAATGTCGTTATTAAACAGTGCGTGTTGGAAGCTCTGTGATACTTTTACAATAGCTTTATTTTTCGCAAAACGCTGTGTTGTCAACTACACTCCGCCACCATTATGTATTTAGTGTAGTTATCATAGGAATACGGGAAAGGTGATTAGGACATAATGATACATATTGATATGCAATCATTTCATGGCCGCGAATTGTAGATGCCATGCCTCAAATTTTCTTGGGAATGCTGTAGTAAGGATTTCTTGACCATTGCACTGGAAAATACTCCCCCACATTCTTTCCATTAAAAAAGGAACTTATATCTGATGTAGCGATCATAGAGGAGATTAGGATTCGTACAGAGGCATATAGACAATCATTTTAACTCAGTCCTTACATGTGCAATAGAAACGGAGAAGTCGGTATACCGTTACGACATATCCCACACTGTGCACTATATAGTGGTTTGCGGAATATATATTTAGAAGTAGGCTCTTATTTCTAGGTGGGCTACGACACCTGTAGGATATAGCAATTTGTGGGGGGTCGCGAGTTGGAGCTAGACGTAGATTAACGTACCAATCGATTCTGAAATAGCAGAAGAGACATGGTACTGTCCTATTGCACCACTGACTACAAATCACTAGAAAAGCACCAGTCGTAAAATATCTAGGCATAAGCATTCACGTGGGTGTGAATTTCTTTCTGTATATTAATGTAATAATTTTTTTCATCTACATAGCCATTGTCAGAGGGCTAAATAACATAACTAATGGAACAGGGCTCTCAATACACAATGGGATTTCGAGAGGATTAACAGGGTTCTCTGAGTGGGCTGGGATATCTAGAGTCCACCTTACTCGTGGAAATCAGGTAGATACAGATGCTATATAACAAAGACTGAAAGACCCATGAATGGTGACAAAATGGCGATAAGTGATAATCTGACAAAAGGGGAGCTGCGAGGTGATCTCTGGCGGTAAACCTGGAAGACTGGACAATACTGAACGTGCGGTGGTGGACATTATCGATGTTGTTTATTATATCGTTTGTAAGGCGTTAAAATCTCTATGCCTCGACGAAGGGCGTAGAAGTTTGTTATGATATAGCTTCTATCTATTGAGGTACAGTTAATATTAGGAACAGTCGGACACAGCCAGCCATGACTGCTTTTTTTCCTTTAGTTAATACACCTAAATTTGTTAACAAACTCTGCTCCTTACATGAACTTCGAGCGTTCCCACTAGAACCACCACTGTCAGTTAAGGTCTAACGCCCGAGGCAACACACTCCATTTTAACAGCAGCGTCAGGTGTTCTGAATTCATACTGCTGTTGGCATCTATCAATTTGTGATGTTTGGCCAACCAGGACGTATTTATTCCTCGTTATCTAAAATAGTGGATCCTGAAGACCACCGTGTCCACCTCCAGTACCAAATGCACTTAAGGTATAAGAGAGTAGATTTCGTTACCAGACATTTCAATTAAATCGTTATTCGCCTTCAAGGCTATTTACAATAGCTCCCTAAAAGTTAACAGTTTTATCATACATGACAGCTTAAGACTTTCTATCGGACGGTTTGCGACGTTGTTTGTACGATAATCTCGAATGTCACACCAATGTTTCACGAGGGGCTTTCAAAATAAATGCTACACATTATTTTTCTCGGCCATTTTCAGTCGAAGAAATACGGAATTTGTTTTGGGACATCGAGGAATATCGACGCTCTTCCCCCCCTTTCATTAAATTCCGACAGGTTGCTGCGCTGGATATAGTCTTCAAAGTAGCGTCTGTAATGGGGAAGCGTTCTAAGGCTAGAGCTGTCAGTGAGTTTCTTTCGGCGGAAAACCAGAGCATCATATATATTCTCAGACGGTTGCATAATGTCTACGGACACCTGTCAATGAACAAAAGCGCGGTGAGTCGTTGGGCGAGGCTTCTGTCATCTCCCGCTTGCCGGCCGGCTGCACGTAACTGTGACTGCTGCATTACTGGAACGTGCGGACAGTCTCATTCGAGGCGATCAACGGATCACAGTCAAACACCTCGCTGCACAACTGGGCGTATCTGTTGGTAGTGTTGACACACTTGTCCACCAGTTGGGGTTCCTCAGCACCTAACAGAAGACTATAAAAAGAAACGAAGGATCAGCTGTGCGGAATTGCTTGCACCTTACCCGGCTAATCGTGACAATTTTTGTTGAACATCGGCACTGTAATCCATGGAGTTGTGCTGTACAGCCCCTTAGCCGGAATTATGACGGTCTTCTGGGATTCGGAATGGGTTATTCTCTTTGGTGTCCTCCATCATGATGCAACGATCAACTTGAAGTATATTGTACTGCCCTCAGGATGTTGAAGAAACTACTTTAGCGTTTTCGTCGCCACTAAAATGCAAAGGAACTTCTCCATGAAAACGCAAGGCTTCTTTTAAGTCAGCACACCGGAGAGGAGCTCACAAAAACTTCATTGAACTGTTCTTCTTCATCCAGCCTACAGCCCTGACATCGCACATTCCGACTTCCACGTGTTTGGCCCAATGAAGGATGCACTTCATGGGAGGCAGTTCGTGGGTGATGCGGAGGTTTCTGATGCAGCAAGACGTTGGCTCCGACATCGACGAGTGGAGTCGTACCATACGGGCGTACAGACGTTACCAGTATGGTGGCGTGAGGCCGTTGCATTGAACGAGATTATATTGAAAATTAGTATTTTATAGCCAAAGAGTGAAGAATAATATGGTGTATTGGACTCCCGACTAAAACCAACCTGCTTCGAGAAAACAAAGTGTTGCATTATTTTGCCGCTCGCTGTAACCGCGCGGTCTGCAGCTCCTTGCCACGGTTCGCGCGGCTGCTCCTGTCGGAGGTTCGAGTCCTCCCTCAGGCATCGGTGTGTCTGTTGTCCTCAGTGTAAGTTAGTTTAAGTTACATTAAGTAGTGTGTAAGTCTAGGGACCGATGCCTCACCCGGCAGTTGTGGCCGAGCGGTTCTAGGCGCTTCAGTCACGAACCGCGCTTCTGCTAGGGTCGCAGGTTCGAATCTTGCCTCGGGCATGGATGTGTGTGATGTAAAATGTTTCAAATGGCTCTGAGCACTATGCGACTTAACATCTGAGGTCATCAGTCCTCTAGAACTTAGAACTACTTAAACCTAACTTACCTAAGGACATCACACACATCCATGCCCGAGGCAGGATTCGAACCTACGACCGTAGCGATCGCCCAGTGTGTGTGATGTCCATATGTTAGCTAGGTTTAAGTAGTTCTAAGTCTAGGGGACTGATGCCCTCAGATGTTAAGTCCCATAGTGCTTAGAGCCATTTGAACCTTTTTTTTTTAAATGACCTCAGCAGTTTGATCCCACAGGAAAATATCACAAATTTTCAAAAAAATTATTGCGATATTTATTGCACACCCTTAGTGTGTCTCGAAGTAAACAACGTAAGTATTTTCAATCTGTTAAGGAATTGCAGTTACTTCTGTCTCATTGTGTCTCACGCTATCTCTGTGTCATTACACTCAGCGACCGCCAAACGAGCATCGTAGTTTCTCATCTTGAGTGATACGTAAGATACCGTTGCTCTTACAGAACCACCAAAACAGAGGCCCGAGGTGTTACGTTTTCCTTGTTTAATTTGTCTTCCAAAATATAAAGGCGCCTCAGTGTCACCGTGTATTTAGTTGTAGATGTATTTGCATTGGTGGTATTTGCATTGTGGTTCATGGTGTGGGTTCCTGTAGTCATGTCCTAGTTCATGAACCACGGGCAACGTATGAGTGGCCAAGTATGTGGTCCCGACAGTCGGGATACCAGTTACTTTGGAATAAGGCTGGGCATCTCGGACATATTCTCAGTCGTGGTCACCTTTGTGCTCATACGGCAAAGACTATCAAATCCACCGGTTAGTCCCTCAGCCGTTAGGGGTAAAACCCAATGGGACTCGGGGCAAGTAAGGCTAGCAACCTGCTTCCCTGGTACTTTAAATATGATGCTGGCAACAATCAGAGCAAAATGCCTCGGACCTTTGGAGGTGACGGAGTCCCACCTCTAACTGACAAACCAGGGACTCCTATGATACGACTTGGCAAACAAATGGTAATGAGATGGGGAGCTATTAATATCAATGGGGGCTACTCTGGGAAGAAGGTAGAGCTGGCAGAGGCTGCAAGTAAGATGGGGCTGGACGTTTTAGCTATTAGTGACATTCGGGTAAGGGGTGAGAAAGAAGAGGAAGTGGGAGAATACAAGGTCTACCTGTCAGGAGTCAAAGCAGGAATAGCACAATGGGGTGTAGGGCTTTACATCAGGAAAGAAATGGAACCCAGCGTAGTTGCAATAAGGTATGTAAATGAACGACTAATGTGGAATGACTTGACAGTGTCTGGCAAGAAAATTAGGATTGTGTCAGTATATTCGCCTTGCGAAGGGACAGATCAAGATAAGATGGATAGTTTTTATGAGGCACTCAGTGATGTAGTTGTTAGAGTAAAGGGCAAGGACAGTGTTCTGCTCATGGGTGATTTTAACGCCAGGATTGGAAATCGAACAGATGGGTATGAAAAGGTTGTGGGTAAATTTGGAGAGGATATGGAGGCCATCAGGAACGGGAAACAACTCTTGGATTTCTGTGCCAGTATGGGCTTAGTAATCACTAACTCCTTTTTTAAACATAAGAACATTCACCGGTATACTAGGGAAGGCAGGGGAACCAGATCTGTCATTGACTATATAATAACAGATCAGGAATTCAGGAAGGCTGTGAGGGACATACGTGTATTCAGGGGATTCTTTGATGACACTGATCATTATTTAATCTGCAGTGAAATTGGGATTGTGAGGCCGAAAGTGCAGGAGGTCAGGTCCATATGTAGGAGGATAAGAGTGGAGAAACTTCAGGATAAGGAAATCAGGCACAAGTACATAACAGCGATCTCAGAAAGGTACCAGTTAGTTGAATGTAGCCAATTACAGTCATTGGAAAAGGAATGGACAAGGTAAAGGGACACAGTACTAGAAGTGGCTAAAGAATGTCTTGGAACAGTAGTGTGTAAAAGAAGGATGAAGCAAACAGCTTGGTGGAATGATACAGTCAAGGCAGCCTGTAAAAGGAAAAAGAAGGCGTATCAAAAATGGCTACATACCAGAACCCAGGTAGACAAAGAAAGTTATGTTGAAGAAAGAAACAAAGGCAAACAGATAATTGCAGCATCCAAGAAGAAATCGTGGGAAGACTTTGGAAACAGGTTGGAGACTATGGGTCAAACTGCTGGAAAACCATTCTGGAGTGTAATTAGCAGTCTTCGAAAGGGAGGTAAGAAGGAAATGACAAGTATTTTGGACAGGTCAGGAAAACTGCTGGTGAATCCTGTGGATGCCTTGGGCAGATGGAGGGAATATTTTGAAGAGTTGCTCAATGTAGGTGAAAATGCGATCAGTAATGTTTCAGATGTCGAGGTAGAATGGGATAGGAATGATAATGGAAATAGGATCACATTTGAGGAAGTGGAAAAAATGGTCAATAGATTGCAGTGCAATAAAGCGGCTGGGGTGGATGAAATTAAGTCGGAACGCATCAAACACAGTGGAATGTCAGGTCTTAAATGGCTACACAGGATAATTGAAATGGCCTGGGTGTCGGGACAGGTTCCATCAGACTGGACAAAAGCAGTAATCACATCTATCTTTAAACATGGAAACAGAAAAGATTGTAACCACTACAGAGGTATCTCTTTAATCAGCGTTGTGGGTAAAATCTTCTCAGGTATTGTTGAAAGGAAAGTGCGAGTATTAGTTGAGGACCAATTGGATGAAAATCAGTGTGGGTTTAGGCCTTTTAGAGGTTGTCAGGACCAGATCTTTAGCTTACGGCAAATAATGGAGAAGTGTTATGAGTGGAACAGGGAATTGTATCTATGCTTTATAGATCTAGAAAAGGCATATGACCGGGTTCCTAGGAGGAAGTTATTGTCTGCTGTACAAGATTATGGAATAGGAGGCAAACTTTTACAAGCAATTAAAGGTCTTTACATGGATAGTGAGGCAGCAGTTAGAGTTGACGGTAAATTGAGTTCATGGTTCAGAGTAGTTTCAGGGGTAAGACAAGGCTGCAACCTGTCTCCACTGTTGTTCATATGATTTATGGATCATATGTTGAAAACAATAGACTGGCTGGGTGAGATTAAGATATGTGAACACAAAATAAGCAGTCTTGCATATGCGGATGACTTAGTTGTGATGGCAGATTCGATTGAAAGTTTGCAAAGTAATATCTCAGAGCTAGATCAGAAATGTAAGGACTATGGTATGAAGATTAGCATCTCCAAAACGAAAGTAATGTCAGTGGGAAAGAAATATAAACGGATTGAGTGCCAAATAGGAGGAACAAAGTTAGAACAGGTGGACGGTTTCAAGTACTTAGGATGCATATTCTCACAGGATGGCAACATAGTGAAAGAACTGGAAGCGAGGTGTAGCAAAGCTAATGCAGGGAGCGCTCAGCTACGATCTACTCTCTTCTGCAAGAAGGAAGTCAGTACCGAGACTAAGTTATCTGTGCACCGTTCAATCTTTCGACCAACTTTGTTGTATAGGAGCGAAAGCTGGGTGGATTCAGGTTACCTTATCAACAAGGTTGAGGTTACGGATATGAAAATAGCTAGGATGATTGCAGGTACTAGTAGATGGGAACAATGGCAGGAGGGTGTCCACAATGAGGAAATCAAAGAAAAACTGGGAATGAACTCTATAGATGTAGCAGTCAGGGCGAACAGGCTTAGATGGTGGGGTCATGTTACACGCATGGGAGAAGCAAGGTTACCCAAGAGACTCATGGATTCAGCAGTAGAGGGTAGGAGGAGTCGGGGCAGACCGAGGATAAGGTACCTGGATTCGGTTAAGAATGATTTTGAAGTAATAGGTTTAACATCAGAAGAGGCACCAATGTTAGCACTGAATAGGGGATCATGGAGGAACTGTATAAGGGGGGCTATGCTCCAGACTGAACGCTGAAAGGCATAATCAGTCTTAAATGATGATGATGATGATGATGATGATGTATTTGCATTAGGGCAAGCTTTATGAAATACTGTAAAAATCATTTACACAGTACTAAAACTCGTTAAATGCTGCTTGCAAAATGCGTAATCATATGTAAATTTTAATATTGATTTTATGAGAACATATGCATTATAGATATATACACAGTTGATTACCACTCGTGCTGTGACTTTTATTGCTGTCATATAATCATAAGAATGATAAGTTAGACACATGATGTTTACAGTGTCAAACTCACGCCGTCAGACTGCTTCGATAAAATCATTTGTGCTGTAGTTTTCCACGAAATACTATGATTACTACAGTGTTGCACCCTCGGATCAGATGGATAATCATGTTCCATTTACCACTGTTTCTCATTACAAAAGTATAATATAACAACACACACACACACACACACACACACACACACACACACACAAACACACACTGAGAAAGAAATATACGTAGAAGGACAAGTAAGAACTATGTCTAGATAGATTCCAATATAGCAGATTTATAGGACAGAAGGAGAAGAATGGTGAAGGCAACAGGTCGCGGCATATGTCATCAGGATCTACATGATATCCGCTAAAGGTAATATGGAGAAAGCTTATTTCTCCAGAAAATCTGTGTATAACAGACTGCATTAACTCAATCGGTCCAAAGAGAAATGGTCAAGATAAATGCGATGAAATGCTGTAATGAAACTATTTTCTGGTTTGGGAGACCTGCGAAATAACCTCCCACAGTGAAATGCGTATTTTATAAGACAATTCCGTTCAGCGTATTCTCCCGAGCGTGAATAGGCACTTCTCTACAATAAAGAAACTAGTCGCTTATCTGTCTACTGATGTAGCACATTTCTGAATAATAACTGTGAGTTATGTCGTCGAAAGTCGTTTGAGATTTGACGTGAGTCAGCTAATAGGAAATATTGGCGGCAGAAACAGTTTTTGAGGCCGCGTTGGCGGCAGACTCTCTTCTTGCTCTCTTCTTCCGCCTGCTACCTTGAGGATGCACTGAACTGTTTAGTCGATAAGTACTGTCCTGTGACAGTAAAATTAGAACACTGAAGAGACGTCGTTCTGTATATTATGGTGATATGGTTTCTGGCTCGCAGGCTTACATTGTATTGACGTTTTTCAGATTGTGAGACATTAGCTTTCTTTTAGTGAGATATTTCCCATTCCTGTTTAACTGTCAAACTCACAACTTCTTTGAAATATGTGGGTTTCAATATCAAGCATTCCTCAGTCATCCAAAAGATCTCCTCATTTCTCTTCCACTTATTTAATAATATTTCGGACGTTGATGTTAATATGCGTCGATTTTCCTTATCTGTTGTCCATGGATAGTACCGTAAAGAGACGTGGTCCGTTGAATGGGATTTGTGAATAAAACATGAGCCTTTTTCTAAATTATTTTATTCTTACGCACTGATTTTCACTTCCCTTGATTTTTGTTCTAACTAACCCTTCACAGGTGTTCACTTAAGAACTAATCGTCGAATGTAGCAGTGATTACCTTTTATTTACACACAGTTTTCAGCTGAGTGGGTAGGTTTTCTGTGTAACATAAAGTGTTTGCGCGACAGAGATTTACACTGAGGTGGCAAATGTCACGGAATACCTTAGAATATCGTGACGGAAATCCATGTTCCCGGCTTCGTGCAGCAACTCGACGTGGCATGGAGTCAACAAGTCGTTGGAAGTCCCCATCAGAAGTACTGATCCATGCTGCCTCCATAGCCATTCGTAATTGCGAATTTGTTACAGGTGCAGGCTTTTGTGCACAAAGTGCCCTCTAGATTAAGTTCTATAAATGTTCGATGGGACTCACGTAGTGTAGTCTATGTGGCCAGATCATTCAGTCGACTAGTCCAGAATACTGTGGACAACTGTGACCCGGCAACACGGAGCACTGCCATCAATAAAAATTCCATCGTTCTTTTGGAAACATGAAGTCCGTGAATGGTTGCAAATAGTCTCCAAGTACCTGAAGATAATTATTTCCAGTCAATGATCGATTCAGTTCCATGTACACAAAGCTAACAACATGATGGAGTCAACACCAGCTTGTACAGTGCCTTGTTGACAACCTGGGTCCACTCCAACCCTGCCATCAGCTGTTACGAACTGATATCTGGACTCATCTGACAAGACTACTGTTTTCCAGTTGTCTAGGGTACAACCGATGTGGTCGTGAGCCTAGGAGAGGTGCTGTGGGCGATGTCGTGGTGTTAACAAAGGCACTCGCATCGGTCGTCTGCTGCCGCAGTCCATTAACGCCAAATTTCGCAGTGCTGTACGGACTGACACGCTCTAGACACTGTGGATCTCGAAATATTGAATTCCCGAATGTGATCCTTGATTCAATGTCCCATGCGTCTAGCTCCTACAACCATTCCACGAACAAATTGTGCTAATTCTGTCGTGCGGCCAGGATCACGACGGAAACATTTTACATGAATCACCTGAGTACAAATGACAGCTAAGCCAATACACTGCCATTTTATACCTCGTGTGTGCGATACTACCGCTATCTGTGTATGTGTATATCGATATCCCATGACTTTTGTCATCACAGTGTATAGTTGAATTTCTGCTGTTGTCATTGTCATGGCACCAACTATGTCTATAAGATGAAATTTTTACCCTTGTATATTTAGTAGCTGTATAAGATCTGTTGTGAGGATTATAGCTTCGGTTTTGTATTGGTTTAACTCTTGGTAAACACCGTACTTCCCCCCCCCCCGCCCCTTACGCCCATCACCCCCAGCCACCCTCCTTTAATTATACCGTTGCGTTTTGTAAAAGTTCTTACGACTGCGAAACTTAAAGACGAAGTAGTCGGTTTGCGTTTATTGACATACGGTCAGCTTTTATGTAAAGGGTAATGTTTGAGGCTTTACAAACCGTGGCCTTACTCTCTTGTGAACTCACAGGTTGAAGAAAAGAAAACCGGAAGGCTTTTAACAGCGCAAAATATGTACACTACTGGCCATTAAATTTGCTACACCACGAAGATGACGTGCTACAGACGCGAAATTTAACCGACAGGAAGAAGATGCTATGATATGCAAACGATTAGCTTTTCAGAGCACTCACACAAGGTTAGCGCCGGTGGCAACACCTACAACGTGCTGACATGAGGGAAGTTTCCAACCGATTTTTCAAACACAAACAGCAGTTGACCGGTGTTGCCTGGTGAAACGTTGTTGTGATGCCTCGTGTAAGGAGGGGAAATGCGTACCATCACGTTTCCGACTTTGATAAAGGTGATGGTTCAGATGGCTCTGAGTACTATGGGACTTAACATCTGAGGTCATCAGTCCCCTAGAACTTAGAACTACTTAAACCTAACTAACCTAAGGACATCATACACATCCATGCCCGAGGCAGGATTGGAACCTGCGACCGTAGCAGTCACGCGGTTCCGGACTGAAGCGCCTAGAACCGCTCGGCTACCCAGTCAGGCCCTTTGATAAAGGTCGGATTGTAGCCTATCGCGATTGCGGTTTATCGTATATCGATATTGCTGCTCGCGTTGGTCGAGATCCAATGACTGTTAGCAGAATAGGGAATCGGTGAGTTCAGGAGGGTAATACGGAACGCCGTGCTGGATCCCAACGGCCTTGTATCACTAGCATTCGAGATGACAGGCATCTTATCCGCATGGCTGTAACGGATCGCGCAGCCACGTGTCGATCCTTGTGTCAACAGATGGGGACGTTAGTAAGACAACACCCATCTGCACGAACAGTTCGACGACGTTTGCAGCAGCAAGGACTATCAGCTCGGAGACCATGCCTGCGGTTACCCTTGACGCTGCATCACAGACAGGAGCGTATGCGATGGTGTACTCAACGGCGAACCTGGGTGCACGAATGGCAAAACGTCATTATTTCGGATGAATCCAGGTTCTGTTTGTCCGCAGGTCGTGGTCGTGCGGTAGCGTTCTCGCTTCCCACGCCCGGGTTCCCGGGTTCGATTCCCGGCGCGGTCTGGGATTTTCTCTGCCTCGTGATGACTGGGTGTTGTGTGATGTCCTTAGGTTAGTTAGGTTTAAGTAGTTCTAAGCTCTATGGCACGGATGACCATAGATATTAAGTCCCATAGTGCGCAGAGCCATTTGAATCATTTGAACCAGGTTCTGTTTACAGCATCATGTTAGTCGCATCCGTGTTTGACGACATTGCGGTGAACGGACATTGGAAGCGTGTATTCGTCATCGCCATACTGGCGTATCACCCGGCGTGATGGTATGGGGTGCCGTTGGTTACACGTCTCTGTCACCTCTTGCTCGCATTGAGGGCACTTTGGACGGTGAACGCTACATTTCAGATGTATTACGACCCGTGGCTCTACCCTTCGTTCGATCCCTGCGAAACCCTACATTTCAGCAGGATAATTCACGACCGCATGTTGCAGGTTCTGTACGGGCCTTTCTGGATACAGAAAATGTTCGACTGCTGCCCTGGCCAGCACATTCTCCTGATCTCTCACCAACTGAAAACGTCTGGTCAATGGTGGCCGAGCAACTGGCTCGTCACAATACGCCGGTCACTACTCTTGATGAACTGTGGTATCGTGTTGAAGCTGCATGGGCAGCTGTACCTGTACACGCCATCCAAGCTCTGACTCAATTCCCAGGCGTATCAAGGCCGTTATTACGGCCAGAGGTGGTTGTTCTGGATACTGATTTCTGAGGATCTATGCACCCAAATTGCGTGAAAATGTAATACATGACAGTTCTAGTACAATATATTTGTCCAATGAATAACCTTTTATCATCTGCATTTGTTCTTGGTGTAGCAATTTTAATGGCCAGTAGTGTATCTTCTTCTAAAGCCGCTTTGCTAGAGAAACATGCTTGCTACCAGACTCAACCGAAAATCGTGTGGTTCATAATATGCAGCTCAGATTTATCTTATACGGCTATGGACGTAAAATCTTAAACGTCACACTTGGTTCATAGGGATATCCGAATACAGTCATGAGGATGGTTAGTGCCTGAAGAAAATATTTAAGATGTGACTAATAAATAGACAAATACGTTGCTGCTCCTAGAAAGAAACTACATGCTACAAACTACATTCTGTGTCGCAGCAGTGTGTGTTATAGAAATGTGTCCTTCCGATGTGAAAAATTTTGTCAGATTCGATCAACTCTATGGCAGACGACGTGCAGTTCCTTGTAGGCATGCTCTTGCAGTCCACAGAACAGTGGTGTATGCGAGGTTTTAACACAACAGAAATAATCAGCGATGGCGGCCGAAGACTTCCGGCGCAAGATGTCAACGTCATTTCGCAATCGACCATGTCAAAGAGAGCGGAAGGTCAGACAGAGTTTCAGGGCACTGTCTTGCCGTTGCAATGGAAAGGTGTCTCTAAAACACGGAAGAATCAGCAGTGATTAACGGCATGAGGATGCTAAAGGCAATTCAAATAACTGCATTAAAGACAAATAATGTGTCTCCATAGGACATGTGATCTGTAACTGAAAATGTGTCATTGGCAAAATGCTCCGGACTAGTCCCCCATTCAGATTTACGGGAGGGGACATCCTAGGGTGAGGTGACCATGATAAAAAGATTTAATATCTAACAAAAGGATTACGTCCTACGAGTCGGAGCGTGGAATGTCAGAAATCTGGACTAGGTAGGGAAGCTAGAAAATCTGAAAATGGAACCGCTAAGGCTTACTCTATAGTGAAATGGAAAAGATTTCTTGTCAGATAAGTCGAGGGTCCTATCGACAACAGTAGGATATAATATAAACGGAATAGGATTCATTAAGAATTAGAATATAGTGTGATATTGTGAACAGTTCTGTAACAGGAATATTCTCATCACATCAGAATTCATAGCATAGCAACAATGGCAACAGTAGTTCAGGTACACAGGCCGACGTCGCAAGCAGAAGAGGAAGAGACGACGAAGTATACGATGATATCGAACAGGTAATTCAGCACATAAAAGAGGTTGCAGGGAAGGAGTAGTGAAAAAGGCCACAGGAGAATGTGGGGTTGGTAGTACGCGTGCGAGAGAAGTACGTTTAATTTTCTGCAGTAAATATTAGATGGTAATAGCGAATAACAGAATCACAAGCGGAGGAGGTATACTTCAAAAAGGCCGGGAGTTTACATTTTTTCAGTTTGTTTACGTCAACGTCAGGCACAGATTCCGAAATAAGATACTGGATTGTAAGGCGTAGCCAGGAGCAGATGTAGGCTCAGATCACAACTCTGTAATGATGAAGAGTAGGCTGAAGTTTGAGGAAGAAGTCCGAAAGAACGAATGTGCAACGAAGTGGGATACAGAGGTACTGAGGAATGAAGAGATGTGGTTGAGGTTCTCTGACACAATCCGCCTCATGGCGCCTCAAACCGTGCGGCCATTCCGCGCGGCCCGTTCTCAGGTATTTCGTCCTCAAATTAAGAGCCATATTTGATACTAGTAGATTTCTCTTGGCAAGGAATGCTCTCTTTTCCAGAGCTAGTCTGCTAAGTTTCTTGCTGTTCTCACTTCTGCTGCTTCTCATTACTTTCGTCTTTCTTCGATTTACTTGAGCCGTGGCGTATTACTGGCGCGCCAGCGTATTTTGCAATTATCTCGCCTTCGCGCTCTTATCTTTGCTTGTGACGCGTACTGTGTCTTGCCTGCCGTATCTTCGCCGGAGCAGTTAACTGGAGTTCTCGAGAAGAACGTGACGGTTGGCGTTCGATATTAGCTTTGGCCGGAGTGCGCTTGTAGTGGAGTGGGAACGGACTACGTGTATGGGGCAACTTGGTGGGGAGGCTTGTTGCTGCCTTGGGTTGCGTGCTGCTAGTTCTGGACACGGCTGTCTACCGTCGTCCGCTGCCTTATTGCCGCCTGCTGTACCAGACGCAAGCCATATCGGACGTCCAGCGAAAAGTTAAATTTTTTTTATTTATTGTAATTTTAATCACCTCATACAGGCGGGCTGTCAGCAGCATATTACGCTGCTCTTCAGCCTGAAGTGGGACAACAATATGACATATAGGTGACACAGACAATACAATAAAAACGGCGGGCAAAATAAATGTAGATACAAAAAACAATAAACATGAACCCGTTCACGCTGGACGAGAAAACACTAACACTTGATGACACGGCGCACGTAATTCGGATGACTGCGACGGTACACGTGAACAGTGGAGGCGTGACGGCGAAAGAACACTTAACATAAAACGAAGGCATTTACGCGAGACACTGATGGCGATGATCTCCGGCACGCGAAAGTCCACTGAGCGTGTACGAGTCCGGGGACCTGCCAAGAGACGAGGAGGGGGGGTGGGAGAGGGAGAGGGGAGAGCAGAGATGCCATGGGCATAGGAGATAGGGGGAAGGGAGGAAGGGGAGGGGGAGCCCTAGGGAAGAGGGGTGGAGGAAGGGGGATGGGGGGAAAAGGAAAGAGAAGGGAGGGGAAGGGAGGGAGGGTGCCTAAAGGAAACGACACAGGAAGTGGTGGGGAGGGAAGGAGGATCAAAGTTGATAGGAGGGGTAGATGGAGGGGAGGAGGACATCATCAGGGGGGAGCTGGCGGAAGCCACCTTGGGAGAAGGTAAGGAGGGTGGGACGTGGGACGTGGGAATCGAGGATGGGTGAGACAAGCGGGTGAGGAGGATTGAGTTTGCGGGAGGTGTACAGGATCTGTATCCTTTCAAGGAAAAGAAGGAGGTGGGGAAGGGGATGAGATCGTACAGGATCCGCGTGGGGGAGGGGAGACGTATGCGATAGGCGAGACGGAGAGCATGGCATTCAAGGATTTGGAGGGATTTATAAAAGGAAGGGGGGGGGCGGAGATCCAGGCCGGATGGGCGTAACAAAGGATAGGGCGGATGAGGGATTTATAGGAGGATGGTGGAGTGGTCCAGACCCCATGTAGGGCCGGAAAGGAGCTTGGGGAGACGGATTAGGGAGTGTCCGGAGATGGGGGGTCCAGGAGAGGCGTCGGTCGAGGGTGACGCCAAGGTACTTAAGGGTGGGGGTGAGGGCGATAGGACGGCCATAGATGGTGAGATAGAAATCAAGGAGTCGGAAGGAAGGGGTGGTTTTGCCTACAATGATTGCCTGGGTTTTGGAGGGATTGACCTTGAGCAACCACTGGTTGCACCAAGTGGTGAACCGGTCAAGATTGGATTGGAGAAGGTGTTGGGAGTGCTGCAGGGTGGAGGCAAGGGCAAGGAAGGCGGTGTCATTGGCAAACTGGAGAAGGTGGACGGGGGTGACGGCGGCGGCATGTCTGCCATATACAAAAGGTACAGAAGGGGGGAGAGGACGGAGTCTTGGGGCACACCGGCGGAGGGGAAAAAGGTGTAGGAATCTGTGTTATGGATGGTGACATAGGAAGGACCGTGGGAGAGAAAGGAACCGATCAGACAGACGTAGTTAATGGGAACGGCGAAGGTTTGGAGCTTGAAGAGGAGACCGGAATGCCATACACGGTCATAAGCACGTTCGAGGTCCAGGGAGAGGAAGATTGCAGAGCGACGGGAATTAAACTGGTCGGAGAGGAGTGAGATGAAGGAGAAGGTCGTCAGAAGAGAAGGAGGGCCGAAAGCCGCACTGAGTAACGGGAAGGAGGCGGTGCTGGTGGACATGTTGGTGGATGCGTCGGGTGAGGATAGATTCCAGGACCTTGCTAAAGACCGAGGTAAGGCTGATGGGACGGTAGGAGGAGACGGCGGACGGCGGTTTGCCAGGTTTAAGGAATATCAGGATACAGGAGGTTTTCCACAGGTCGGGGTAGTAACCGGTGGACAGGACTACATTGTAGAGCCTGGCCAGAGTGGAGAGGAAAGAGACAGGAGCTTCACAAAGATGACGGTAGGTGACACGATCGTGATCAGGAGCAGTGTTGCGTTTTGTGTGGAGTGTAGCAATGAGATCCTGCGTAGTGATAGGGGCATTGAGTTCTGTGTGTGCAATGTTGTCCAAGTACTGGAAACCAGGTGTGAGGGGAGGGACAGAGGTGTCAGTTCGAACGCGGACATCCGGGAAGAGGGAGTATTCGAACTGGGGATCATCGGGGATGGAAAACACATCAGAGAGGTAGGAGGCAAAGTGATTGGCCTTACTAAGGGTGTCAGGGAAGGGGTGATCATCATGGAGAAGAGGATAGCAGGGGGAGGGTTTAGTTCCGGTAAGGCAACAGAAGGCTGAGCAGAACTTGGACGTGTTGATAGGCAGGGTAGCATTGAAACGGGTGCATGTCTGTCGCCAGTCCCGGCGTTTCTTAGCCGCAAGCAAATTACAAATGCGTCGCTGGAGTTGCCGGTGGCGTCGTAGTGTGTCCGGGTCATGCGTATGGAGGAAGGCACGGTAGAGACGGCGGGATTCACGGAGGAGGAGGACGGCCTCTGGGGGTAAGGTAGGACGGTCGGGGTGGATGGCGACAGTAGGGACGTGGGCCTCCACGGAGGTCTGCCAGAGAAAGGAGGGGGCATGGGTTACATAGTCAGGGTGATGGTAGGTGAAGGGGTGGCTATCGACCTGGGTGGAGAGGGTTTCCCAGTAGACATTCCAGTTGGCACGGGAACAGTCATGTACGTACTTAGGGGGAGGGTAATTACGAGGGTCTGGGCGGGAGCGACGATCATTTGAAACGGTGAGGAGGACATGGAGATGGTCGCTTCCAATAAGCTAAAGGACATCCACCGTTATGCGGCCACGGACGTTGGGGGAGGAAAGGATAACATCGGGAGTGGGGTTGGATTTGGGACGGGTGTGCTGGAGGATGGGGATGAGGTCGCTGTGAAGGGAGGTGAGGAACCGATGCCACCACCGTAACTGGGTGGCGGAACGACTGTGGATGTTGAGGTCTCATCACGTAGGAGGAGAAGGTACGATCAATGGGGGAGAGGAAGTCGAAGGGAATAGGGGCGTTAGGGCGGACATAGATGGTGGCGCAGGTAACGGTAAGGCCGGGAAGAAGAGACTAAGGATCAGGTGTTCGGTGGGGTCGGGAAGGAGAGGTTGGAGCCGAACGGGGATATGGCGGTGGTGACCAATGGCAACTCCACCACGCGCAATCGGGATGGGATTATTGGAGCGGTGAAGGAGGTAGGGCGAAATGTGGATGGTGTGGTGGGGTTAAAGGAAGGTTTCATCGAGGAGGAAGGCATCCACGTGGTGGGCGGCAAGGGTGTCCAGGAAGAGGTTATTGTTGGCGGGAAGGGAGCAGACGTTGTTGAAAAGGATACGGTGCTGTCGCGCCATGACAGGGATTTAGACAAGGGTGTCAAGATGGGAGAAGGTGAAATGGGCCTGGTTGTTGCAGTAGGTGGCGTACATTTTTAGATGGAAAACGGAACGGGCCGCAAGGGATATCTGTTGGAGGGTGTAGGGGCGCTGAAAAGGATGAACATTCTGAAGGACGATGGTGAGGAATCGGATGATGTCCTCAGTGGTAAGGGGTGGGCGAAGGGAATTTCCGGGAGGGGTGGGAGCGTCCAGAGGGCGGACAGGAATGGTGAGTTCAGGAGTGGTAGGAGGGGGTCGGGCCTTACATTTCTGGGAGTAAGTAGGATGAGGAAGGTTAAAGGTATTACAGGAGGGGGGGGGGACTGGAGATTGGGGCACTGCCGTAAAAAGTGGGCTTGCCTACAGTGCGGGCAGGTGGGGGCCTCGCGGCACTCAGATGTAGGGTGTGCATTATACCACAAGCACCTTTGGCAGTGGAGGAATTGAGGAGGGGAGCGGGAAAGGTCAACTTGGTAGCGTTGGTGAAAGAGAAGGGCACCCTCCTTCAGGAGACGGTCGATGGAGGGGGCGTGTTCGGAAAAGACGCGCGTAAGGTAGGGGGGGCCGGTGGAGTTATGGATGCAGCGAACCGCACGCACCTCAACAATGGGGATGCGCCTTGAGCTCCGCCAACACCTCCTCCTCCATGATCGCCGGACTAAGCTGAGTGATCATGGCGGTGAGGGTTGGCGGGCGACACAGGGGTTGGGGTTGGCGGGAGGGAAGCGGGGAAGGAGCAGGGGTGAGGGAGGCATTAGGGCCAAAGTGGGTGACAGGGATGTGGGAAAGGAGGTCTGTGTGGAGGGTAGGGCTGGGGGAAGAGATGAGCACTAAATGACGGCGATGAGTGAGGAGGGAGAGGGGGGCACCAGGATAACTCTGGCGAAGGAAGACGGTGAGGTTCCTGGCTTCAAGAAGGGAGGGATCAGGACGGGAGAGGAGGTAGCGGTAGGAGGAGGGGGTGGAGGGGGAGGAGGAGGGGGCAGGGACAGGTGGGGAGACATCCATGGCATCATGGGTGGGGGAAGGGGGACGAGGCGGAGCCTTTTTGGGAATAGAGGGGGCAGGGGTGCCACTGGGGCGATTGACAGCGGCAGAGGAGGTGTGGGGGATGGGAGCAACTGGAATGTGGAATGTGGTGGGGAGTGGCAGGTCCCGGTGCTGGAGTCGGCGCCAGAGATGGTGAGGGCGATGGCGAAGGCGACGGTGAAGACGATGACGATGAAGGCGAAGGGGTGAGTTGAGCGTGGGCCGTAGTCCTCCAGGCGACCACGCTAGTGGGGGCCGCAGGAACGGAAGGAGCAGAGGGAGGGAGTGGAGGGAAGGGATCAAAGGAGGTGCAGGAGGGAGGAGCTGGGGATGGGACGACAAATAGGGAGGGAGATGGGAGAGTGAGAAGTTGGGGGGATGGACTGAGGGGGGAGTGATGCGGCACACCACGTGAAAGTGGTGGCAGCAGCGGAGGGGGGGGGAAGGTGTATATGATAGCAGTGGTGGTGGCTGTAGAAGAGGTGGTGGGGGTTGACATTATGATAAGGGGAAAAACACAGGACAAGACAAAGAAGCAAATGAGAGATGGGCAGGGAGACGAGAGACACAGAGTAGAAGGGTACGGAGAATGACGAAGGACGAAGGAGACTGGGGTTGAAGCCCCACTCTGCTGTCGCTGGCGGGGGGGCGACCCGGCTGGCTGGCTGGTGGGGACGCCTCCGCTGCTGCTGCTGCTGCTGGTGGTGGTAGTGGTGGTAGCTAGGACCACTGCTGGCTGCTGGCTGCGACCGCTGGTGGCTGCGACCGCTGGTGGCTCCGACCGCTGGTGGATGCGACCGCTAGTGGCTACGACCGCTGGTGGCTGCGACCGTTGGTGGCTGCAACCGCTGATGGCTGCTGGCTGCTGGCGGGGACCGCTGCTGGCCGCTGGCTGCTGGCTGCTGGCGGGGACCAGTGCTGGTGGGGACCAATGCGGGCTGCGGGCTGCGGGCGAGGACCGCTGCTGGCTGCTGGCGGGGACCGCTGCTGGCCGCTGGCTGCTGGCTGCTGGCGGGGACTGGTGCTGGTGGGGACCACTGCGGGCTGCGGGCTGCGGGCTGCGGGCGAGGACCGCTGCTGGCTGCTGGCGGGGACCGCTGCTGGCCGCTGGCGGTGACCAATGCTGGCTGGACTGCTGCACGTCGACGGGCTGGCTGGCTGGCTGGCTGGCTGGCTGGAACCTGCAACACCTGTCGCTTCTATTGGTACCGTAATAGCACAATCGAAGGGCGGAATTCAAACGAATTACCGCCGGAGATCGCGAAAAGTTAAGTGAATTTGTCTGTGATATGTAACTGTAGAGTTGTCAGCTTTGCTGTAGTGCTTTAAAATATATCGAATATTTTTATTTGGCTTATGCCATAATAAACTTTCTGTGGTGTGAATGCATTCTGTGGATCCACTATTGGGTGTATTGCTGAAACTTTGGGTGTGTAAGTTCTGTAGATGTTCAGAGTGATATGCCATGTTTTAAGCCTTGAATGTAAAAAATCATTTTTTTAGTGAGGTGTGTAATTCTTCTTTTACCACCAAATGTGTATGCTTCATTGTATTGCCACAATTAATCCAAGATTCAGTATTTTTCATTGAAAATAGATGCACATATTTGTTATGACTGATTTTGTGCCTTCATCTGTCACCTGTTTTACAGTGTATTTATATTTGGAAGTTGATTAGCTGTGTCGGAATGGTCGTCATTCCGAAGGAGAAATGTTTATAAATTTTAATCGAACTATAAAGTACTTGATCTTAAGGAAGGCAGTGTGCCGTTTTATTAGTGAATAATTTAACCTGTGATTTAGTGTCGTTTGGTGGTTGTTTACATTGTCCCGCGGGCCTGTTCTGTGCGCTTGTTAAATGTTACAGCTGGCTGGCTGGTGTTTTGGAGTAAGCGCTACCTTTCCACCTACGGGTACCAGGGCTGTGAAATCCTGGGTAGCGGGAGGTGACTCCGGGTCGAAGCTCGAGAAGTGGGTCTTGTTCGAACTGGCGGCTTGCGCCTTCCGTCTTGGCTTCTCCAAGTTAAGTTATCGTTCCGCCTTCCAGCGACTTGGCATCACTCCTCGCTAATTACTTCTGGTGATAATTATTTTACTCGGGCGTTTATTACATTTATTAAACTTTGTCTGAAGAGCAACATACAATTGTGGATTAATTTTAAGCCGTCACTCCCATAGTTGTTAGTGGTTTTCAAATTTTATGAAATATGAGATAGACCTTGTTTCATAAGACATTGGTAGCAGATTAAGATATTGTTGTTTTAAAGGAATTTCTTTATATGATTGTTAAATGAAACGAGTGACAACAAACTGGATCCAGTCCTTCCTATTTTTTTCCTATTCCGTAGTAGATTAAAGTACCGCCGAGCGGTTCTAGGGGCTTCAGTCTGGAAGCGATCGACCACTACGGTCGCAGGTTCAAATCCTGCCTCGGGCATGGATGTGCGTGACGTCCTTAGGTTAGTTAGGTTTAAGTAGTTCTAAGTTCTAGGGGACTGATGACCTCAGATGTTAAGTCCCATAGTGCTCAGAGCCACTAACGTACCATGAATCTCAGTCAATACTCTGTACTCGTAGAACGGATCCCGTAATTTTTCCTCACAACCGCTGAGGATAGCGTCATCAGCGATTCTTTACATCCTTTCACCTCGAATTTTAAACCGGCTCCTGAACGTTTCTTTTATTTCCGTCCTCACTTCTTCGATACATAGATTGAACAGTAGGGTCGGAAGAATACATCCCTGTTTAATCCGAGGACTTCGTCCTTCTAGTCTTATTGTTCCTTCTTGGTTCTTGTACATATTGTATATTATCCGCCTTTGCCTATTTTTCCCCCTATTTTACTCAGAATTTCGAACATATCGCACCATTTCACATTGCCAAACGCATTTACAGGTCGACAGAACCTATGATCGTGTCTTGATTTTCTTTCAGTCGTACTTCCATTATGAAGCGCAACGTCAGAAGTGCCTTTCTGGTGCTTTTCTCTTACCTAAAGCCAAACGTATCGTCATCTAACACATCCTTAATCTTCGTTTCCAGCTTTCTGCATATTATTCTTGTCAGCAACCTGAATGCATGAGTTGATGTGCAATAATTCTAGTACCTGTTGGCTCCTGCTATCTTCGGAAGTGTTTGGATGATGTTTTTCGAAAATCTGATGGTATATCGCCAGTCTCATACATTCTACACACCAACGTGAATATTTGATTTGTGTCCATTTGCCCAATGGTTTTAGAAATTCCGATGGAATGCTATGTATCTCTTCCGCCTTATTTGATTTAAAGTCTTACAAAGCTCTTTTAAATTCAGAATGTAAAATTCGATTCCGTATCTCTTCCCTGTCAACTCCCGCTTCTTCATCCCTTCCGCTCGTAGGGACCTTTAATTACTCTTTCCACTTATCCTTTCTGTCCTGTGTATGTAACTGTGGAATTTCCACCGCACTCTTAATGTTACCGAAGGCTGTTTTGACTTTCCTACATGCTGAGTCAGTCCTTCCGACAGTAATATCTTTTTTGATTTCGTCACATTTTTCGTATACCCATTTCACCTTAGTTTCATTTCTAAGCAACTTGTATATCAGTATTCCTGAACATGTTGGAACATTTTTGTACTTCCTTCTGTCATCGATCTGCTGAACTATTTCTTCTGTTAGCCGTGGCTTGTTCGCAATTACCATCTTTATACCTATGTTTTAATCAATTGCCAACTTCTGTGACTGTCCTTTTTAGAAACGACCACTCCTCTTCGATTGAACTGCCTGCTGAGCCATTCATTATTGAAGTATTTATAGTATCAGAGAACTTCCAGCATATCTGTTCATTCCTTAGTACTTCTGTATCACACTTACATGTATTGATTCTTGCTGACCAATCTGTTAAACTTCAGCGTACTCTTCCTCACTATTAAAATGTGATCTGAGCCTATATCTTCTCGTGGGTACGCCTTGCCATTCAGTATCTGATTCCGGAATCTCTGCCTGATCGTGATGTAATCTAACTGAAATCTTCCCGTACCTCCAGGCCTTATCCCAGTACATGTACTGTTCTTGTGATTCTTGAACAGAGATTTCGCTATTATTTGTTGAAATTTATTGTAGAACTCAATTAGTCCTTCTCCTCTGTCATTCCTACTTCCAAGCCCGTATTCTCCGGTAAAAATTTCTTCTACTCCTTCCCCTACAACAGCATTCCAAACCCCTATGGTTATCAGATTTTCATCACACTTTACGTACTGAATTTCCTGTTCAGTATCCTCATATACATTCCCTACCTCTTCATCTACAGATTGCGACGTCGGCATGTATACCTGAACGATCGTAGTCAGTGTTGGTTTTCTGTCGATTCTAATGACAACAAACCTCACTGAATTGTTCGTAGTAACTCACTCTCTGCCCTACATTCCTACTCATAACGAATCCTCTTCCCATTTTACTATTTTCCTCTGCTGTTGGTCTTACGCTACACTTAACTGACCAGAAATCCTTGTCTTCTTTCCATTTCACTTCACTGACGCCCACTGTATCTAGACTGAGCCTTTACATTTCCATTTTCAGATTTTCTATCTTCCCTACCACGTGAAACTCCCACGCCCCGACTCGTAGAACGTTATCGTTACATTGGTTATTGAATTTTTTTCTCATAGTTACCTCCTCCGTGGGAGTCCCCTCCCGGAGATCCGAATGGTAGGCTATTCCGGAATCGTTTGCCAATGGAGACACTTTTTCAGTTACTTTTTAAATTACAAGTCACAAGTCCAGTAGATACACATTATGTGTCATTAATGAACTGATTTTCATTGTATTCTGCATCCGTACGCCGCTGATCATTCCTGATTCTTCTACCTTAATGGGCAGTTTCACTATTTAAGTAGTGGCGTCGTTTGACCCCACGACCGATGAAGTTTTGATTAGTAATCAAAGACGCTAGTCGTAGGCCACGGCTCTATTATGTAATACAAGAAAGTTCCATATCATCTTGCTGACCAGGTGTAGTACTGAACGTCTTTCTTCCTAAGGAAGCTGTTCGTAATTTTTAAACGGTTGAAGTAATAAAATCTGAGTATTTTTCCGTTTTCATTACACACGTTTTCTCCAAATGTTCCAACTTCTTTGGGAATGGGGAAAATCTTATTTCTATTGATCTGTTTGAGATAATCTACGCCTGTGAAACAGTAGTCGAATGCTTCGTACCATTTCATTACGGATGGGCCCCACATTGCAAAAAGTCCAAATACCGCGAGAATTTCATGGCGATTCTGTGTTTGGTTTACACGCTTTCGTACTTCAGCTATGTTACTGCGCTATCTCAGTGTGAGGAATATTTTATCCGTACCGCAGCAGAATTCTGACTGCAATGCTTCTCTCCAGTTGCGCGATAATCTTAGCGTGGGACAATATGTACAATTTACTTTTTACAGTAACTACATTGCTTTTTAGTAACGAGACATTATTTTTGTCATAAGTCTTTGACTAGTTTGATGCGGCCCTCAAATTCTTCTTCTCTACCAACCTGCACATCTCACAACAGCACTTATACCCAAAAGTCTTAATTTCCCATACATACACAGGGTGCTATTAATTAAAATTTCGCTACTTGAGCCAGTGTAGACAGAAAATTATTTAACGTATGAGTACAAAACGTTATAGGAATGATGTTAAGATTGCGCGCGTAGTTAGTAGTGTCGGTGCCCTGAGTTGCCGTTAGGCACCGGTGCCGAAACGGCGACGTTGGGTTGAAACACATCATCAGTGTACATTATAGCTGTAGACAATCAACATGGATCTGGACAAGGTGAGGAAAGCTTTACTTGTATAACTGTTTTATTCAAATAAAACCAATAGTGCTGCTGTTCGCGAGCATCGACGCATTAAAGGGTTACGAAGAGGCCCTCTTTCAGCATCGGGGTTGAAGAATATGACTAGAAAGGTTTGATTAACTGGCAATTCGGAAACTGCTCCTGGGAGAGACCGGTGGTCAGTTGCGCCGAAAATTATTGCTGAAGTTACTGTAGCCATGGTTGAGAATGCTGAACGCAATGTACAATTCTCAGGCAGTGCACTAACTGTACATTCCATAGCCACGGATGTTTCGGGCAGCAGTAGAACTATGTCTAGTGTGGTTGTCGACTACCATGGATGCACGTGGTTGTCACATTGAACAACGTTTGTTATCTGGAATGTTAACATGTTACGCAATTAACATATGTTACCGTCTCATGATGTTGGACGATGATAAGTTTGGCTTTAGGAAAAGTTAAGAAACCAGAGAGGCAATTCTGAAGTTGCGGAATGGAACCAAGACTACAGAGGTCATCAAGAGATATTCGGATTTGTCGTTCGGGAAAAGTGTTCGAAAGTGTCAAATGGCGCAAGATATTCGAAATTTTGAGAATAAATGGAGTAAGCTATATGGAAAGTTGGGTAATATACAACATGTACAAGAGCCTAGAGGGGAACGATAAGAGTGGTAGACCAAGAACGAAGTACTTACATGAAAAAGGGTGTAAACCAGGGATGTAGTCTTTCACCCCTACTTTTCATTCTATACATAAAAAAAGCAAAGAAGGAAATAAAAGAAAGATTCACGAGTGGAGTTAAAGTTCAAGGTGAAGGGATATGAACAATAAGATTTGCTGATAACATTTCTGTCCTCAGTGAAACTGAAGAACAATAACAGTCGAATGAGCACAAAATATGGATTGAGAGTAAATCGAAGAAAGACGAAAGTAATTAGCAGCAGCAGAAATGAGAACAGCGAGAAACTTAACATCAGTGTTGATGGTCAAGAAATAGATAAGGATTCCTGCTACCTAGGCAGCAAAATAACCCTTGACGGACGGAGCATGGAGGACATAAAAAGCAGACTATCACTGATAAAAAGGACTCTCCTGTCCTAGAGAGCCAACTAGTATCAAACATTGGCCGTAATTTGAGGAAGAATGTACATTTGGATACAAATGTTGAAAATTAGGACCTGTAAAGTAAGGAATGTGGCTGCGCAAAATCGAAGAGGAAAGCAATACATGCAAAACACTGAGAAGAAGAAGAAGAAGAAGAAGAAGAAGAAGAAGAAGAAGGGACAGGATGATAGGACGTCTGTTAAGATAACAGGGAATAACTTCCACGGTAGTAGAAGAAGCCGTGGTGGGTAAAAACTGTAGAGGAAGACAGAGACTGAATACGTCCAGCAAATAATTGAGTACATAATCTTCCCTGTATCCTTCCAAATGTTTCCACAAAGTTTCATTGTAGGGTCACTCTTTTGTCACGACGGATGTCTCAGGTAGTGAAATATCAATTCTAATCAGTCGGGAGGATCCTACTAGCTCCTGCCACATTCCGCATCTCAGCCTCCATATGGACGTCCTCAGTGGTCAAATTTCTATTGGTTGTACCCCTTTCTGTCTCTTGAATCCATTTAATTGACGGTCCTCTGACCTTCTGACTGTCTGTCTGTGTTCAAATATATTCGTGGCTATTCTTCCTTATCCCATACTCAATAAGTGTCCAAGCCAAAAAAGTTTTCTGTGTTCTCTTTCATGCGTTATGATATCATCCTCTTGTGTTATTTCCCTTACATTGTAAGTAGGCTGTTTACTTTTTTATGTTGGTGACGCCACGTAGCGCTCTGTATGAAAATCGCTGACTGCGCTGTGTGCAATCTGTGGCTGGTTAGACTCATTGTTGGAATATTTGCTTGTGTAGTGTTGGGCAGTTAGATGTGAACAGCCCGTAGCGTTGGGCAGTTTGAGGTGAGCCGCCAGCAGTGGTTTATGTGGAAGAGAGATGCCAGAGTTTTGAGGGGTTACTATGAGCGGACGATCTGGACGTGTGTCTGACAATAAAAGGAATTTAGTTTAACTGGAGGACATATATATAATGACTTTTGAACGCTATTAAGGTAAATACATTGTTTATTCTCTATCAAAATCTTTCATTTGCTAACTATCAGTAGTTTGTGCCTTCAGTAGTTAGCTGGCCGAAGTGGCCGAGCGGCTCTAGGCGCTTCAGTCTGGAAACGCGCGACCGCTACGGTCGCAGGTTCTAATCCTGCCTCGGGCATGGATGTGTGTGATGTCCTTAGGTTAGTTAGGTTTAAGAGTTCTAAGTAGTTAGAAACTTTTATTTAGCTGGCAGTATTGGTGCTCGCTGTATTGCAGTAGTTAGAGTCACGAAGATTTTTATGAGGTAAGTGATTCATGAAAGGTATAAGTTAGTTAGTCAGGGCCATTCTTTTGTAGGAATTATTGAATTTCAGATTGCGTTGCGCTAAAATATTGTGTGTCAGTTTAGTGATGTTCAGAATAAGTAAAGAGAAAACTGTCTGAGTACGTTGAGTTTTGCTCAGCTGTTTGAAAATCAAATAACGTAAGAGTTTTTCCAGCACTCTTATTCTTTACATACAAAGGGAAAGTTTCATAACATCCTCACTTGGTTTATGTACCAACGGGAGATCCTTGATGCTCATCTTAGAAAATCTATATCTACAGCTTCGATACTCTTGCAGCTCTTGTCCATAATTGCCCAGCACTCCGAACCGTGAATGCTAATTGACTCAATGAAGTTTTTACATATATCGTATTTCGTTGTTAAACTGACTTTTTAAGACCACAAAGGTGTTAAATTTTAATATTGCCCTCCTTCCTGAGTGCGGTCTCTTTCTCAAGTCATCTTCACAACTTCCGCCTTGATTAATTATACTCCCTACGTACTTACAGCTTTCAAAGCTGTTGTTGGCTACGTCGTCTGATATTTCAAGATCTACTGATTGCGTTCCCTTGGTTAAGTACTTTTTTTCCTGATATTAAACTTCAGTTCCAGTTTCCTGTATTCTTCTGTTAATTTTCTCACTACGCAGGAAATACACTCCTGGAAATGGAAAAAAGAACACATTGACACCGGTGTGTCAGACCCACCATACTTGCTCCGGACACTGAGAGAGGGCTGTACAAGCAATGATCACACGCACGGCACAGCGGACACACCAGGAACCGCGGTGTTGGCCGTCGAATGGCGCTAGCTGCGCAGCATTTGTGCACCGCCGCCGTCAGTGTCAGCCAGTTTGCCGTGGCATACGGAGCTCCATCGCAGTCTTTAACACTGGTAGCATGCCGCGACAGCGTGGACGTGAACCGTATGTGCAGTTGACGGACTTTGAGCGAGGGCGTATAGTGGGCATGCGGGAGGCCGGGTGGACGTACCGCCGAATTGCTCAACACGTGGGGCGTGAGGTCTCCACAGTACATCGATGTTGTCGCCAGTGGTCGGCGGAAGGTGCACGTGCCCGTCGACCTGGGACCGGACCGCAGCGACGCACGGATGCACGCCAAGACCGTAGGATCCTACGCAGTGCCGTAGGGGACCGCACCGCCACTTCCCAGCAAATTAGGGACACTGTTGCTCCTGGGGTATCGGCGAGGACCATTCGCAACCGTCCCCATGAAGCTGTGCTACGGTCCCGCACACCGTTAGGCCGTCTTCCGCTCACGCCCCAACATCGTGCAGCCCGCCTCCAGTGGCGTCGCGACAGGCGTGAATGGAGGGACGAATGGAGACGTGTCGTCTTCAGCAATGAGAGTCGCTTCTGCCTTGGTGCCAATGATGGTCGTATGCGTGTTTGGCGCCGTGCAGGTGAGCGCCACAATCAGGACTGCATACGACCGAGGCACACAGGGCCAACACCCGGCATCATGATGTGGGGAGCGATCTCCTACACTGGCCGTACACCACTGGTGATCGTCGAGGGGACACTGAATAGTGCACGGTACATCCAAACCGTCATCGAACCCATCGTTCTACCATTCCTAGACCGGCAAGGGAACTTGCTGTTCCAACAGGACAATGCACGTCCGCATGTATCCCGTGCCACCCAACGTGCTCTAGAAGGTGTAAGTCAACTACCCTGGCCAGCAAGATCTCCGGATCTGTCCCCCATTGAGCATGTTTGGGACTGGATGAAGCGTCGTCTCACGCGGTCTGCACGTCCAGCACGAACGCTGGTCCAACTGAGGCGCCAGGTGGAAATGGCATGACAAGCCGTTCCACAGGACTACATCCAGCATCTCTACGATCGTCTCCATGGGAGAATAACAGCCTGCATTGCTGCGAAAGGTGGATATACACTGTACTAGTGCCGACATTGTGCATGCTCTGTTGCCTGTGTCTATGTGCCTGTGGTTCTGTCAGTGTGATCATGTGATGTATCTGACCCCAGGAATGTGTCAATAAAGTTTCCCCTACCTGGGACAATGAATTCACGGTGTTCTTATTTCAATTTCCAGGAGTGTATCTTCTTCGTCAGTCGCAAGCGCCACCTGATCATCTACCAGTGAAAGAGTATACACTGTCACCATTCTACTGCATTAATTTATCAGTACTGTAGTATTTATAGAAATATTTAGAATATACTTAGAGTTAAGCAACAGCTACATTTATATCAATTTTTTATTCAAACGCTTTAGAGACAATAGATCCTACCCTTACTCTTCCGTGCACACCTTTTCATATATGTTATATACATTTCTTATACAAGGGACACTCAAAAGAAAACGAGACAGTTGCAAAAACGTAAATGCACATCATAACTCTTAATACATTTGTCCCACTGTGGGACCGAGCGAGGTGGCGCAGTGGCTAGCACACTGGACTCGTATTAGGGAGGACGACGGTTCAATCCCGCGTCTGGCCATCCTGATTTAGGTTTTCCGTGATTTCCCTAAATCGCTCCAGGCAAATGCCGGGATAGTTCCATCGAAAGGGCATGCCTGACTTCTTTCCCCGTCCTTCCCTAATCCGATGAGACCGATGACCTCGCTGTTTGGTCTCCTCCCCCAAACAACCCAACCAACCCACTATGGGAGAAGATGGCTTCATGGAAAAATGTTTGCGTTTGCCGAAGGAATCATGATTGTACCGTAGCAATCCGACGGCCACGAATGTCATTCTTCAGGGATCCAAAATTATTTATAAGTTTTTGCCCACATGTTGCTAACGCTGTTTCGACTAAGCTGCAGAAGTTTTGCCATAAAGGTCTCACACAACCTCCATGTAGATCCAATTTCTGCCCATGTGATTTCCATATTCTTGGATACCTGAAGAAAGACATTCGTGGCAATCGAATTACTTGGAACGAAGCGGTGCGTCGTGGATGTAATAATTTTTCCATGATGCCGCTGATCGTCTACACTCGCAGTGGAATAAATGTATTAACGATTATGGTGGTTACTTTTGAGATAATGAACAGTTCACTTGCTTTTCTTCAGCTGTCTTGTTTTCATTTGACTGCCTCTTACACAAGGTCTCGTCACATCAGTGTGACTACCACCTACATTCGACGTCAGTGTATGATAACGACTAACATGTGGTAGCTGGAAGCACTAACAGTAGATGGTATATAAAAGGTGTCGGACAGTGGTGGGCGGGGGGCGAAATTATAGTGCAGTCATTGTCATAAAGCGGAAACGAAACGACTTATTTGATGTCAAACAGCATTTCCAAAATGGTTATGTTAAAGTAAAGTATACCTGGATGATGCTATCAAAAACCGGCGTCGAGGCAACTATGGTGTATTTGTGGACATAGATGAGAAGGGTAAACAACGGCTGCGGAGTTGTGCACAAGCAAATGCAACTGCTGAGCAACGATCGCAGAGATGGACCAAGGGGCTACCAACAGTATTTCCTCAACGACCGTTAAGCGAACGTTGCTGTGTTTGGGTTTCCGCAACGGTTGGTTGGTTCATACACCCTTGCTGACTGCTGTTCATAGACGGCGAAAACTGCAAATTGTACGCCAGTGCCGCAACTGGACTTCCACTGAGTGGTAACAGTACCCTTTCCTGACGATTCAAGTTTTATGTTCCATCGGACCGATGACCGTTGCCGTGTACGCCGTGAAAACCTGAAAGCAAGCACCCTTCAACAGTCGTCGGAAGGGTCCAGGCCGCAGGGCATTTCCCGGGTGATTTCGTCATTCGAATAGCACAGTGGATCAACAGAAGTCTGCATCTATCCTTGTGAACCATGTCCACTCCTACACGAAGTTTGTTTCTCCTTGGCACGATGGCATCTACCAGCAAGACAATGCAAAATGTCACACGTCTCTCAGTGTGTTTGAGTGGTTCGAAGAACAACCAGGTTGAGTCTGCCGTACTGCCCTGGCCACCGAACACCCCGAATTTAAACTCAGTCGAGATTGTGAAGGACCATATGATCGAACTCTTCGCGCCATAGGTCTTCAACCGAGAAACCCAGCGAAACTGACCACCAAACTGCAGTCGACACCATATCCCTCTCGGTACCTCAGGGCACATCATCGACTCTCTTCTTGCACCTCTCGCAGTGGTCCGTGCTGCAAAAGGTGGTTATTCGGGCTTTCGACAGGTGATCATATTAACGTGACTGAACAGTGTACATGACGGTTCAAAATGGTTCAAATGACTCTGATCACTATGGGACGTAACTTCTGAGGTAATCAGTCCCCTAGAACTTAGAACTACTTAAACCTAACTAACCTAAGGACATCACACACATCCATGCTCGAGGCATGATTCGAACCTGCGACCGTAGCGGTCGCACGGTTCCAGGCTATAGCGCCTAGAACCGCTCGGCCACTCCGGCCGGCTTGTACATGACGGTTCAGTGGCATGTAACTCCATTCATTCTATGATTCAGGTTATAAGGACGTTATCATATGATTTTTCCAGATATATGAAAACTAAATGTGTTTCCAAATTTGTTTCACATGTTTTTTTTTCTGTCTACTGCAGTTCTCAATTATTTCTTATGCTGCGTAATCCATTCTGTCTTTTGTGCAAGTCTTTAATTCTATCGAGATCCTTCAGGTACCATAGAAATTATTCCACAACGGTTGTTCAACCATCCTGTGTCTTCGTCTAGTCAGTGTTTTCCTCATATTCCGATCATATATTTCGATCCTCGATTACTCTGCAAACGACGTCATTTTTGATCTTAAAAATCCGTTTATCTTTGTAGAGATATACGGCAGCTTCCTATCAGTACATCGACCTAAGAATAACTGAATACACTTTTTGTAGCTGGCATTCAGTCATTAAAGTTTTTTTGAATGACATCATCTTTACGCCAGTGACTGTTATAAGTTTTTATTACACTATTGCAATTTCGGCCTAAAGGCCATTATGAAGTTCAAATGGTTCAAATGGCTCTGAGCACTATGGGACTTAACTTCTAAGGTCATCAGTCCCCTAGAACTTAGAACTAATTAAACCTAACTGACCTAAGGACATCACACACATCCACGCTCACGGCAGGATTCGAACCGGCGACCGTAGCGGTAGCGCGGTTCCAGACTGTAGCGCCTAGAACCGTTCGCCCACCTCGCCCGGCCTTTATCAAGTGCTCCTGAAAAATACAGAATGTTTAAGAAAATTATTTTACAGATTCACTATCTATCTCGACGTTATATCGATTATACAAAACATTTTCACTATGTAGCCATGTTACTTACATATTATGGCTTTAAGCAATGTCAGTGTAATGTAAGATGACACATTTGTGTGTCGTTGTCAATCCTGTTGAATACATTCGTGTCGTTGCTACACAGTACGAACACACGTATATAAACATCGTAAAACAACACAATCTGTAAATGCACATGTAAATTAACCCATCACTAGTCACACAGACATTAGACCACAGCTACAGACAACTGTTTGTAGGCTACTAATAACCGTTTTGGCGCGTAAACGAACTACAGATATTGTTTTACTATGTGTGAAGCGCCATTGCAGTCCAACGACTGTGCTAGGAAGCAAAGAGTATGCCCTCGTTGCACAATTATGAAGTCTGCTATAAAATCTTACGTGACTTATTCTTAATCCACCATACATAAACGTGAGGATTATAGAATTAAATATTCACTCTACAGCGGAGTGTGCGCTGTTATGAAACTTCCTGGCAGATTACAACTGTGTGCCGGACCGAGACTCGAACTCGCGACCTTTGCCTTTCGCGGGCAAGTGCCCTACCAACTGAGCTACTCAAGCACGACTCACGCCCCGTCCTCACAGCTTTACTTCTGCCAGTACCTCGTCCTGCTTGGGTAGCTCAGTTGGTAGAGCACTTTCCCGCGAAAGGCAAAGGTCCCGAGTTCGAGTCTCGGTCCGGCACACAGTTTTCATCTGCCAGGAAGTTTAGTGAGGATTATACATCAAATTACATACATAAGGGTTACACATCATTATACATAAAATCTTACAGAATAAGTGCTACCTCTGGTGGTTTACCAGCAGTTGTTGAACTGCATGGAGGGAAGTCAGATGTGAGTGGAGGAGAGTTTGTCCTACTTTGCAGGACGACTTGAGGACCAGTTGAGAGCAGAAGAGAGGGTTAGGTGAAGAGGAGCAGAGGAAACAACGGAGAGAACGAAGGAGCGTAGCGAAACAGCGGCGCAAAACCAGCTTAAGTTTTCATACATGCAAAGCATTCCCGATGGAGAATTAATTCCAGAGGCTTGAGCGGTTAGGTCCTGCTCCCAACGGCCTGTGGCCCACACGACCGTGCCGAGTTGCGGGTAGCCCGCCACCAGGGGCGGCTTGGCGGCCTCCCCGTTCCGCATTGACGCTTTCCTTGCAGCTGCGGAAGAGCTTTGGCGGCCCATCGACACCCCCGCTCCGTCTGGCCAGCTTTTTTCCCCAGAATGCCATTTCTGAGGGGGCGCGGCATGAGGGAATATCGCACAGAGGCGGCGAGCGATAGAGGTCTCCGCTGCGGGAGAGTATAGTCGTGTCGCGTGCATTTTTAACGGTCTCTCAGCCAGCCCGCTGTCACGACACGCTCCGCTCGTATTTCACACTGCAATGCGCGACAACGTACCTTCCAACGACAGTCGCGCCACCTACGTAAAGGGGCTCCAAAGAGTTAGATTTTCTATTTTTCTGTTGTTATCATGAAGTAAGCAGACGGTATTGCTGAATTCATTACTATACTGACATTAGAATATATTTCTAAATGCCTTCTACGAATTCCTTGGTCGTGTATGGTGTATGAGCACTGGCCGATGTGAATACTAGTATAGGGTAGGAGGGTTACCGTTTCCCTACTGCGGGCACATATTCGTACATTCAGTGTTTCACTCGACAGCGTCTTGTGCCTAAAGGAGGTAGAGTACTTTGCTGTAATTTCATTTTCAACTAACTAATTAATGTTATTACGTCCAATAATCTTAGCTTTTAAGAAGTAAAGCGACACGTGAACTGTCAGTGGAAGTTTTATGCAACACTCATGATGCATGTCTGCCTTTTGGTTCCATTTGACTGACGAATTCATCTTTAAGGCATTCGAACATTCAGATCTGGCATGTAAATAGTTCTTGGAGAAGGCTCTGTCACAGAAAAAATTTAATTATATTGACCCGTTTCGATACAGCATCTACAGAAACCTGACGCAATAAAAGACCAAAAGTCATAAATAGAATATGATACGACAAAGAATCATCAAGCAGCAGCAAGAATGATGACAAAGAAATATCAAGTAGCAGCAAGAACGAAACTCGTGCTGAAAAATAAGTACTTACAAATAGGTCAAATATCCTCACAATAGCAACCAGTACAAGTAAAATACAGGGTGATTTTTTTCAACATCTGCAAACTCAAGGGATTGGGCGATGAAACGAACAAAAAATGTCTAATGAACTTACGTCCGGAAATGCGTTATTTCCCTGCTAGAGACCATTTATTCAGTCATACATTGTTACAGAGACTGCAGTCTAATACGCGCTCCACCGTGCAGCCACAATTGCAGTACGTGTTGAAAATGGTTTCCATGTGCCTCAACCAGTGATCTCTATACAACCTGGATGTAGAAGTCTGGTCTCCGAATATAGAACTGCAGCGTGTCTGCAAATACACGTGGTTTGCATTGTCCGCCATATTGCAGTTGTCAAACAAATTTCCATCGGTGTACATGTGACATAGAATTGCAGACTGATTTCTTGTTTTGAAATTTATGTCAACATATAAAGTAATAGGCTTATGAGGGAGAGGAATTGAAAAGTATTTTCTTTTCGTGTTCTAGTGACATTCCCTAGCAGCCATGTTGTAGTTTTGCAAGAAACGAAATATGAGCATCTATGGCTGCACGATAGAATGGCTGAAGTTCAACATCCAGGTATCAAAGAGATCACTGGCCTCAACGCATGCGATTACGCGACGTAGCATGTTCTGTTTCACACGTCGACATCGGCCAGGCTGCAACCGAACAGTGTCAAAGGCAGCATGAATACGCCGCTCCATTGTATCGTCATCTGGAAAGATCTCTGCATACACGATGCTTTTGAGATGGCCACATAACCAGAAATCACACGGATTGAGATCCGGTGAACAAGCAGGCCATGCAGCTGGACCCACTCCACCGATCCATCGAGCAAGAAAGATACGATGGAGATGTGTCTACATCTACATCTACGTGATTACTCTGCTATTCACAATAAAGTGCCTGGCAGAGGGTTCAACGAACCACCTTCAAACTGTCTCTGTGCCGTTCCACTCTCGAAAGGCACGCGGGTAAAACGAGCGCTTAAATTTTTCTGTGCGAACCCTGATTTCTCTTATTTTATCGTAATCATCATTTCTCCCTATGTAGGTGGGTGTCAACAGAATGTTTTCACAATCGCAGGAGCAATTTGCTGACTGAAATTTCATAAAAAGATCCCGTCGCAACGAAAAACGCCTTTTTAAAAAAAATAGAAGCCACTTCAATTCAGTATCATGTCTGTGACACTATCTCCCCTATTTCGCGATAATACAAAACGAGCTGCCCTTCATTGTACTTTTTCGATGTCATCCGTCAGTAGCATCTGCTGCAGATCCCACACCGCACAGCAATACTCCAGAATAGGGCGGACAAGCGTGGTGTAAGCAGTATCTTTAGTAGACATGTTGAACCTTCTGCCAATGAATCGCAATCTTTGGTTGGCTCTACCCACAACATTATCTATGTGATCGTTCCAATTTTGGGTATTTGGGCCAGCCGGAGTGGCCCAGGTGCTACAGTCTGGAACCACGCGACCGCTATGGCCGCAGGTTCGAATCCTGCCTCGGGCATGGATGTGTGTGATGTCCTTAGGTTTGTTAGGTTTAAGTAGTTCTAAGTCCCATAGTGCTCAGAGCCATTTCAACCAATTTTAGGGTATTTGTAATTGTAATACATAAGTAATTAGTTGAATTTAGCCTTCAGATTTGTGTGACTTATCACGTAATCGAAATTTAGCGGATTTCTTTTAGTACTCATGTGAATAAGTTCACCCTTTTCTTTATTCAGGGTCCATTTGCACTTTTAGCACCATCTTATCTAAATTATTTTGCAATTCGTTTTGGTCATCTGATGACTTTACAAGACGGTATACGACAGAATCATCTGCAAACAATCTAAGACGGCTAATGAGATTGTCTTCTATGTCGTTAATATAGATCAGAAACAATAGAGGGCCTATAACAGTTCCTTGGGGAACGCCGGATATTATGTTTTACTCGATGACTTTCCGTCTATTACTACGAAATGTGACCTTTATGACAGGAAATTACGAATCAAGTCGCACAGCTGAGGCGATATTCCATAGGCACGCAGTTTGGTTAGAAGACGCTTGTGAGGAACCGTGACGAAAGCCTTCTGGAAATGTAAAAATATGAAATGAATTTGACATCCTCTGCCGATAGCACTCTTTATTTCATGAGTATAAAGGGCTAATTGTGTTTCGCAAGAACGATATTTTCTGAGTCCGTGGTGACTACGTGTCAATCGTTTTCTGCGAAGTACTTCATAATGTTCGAATACAGCGTACGGTCCAAAACCCAATTGCAAATCGACGTTAGTGAAAGGGGCCTGTAATTCAACGGATTACTCCTACTTTCCTTTTAGGGTATTGGTGTGACTTGAGCAATTTTCCAATCTTTAGGTACGGATCTTTCTGTGAGCGAGCGGTTGTACATAATTGCTAAATATGAAGCTATTGCATCAGCATACTCTGAGAGGAACCTGATCGGTATACAATCTGAACCGGAAGCCTTGCTTTTATTAAGTGATTTAAGCTGCTTTGCGACACCGAGGATATCTATTTCTATGTTTCTCATCTTGGAAGTTGTTCTTTATTGGAAATCAGGAATATTTACTTCGTCTTCTTTGGTGAAGGAGTTTCGGAAAATCGTGTTTAAAAACTCTGCTTTAGTGGCACTGTCATCAGTGACTCTACCGCTGTTATCGTGCAGTGGAGGTATTGATTGCGTCTTGCACTGTTGTGCTTTATGTATGACCAAAAACTCTTTGGGTTTTCTGCCAGGGTTCGAGACAGAGTTTCGTTGTGAAAATTATTGAAAGCATCTCGCATTGAAGTACGCGCTATATTTCGAACTTCTGCAAAACTTTGCCAGCCTTGGGGATTTTGCGTTCTTTTAAATTTGGTATGCTTTTTTCGCTGCTTCTGCAACACCGATATGACCCGTTTTGTGTATCATGTGCAATCAGTACCATCACTTATTAATTTGTATGGAATATATCTCTCAATTGCTGTCGATACTATGTCTTTGAAATCATTCCACAACTTTTTTTATCAGATTTTTTACGTAGATGTACTTTGCGTTTCTTGTTTATTGTAATGGGTGTTAAGATATTCAGCCCAGAAGCAACTGCCTTGTAGTCGCTACTCCCTGTATTCGTAACGATACTCAGTATTTGTCCAGGATTATTTGTTGCTAAGAGGTCAAGTATGCTTTCGCAACAATTTACTCTTCGAGTGGGCTCATGAACTAACTGCTCGAAGTAATTATCTGAGAAGCATTCAGAATAATTTCGGATGACGTTTTATACCTGCCGCCGGCCTTAAACGTATAATTTTTCCAACATATCGAGGGTAGATTAAAGGCACCATGGACTATAATTGTATGAGTGGGGTACCTATTTGAAATGAGACTCAAGTTTCCTTTGAACTGTTCAGGAACTATATCTTCTGATTCGGGGGGTCGGTAAAACGACCCAATTAATAATTTATTCCGATTGTCAAGTATAGCCTCTACCCATAATATTTCGCAAGAACTATCTACTTCAATTTCACTACAAGGCAAACTACTTCTGACAGCAGTAAATACTCAGTCACCAAATGTATTTAATCTATCCTTTCTGAACACTGTTAGATCGTTTGAAAAAACTTCTGATGAACATATTTCCAGCTTTAGCCAGCTATCTGTACTAATAACTATTTGAGCTCCAGTGCTTTCTGTTAGGGCTTGGAGCTCTGTTTCCTCCCCAACACAGCTACGACAATCTACAACTACAATACCGATCGTTTCTACAACTACCTTATTGTGTTTTACCTGCCCCCTTTTAGACGGACGCCCTTTCCTTGGTTTCCTGAGGCCCTTTAACTTAAAAAACCTTCCAGTCCCTTCCACACAGCCCCCGCTACCTGTGTAGCCGCTTCCTGTGCGTAGTGGACTCCTGACCTATTAAGCGGAACCCGGAAACCCCATCACCCGATGGTGCACATCAAGGAATATGCAGCCTACACCGTCACAGAACCGTCTGAGCCTCTGATTCAGACCCTACACTCGGCTCTGCACCAAAGGACCGTAGGCTATCAACGATGCTGCAGATTGTGAGCTCCGCTTTAATCTCGCAAGCAAGACTGGCAGTCTTTACCATTTCCGCTAGCCGCTCAAAACCAGAGAGAATCTTCTCCGATCCAAAGCGACATACGTCGTTGGTACCGACATGAGCCACCACCTGCAGTTGGCTGCACCCTGTACTATATATGGCATCCGTAAGCAGCCTTTCCACGTCCGAAATGACTCTCCCCGTTATGCACACGTAGTGCACACTGGTTTCCTTCCCCTCCTTCGCAGTCATGTTCCTAAAGGGCCCCATTACGCACCTAACGATGGAGCTCCCAACTGCCAGCAAACCAACCCGCTGTGAACGCCCAGACCTTGCGGGCCGAGAAGCTTCCTCTGAAACAGGGTGAACGACTGCATCCGGCTCAGAGACAACATCGGCCACAGATAACACCCGAAAACTGTTCGTCAAACCAACCGGGGAGGCCTTACGATCGCCCCCTCGGAAAGTTTTCCGCTGCTTGGCAGACTTTGGAATGATCTCCCACTCGGCCAAGGGGTGAGCGGTCAACCTCAGTGCAGGCAGTCCCCGGGCGCGGCCACAGCAGCGGACCGAACGTGGGACACGTCGGACGTGCTAGCATCCCCGCGTCCGACACCCCACCCCCACCATTCCACAGTGATGCTCCTTTGCAGCAGCTTTAAGCTGTGTGACGGAAGCCAACGCAGCCTGGAGATGTGAACGAAGGGTCGCCAACTCTGCTCACATCTGTACACAGCAATCACAGTTGCTATCCAATACTGCAGTCGCCCTCGTTTGAAGCTCGTAAAAATATACAGAGTGTCCGAAAAGTCTTTCCCTGATTACATAAATTGATAACTCAGACTAGAAGTAAGATACAAATATGAAACTGGTGTCTAATTGCTTACAAAGTATCAAAGTTTTTTTCACACATCAGTAAACTTCCACATGAGCACCATTGGTAGCACGTAGCACATCTAGGCGATATTCAATTTCCGTCCACACATTAGGCAACATCACTGGAGGGATCAATTCAACGACTGTGGTTATCCGTTGCCGCAGGGTTTCAAGATCTGGTACATATGTTCTGTAGACCTCGTCCTTGACATAACCCCATAAAAAGAAGTCTAATGGGGTTATGTCAAGAGAGCGTGGAGGCCAAACCGTTGGCCCATCACGACCAATCCATCCCCCAGGAAAGGTCATATCGAGATAAACACAGACGTCCAAACCCCAATGAGGCGGTGCACCGTCTTGCTGAAACAAGACATCCGGGTGATACTGAAGCAGCTGAGGAACAGCATACAGTTGCAACATGTCCAGATACACTGCAGATGTGATGGCAGCCTCAGCGAAGAAGAATGGCCCGATAATTCGATCGTGCAATAGCGCGCACCAAACATTCACCTTTGGACTGCCTCTGGTGCACTCCATGACCTCGCCAGAGGGTTGTGAATCCCAAATGCGCACATTATGGCGATTCACTACTCCACTGACAAAAAAGCTCGCTTCGTCAGAAAAGGCAATTCGTCTGGCATAACCATCATCGTCCACAATACGTGATAGCATTTCGACTGCAAAGTCATATCGACGTGTACTGTCATTGGGCAACAAGGCCTGAACGATTTGCACTTTGTATGCACGAAACAATAAACGTTTGTGTAAAATGTCACGGAGAGAGCTTTTTGGCATCTGTAATTCACGTGAGGCCCTGCGCACCGATTTCTTCGGGTTTCGCAGAAAAGACTGCCTGACAGCTTCCACCATGTCTGCTGAGGTTCTTGGTCGACCAGACCTCAGAGGGTCAGCAACCGATCCTGTGTTCATGAACTTCTCATACCAGGCTTTAATGCTCTTGACATCAGGTGGATTCCTTCCGAATGTTGTTTGGAAGTGTCCCTGCCCTGTGGTTGGTGATCTTGTCTCATGGTACCACAGGGCACACTGTGCCTTCTCCTTATTGGTTAACATGGCTTCTGGGGCACTGCACCTCATCCACTACTTACGTACTGCGAACCTAAAGCAGAACTTTGGTAGTTGTAAGCAATTCGACATAAGTTTCATATTTGTATCTTACATCTAGCCTGAGTTATCAATTGATGTAATCAGGGAAAGTCTTTTCGGACACCCTGTACAACAAACTAACGGTGTACCCGCCTTCTTAGCTTCAGGAACACGAGGTGCACGAGGTGCTCTGTCACTGACGGTCTATCCGACATTCCGGATGTTAAAGACGAAGTGGCTGGAGCACTGTCATGTAGCGGCCAAGTAATCCTTCAAATCATCAACAGAATTTCTTCCAGCAGAGGAGGCAAAGTCAACCACAAGAAATACCGATAGTTCCTGCTTGTTAGGCGACGTGGAAGGAAGACTGGTCCCGAAATACGGTTTCCAATTATTTCGGCACATACATTCCGGCTGCACCGACACTGATGATTCGCTGTCATTATGCAATGGGGTTTTGCATAAAGTTATGCAAGTTGAAGAAACCACTTCGCATAAAGGTGGCCTCATCTATGAACAGAATGCATGACACAAATCCAGGATTCGTGGTTGCCTGGTGAAGAAACCAGTGGGCCCTGCACACACTGTAAGTAATAAGGGTAGTAACAGGTGTTATGGAGAATGTTCCACAGGGTAGTCTAGCTTATCCTTTACTGTCGGGCCAACTGCCTGGTACTGACACGGCAATTCTGGTACGTCCTTCATGATTTCCTGCGTCCTGAAAGGACCCTGTCTCAGACAAACGGCGCAACACTGTTGCAGATATTGATTGCTGTGGTTGTTGTTAACGGAGATTGGTCTCCTGATACAATCTTGCTGCCTTCCGCCCGTTGCCATTTTCCTTTCCCTAAGTAAACACCATGTCGCCAAGCTCTCGACTCGAAAACAGAACTATTGTGTACAACACTGTACCGCATCCACTACAAGGTGAATCAGCAAAATAAGTGAATCGGACACAACATTACCAATTACTACGACAGGAGACGGCGCTAGGTCATGACGTATGAGGAACTGTGCCACCCTCTAGGGGAAAATATGCATACTGTAAATATGGCTGCAAGGTACAGCGCGTATTAGACCGCAGTCTTTGTAACAAAGTATGATTGAATAAATAGTCTCTAGCATGGAAATGGTTCAAATGGCTCTGAGCACTATGGAACTTAACATCTGAGGTCATCAGTCCACTAGGCTTAAAAACTATTCAAACCTAAGGATGTGAGAGACAGGCGAAATACCCTCAGACTTCAAGAAGAATATAATAATTCCAATCCCAAAGAAAGCAGGTGTTGACAGATGTGAAAATTACGAACTATCAGTTTAATAAGTCACAGCTGCAAAATACTAACGCGAATTCTTTACAGACGAATGGAAAAACTGGTAGAAGACGACCTCGGGGAAGATCAGATCGGATTCCGTAGAAATGTTGGAACACGTGAGGCAATACTGACCTTCCGCCTTATCTTAGAAGAAAGATTAAGGAAAGGCAAACCTACATTTCTGGCATTTGTGGACTTAGAGAAAGCCTTTGACAATGTTGGCTGGAATACTTTATTTCCAATTCTAAAGGTGGCAGGGGTAAAATACAGGGAGCGAAAGGCTATTTACAATTTGTACAGAAACCAGATGGCAGTTATAACAGTCGAGGGATATGATAGGGAAGCAGTGGTTGGGAAGGGAGTGAGACAGGGTTGTAGCTTATCCCAGATGTTATTCAATCTGTATAGTGAGCAAGTAGTAAAGGAAACAAAAGAAAAATTCGGAATAGGCATTAAAATCCATGGAGAAGAAATAAAAACTTTGAGGTTCACCGATGACATTGTAATTGTGTCAGAGACAGCAAAGGACCTGGAAGAGCAGCTGAATGGAATGGACAGTGTCTTGAACGGAGGATATAAGATGAACATCAACAGAAGCGCAGTATAAGGAAAGACAAACCACCGATTATACCAACTGTAAACTTAGAGAAAGCTTTTCTCATTGTTGACTGGGAAGACTCTCTTTGAAAATCTGAAGATAGGAGGGTAAAATTAGCGAGCGCAAAGCTATCTACAACTTGTACAGAAACAAGATGTCAGTTACAAGATTCGAGAGGCGTGAAAGGCAAGCAGTGGTTGAGAAGGGAGTGAGATAGAGCTGTAGGTTATCCCAGATGTTGTTCAATATGTACAGTGAGCAAGCGGGAAAGGAAACCATAGAACTTTTTTTAAATGAATTAAAGTTCAGGGAGAAGAAATAAAAACTTTTAGGTTTACCGATGACATTGTAATTCTGTCAGAGACGTTAAGCTACTTAGGCATTGTCTTGAACAGAGGATGTAAGCCCGCATCTCGTGGTCGTGCGGTAGCGTTCTCGCTTCCCACGCCCGGGTTCCCGGGTTCGATTCCCGGCGGGGTCAGAGATTTTCTCTGCCTCGTGATGGCTGGGTGTTGTGTGCTGTCCTTAGGTTAGTTAGGTTTAAGTAGTTCTAAGTTCTAGGGGACTTATGACCACAGCAGTTGAGTCCCATAGTGCTCAGAGCCATTTGAGAGGATGTAAGATAAACATCAACAAAATCAAAACAACGATAATGCAATGTATTCGAATTAAATCAGATGATACTGAGGGAATTAGATTAGGAAACGAGACACTTAGAATAGCAGACGAGTTCTGCTGTTTAGACTGCAAAACAACTGATGATAGCCGAAGTAGAGAGTATGTAAAATGTAGACTGGAAATAGCAAGAAAAGCATTTCTAAGGAAGAGGAATTTCTTGACATCAAATATAGATTTAATTGTTAGAAAGTCTTTTCTGAAGGTATTTAGCTGAAGAGCAGATACGTATGGAACTGAAACGTGGACGATAAACAGTTTAGATAAGAAGAGAATAGAAGCTTTCGAAATTGGGGCTACAGAAGAACGCGGAAGATTAAAAGGGTAGATCGTGGAGCCAAGAAGAAGGTATTTCACAAAACTGCCGAGAAAAGAAAATTGTGAGACGAATAAAAGAAGGGATCGACTGATAGGACGCATTCCGTGATATCACGTGATAACCATATTAGTACTGCAGGGAGGTGGGTGCTGGAGGGGTAAAATTCGTTTAAGGAGAGAAAGAGATGTACACAGTGAACAGCTTCAGAAGGATGTAGGCTGCAGTGGTTATGCAGAGATGACGAGGCTTGCACAGGATAGAGTAGCATGGACAGCTGCATCAAACCAATTTCCGAACTGCAGACCACGACAACCACGTACACGGATCATCATAATTAATGGCGTGAGGGCATAGAATTGAAAGTACACGATACTAAAAGAAATGATACGTGACTTCTGGGTACATAGCGCCCGTATTGTTGGCCGGAGAGTTTATCTCGCGGGTACACATCTTTCAGTGGGCACTTTGCTTTGGCAGGGTCTTCAGTGGTAGTCGTAGCGGAGTGAGGGGAGACTAGAGAGGTAGTTGGTGAACAGTCGGTTTTCATGAGCCACACACAGAGGAAAGGGTTGGCTGCCGGCGGTACGGCCGCGTGTGTGAAGCGGCAGTGGGGTTCTTGGCGTCGCGTCGCGAGCAAGGAGTGCGCCCAGGTTGCAGTTCTGACTTTGGAGAGGCCACGTACTGTAGGTAAGCTACATAGGAGTAGCAGGCGGAACTAGTTTTGGTCACGACAATGTGTGGCGTCTCACGGAATAGCTTGTAGTATTGCCTCCATGTGAGCAGCTACCCACATTGACGAGCCATGTTACTGGAACGTTACTGGTCTAGAAGCTGTTATTCGGTTATCACAATTAGAGGTTACTGCTAAAGCTCCCCTGCCCACAGTATACTGTGTTTTCCTACACCACAGCGCCATAGTTATTATTTTCCAAGATGCTACTCCAGGTGGGTCTAAAAATGATTGTGCGCAACGGAAAATAATAAACGCTGAATGAAGATTTGGCCCTGTTTGACTACCCCCTGAAGCAGATATTAGGATCTCTTAATTCTATAAATTACAATCTAAACATAAATGAATAATGAAGGCAACTAATCCTGCTAAATGATAAACGTTGTTCCTGTTTATATATTTATTGTAGATTAAAAAAAAACCTTTAGATTAAAAAGTTTATATTTCCTAAGTAAAATTACTAATCAATTGCCGAGCTCTACCCCTTATTATGACGGTGCTGTCTAATATCAATAACACGAAATGACTGACATCATATACATACCAAACACTAGAAGACCAAACTTTCAAAGACGATCTACGGTGGTGTGGAACCTCAGAGGAAATAAACTAACGTGATCACAGCTTTGCGATATCTCCATATGTACTGCGTCCGGTGCGTCGAAGTGATGGTTCTCGTACTCGTCTGCGACAATGGAAGAACTCCGGCCACAAATAAACTCTTTCAAACATTAGGACGGCAAAATGCTGTCCTCTGACTAATATACTATAATACTGCCTTTTCCTCTCTGTTTTCTACAGACGAGAAACGAGAAATCCAGCCACAAGGACGGAATTCAGATAACGTCTCAACGTAAGTATAGGCAGAGGAAGTGCTCTCAATTACTGAACGCTGCGTACTCAACGACAACTTCCAACGTGGAGGTGAAGTCCAGAATCGTATAGGTTCGCAACAGTACAGTGCCTAACTGTTCTAACAATAAACTCTCCTGAGAGCAAAGACAGCAGGTCCGTCTGTACCAAAAAAGCTGATATCGAACGACCGTCACACACGGGAGCTCACAATGGAAGACCTCGTCTCTCCACCGCTGGCCTCCCAGCAAGGCTCGGCTCCCCACCTTCGTAATTCTGAAAACGAATCATATTCCCGAAACCACGGAATATTCTCCCTCTCTACAGATTCTTCCGAACGCCGACCAACCATATTTTGGTCTTTTGTGGTACAGCGCGGAAATGTTGCGAGAAAAAAACCTATACTCAGACAATGGTACGCTTCTGAGTAAAAATCGTTGGAAATAACCCAGCCAGCGTGGTTTCCGAGATGACGCTTCCTCGTTACACTCAGCTGCGTCCAAGATTTTCGTAGTTTCCGAAGTACACCACGAAGATGACGTACTACAGACGCGAAATTTAACCGACAGGAAGAAGATGCTGTGATATGCAAATGATTAGTTGTTCAGAGCATTCACACGGGGTTGACGCCGGTGGCGAGACCTACAACGTGCTGACATGAGGAAAGTTTCCAACCGATTTCTTCTACACAAACAGCAGTTGACCGGCGTTGCCTGGTGAAACGTTGTTGTGATGCCTCCGGTAAGGAAGAGAAATTCGTACCATCACGTTTCCGACATTGATAAAGGTCGGATTGTAGGCTATCGCGATTGCGGTTTATCGTATCGTGACATGGAATCAGTGGGTTCAGGAGGGTAATACTGAACGTCGTGCTGGATCCCAACGGCCTCGTATCACTATCAGTCGAGATGACAGGCATCTTATCCGCATGGCTGTAATGAATCGTGCAGCCACGTCTCCATCTCTGTCAACAGATGGGGACGTTTGCAAGACAACAACCATTTGCACGAACAGTTCGACGATGTTTGCAGCAGCATGGACTACCAGCTCGGAGACCATGGCTGCAGTTACCCTTGACGCTGCATCACAGACAGGAGCGCCTGCGATGGTGTACTCAACGACGAACCTGAGTGCTCGAATGGCAAAACGTCATTTTTCGGATGAAACCAGGTTCTGTTTATAGCATCATGATAGTCTTATCCGTGTTTGGCGACATCGCGGTGAACACCCATTGGAAGCGTGTATTCGTCATCGCCATACTGGCGTATCACCCGGCGTGATGGTCTAGGGTGCCATTGGTTACACGTCTCGGTCACCTTGAACAGTGGACACTTTGAACAGTGGACGTTACATTTCAGATGTGTTACGATCCGTGGCTCTACCCTTCATTCGATTCCTGCGAAATCCTACATTTCAGCAGGATAATGCACAACCGCATGTTGCAGGTCCTGTACGGGCCTTTCTGGATACAGAAAATGTTAGACTGCTGCCCTGGCCAGCACATTCTCCAGATCTCTCACCAACTGAAAACGTCTGATCAATGGTGGCCGAGCAACTGGCTCGTCACAATACGCCGGTCACTACTCTTGATGAACTGTGGTATCGTGTTGAAGCTGCATGGGTAGCTGTACCTGTACACGCCATCCAAGCTGTGTTTGACTCAATGCCCAGGCGTATCAAGGCCGTTATTAAGGCCAGAGGTGGTTATTTTGGGTACTGATTTATGAGGATCTATGCATCCAAATTGCATGAAAATGTAATCACATGTTACTTCTAGTATGGTATATTTGTCGAATGAAAACCCGTTTATCATCTGCATTTCTTCCTGGTGTCGCAATTTTAATGGCCAGTAGGGTACTTCCCGTCCAGCTACAAAACAGGCCGGTCACGACTCTATTGTGCCCAGCACTCAGGTGTCCCAACGTCCGTCTTGCTACTTCCTGTGTTTAAGCGGGACCAAGACACCTGTGTGGGCCTTCCACCCAGGGCCTGAGGTCCGCCTGCCATTTCATTCTCACTGTCGTTCCAACCTCTACTAGTATGATAATAAAGACACTCTGTCGCCTTTCATACAATAAGCGTTAAACATTGTTTACCAGGCGTACGTGACAGTGTCAGTCTCCTTATATATATTCATATATACGATGTTCATCCTATCACATGATACCTAATTGTGTTTGTAGATCAGGGGGGAGCGGTGGGAGGGGGGGGGGGAGGCGGGGTGCTTGTGAAGTGCGAAATTACAGCCACCTTACAATTTGATTTGGCTTTGTTTGTTGTTAATTAATACCTCGAGACTGTAATTCTGGAACTTCTGCACCTGAGCTGAAGGCGATGTGGAAGGTTGTGTGTGTTCACCTTCTAAAGATGCTCAGTGTAACATTACTATTAAGAACTTTGTTTCCAGTTTGAAAAGTTTCAACATCCCTCTAAACGTAGCTAAGTGAAGCACTGATATTGTCACACTGTGAACATTTGTTTAAAGTTTCAGTGATTTTATTTCCACTTGAATGTAAGGTTCAGTGTACTTTACCACTGTGAATATTTCCTTAGGTTTTTCAAAAGCTTTTTTTTTTTAATTTCATCTCTAAAGTCGCCTCAGGATAAATTTTTTCTCTAGTTTAATATACCCCTTTTTGGTTTAGGGCAGTTTTAACATAGTTGAACGTATGCTGGAAGTTTTGAAAATGTTCTAAACCACTCTTTAAAGGTGGTTCATTTGAATTGTTCCCTTTTGTAAGCAGTCGTTTAAACAAAACTTCAACGTTTTCTTTTATGCTCTTGTTGTGTTAAGTTTAAGTCTTGATTATTTGGTTCACACTAAATTGTTGGATCAGCAGAAAGAAGAGTAGTATCAGTTACTTTTTGTTGTGTTTTGGGTGAATTCAATCGGTTGGGGTAATATTGCTGAAGTTATTCCACGCATAGCCCCGCGCCTGAGTCAATTAAGGGAACCAACGCGTAATCACCTTGTCATACACTGTTATTAACATTGCGAGTACATTTCTTTCCATTGAGCAAATAGTTGATGGACAACAAAATCTTATTCTGCGGCAAGCTGAGTGGCGTAACACTGGTATTTTAAACGTGGTGTATACTACCATGTTTTGTTCAACCCTAAGTAATGTTATGGATATTGTGTGCACGTAATTTTCAAGTATCTGAATTTTCTCTGTTTTATGGTATTGAAAAAAATAAGCATTTTTGGATATCAAGTCATGTGACATTTTAATTGAACTGAAGTCTGTCTAATCATTTGTTCTGAGTCTCCGGTTTACGATTCGTATTACTGAGCTTGTCTGTAAAACCATATTTTGAATTTGTTCTATGTATGCTACCAGCGTATTCTGCTCCAAGGGTCTTGGGAAATGAAAAAAAAGTATATTTTACGTGTGTTCACGACTTTGGTTCAGTCCTTCCATTCCACCAGCCCGTGTCCTGATTACTCATCGCTTCACAAAAACATCTAGTAAACATGAACTCTAAAATGCGTACTAGAAGAGCTTTGACAAATACATTTCTTCTACTAAACAAGTGCGTTTATCTCTTAACATATGCACTTTGAAGCCCTTATTTACTGGACACTTTTTTCTTGTCTTTATACATACCACCACCTCTCGAACTACGGAGAGCAAAGAGCTACAGTAGAGAGCTAACACAATAAAACAATAAACATCAAAAATTATAATTATTTGCAGTTGCTAGTTACAGATTTCAAGTAATTTTTGTTATCTCTATTTTTTTCGTAAAAGTCGCGGTATGCTGCAAAATTCAGACTACAATGAATGCATAATTCTGCTTTTACCATATCGATATTCAATTAGTTTTTGGCTTCAGACCATAAATGATCCACGTGGCTGATGATTCTTCCCACATACACATTGCTGCGTGGAACCACCATTCTCCTTTCGATGATTTTGTGTATTAATAAATTTCGGTACTGGAGACTGAATACAGTGTTGAAATACCGAACACTTTGGTAAAATTCCGAGAACCTGCAACCACGAAATTCACACTGGGTTCGAGTACAAAAAGAGTACATAATATTGCAACCCACTGGCAACGTTCTTATCGAGAAATTCTCAAAAGATGATTGGAAAACTTTTTCCGTTTTTCTGTACCAAGTGCATATATTGCAGCAATGTCTTAAAAACGATTTAAAAACAAATTGTTCATCGCTATTACTGCCCTTGACCAATGGAGGCTTACGATAAACTGTACACTTATAATAGCCAAAGAAATGTCGAAGAAAACTAAAAAAGAAAATTTATTTTAAACATGATCTGGAAGTTGAAACTAGTGTGGAATCACAATGAAGTTACTTCCTAAATTAAAGTGGAACTGATGATTTCTCGGTTTTTGCCACAGAATATTGCAGTGAATTTTGCAGCCATGGAATACTGTGATTATCCTGAAATAAAGACGATTTCAGGAGGTATAACTTACCGACATCTTCTTTGAGGATGTAGAACGTATTTGATTTAGTGTGCCACAACAATAAATATTCGAAAATCAAATAAAATTTCTGATGAAATGTTTAAAAAAATTTGTTCCGAAAACTAATTTAAAGGTACTAACACGTACATTTGTTTAATTGACGAAGAACTGGAGAAATAAAAGTCGCTGGATTTCAAATTTATATATTATTTGTAACAGCTTTTATACACAGATGACAAATAAATGTTTTAATCGCTTAAATGAATAATGTTTCGAATAAATGAGGAACATCGTTTCAAAACATATGAAATGCCGCCGAGGTCAAAATACAGTTTGATGTGTTTTTACCGCAACTGTGGTATGCCCTTTAACACTGTTGAGACAAATCGGGTGTTTTGTATTCTTTCCCAAAGTAATTAGTGCTGAAAACCAGGAATCGGATCAAATCATGTTATGTACATCGCAGCCAACGGTTCAAAATGTTTTATGTTCACGACAAGCTTCCCATCCTGCGTTACCAACCCCCTCTTTTGCTTGCTGTTTCCGCTACTTTCATCTTAAAATTCACAGTGTGGTGTTGATTACGTAACTGTGAACTTTCGATCATCACGGATTGCTGTTTTCCCTTGGGAGAGCGATCGAGAGGAAGTAGAATGAGAGCTAGTTCTGCGAAAACTAGAAGACACCCTCAAAAGGAAGCTCCGTAAGTAAAAACACTTGACGTACTTTATGAATGATCATTTTCAGTGAACTTTTTAGTGTCGGTGGATTGATGCGTTATTCGTGTGGGAAAATTGTATAAATGTGTGTTTTGAAACTTTGATTGCGCTCTGTTATCTGTAGTTATGTCGAGACGTATTTCGTCTTAGGTATTTCACCCAAGGACCACACTTAAGTAATTTTGAGCCGCCTTGTAATCAGAAAGAAGGCAGATTCAAATGTCGAAGTATCCCAGCAGCCGGTCGCTGTGAACGAGTGGTTCTAGGCACTTCAGTCTGTAGCCGCGCATCGCTACAGTCGCAGGTTCGAATCCTGCCTTGGGCATGATGTGTGTGATGTCCTTAGGTTAGGTATAAGTAGTTGTAAATTCTAGGGGACTGATGACCTCAGATGTTAAATCCCTTAGTGCTGAGAGCCATTTGAACCATTTTTGAAGTATTCCAGCATCCTACTAGGCCAAAGCAAAAAACAGAATTTACAGCTACCGAACAAATTGGAAGAAGATCGCAGACTCAGTTATATGATGAAAGTTATTTCTCCAACACCACAAAGAACTGGAAAGTATTATGCAGGAAAGTGCAGCCGAAATTCCGTTGATAACAGATAATTATCTGACGCCAAGAAATTGGATGTCTAAAAACTGTTAAAAACAAGATTTGGAGACAACTGTAAAGTGGGTGATAGTTCAGTTTCATGTCTTGGCCAAAATGTCGATATGACATCAGCTGAAACTGGTAGGCTGACTCATGAGAACGAAGAATGTGCCTGTTTGCACCAGCAAGAAGGACTAAGTGCAAAGCTGTAAGACAGTAATCTTCCCTCAACAATATATAAATAATCGTATTTTCTTACATCACGGGCTGTGTCAAACAATAAAACCGATAAAGTACTGAAATGATTCAAATAGTATTATGCGAAATCATGATTCGATCAAGACGTGTTTTGTTACATCTAGTGGTTCAAAACGTGTTAAGTGCAGTTTAAAATTAACACGGCACCTTCATACAAAGGGAAGTGAATCATGACTGATTCTGTAACCTAATTTAAATACTGACATCAAGATTGTTGGTTGTTTCGTTTGGCTAGGAAGAGAAACTCTTTCTTCGCTTCCTGTAAAATTATGATCTGTAACCTTTGTACGATCTGAAACGATGTTCCTCAAATATTTTTATCTGTTATTCAGGAATAATGGATAATAATTTTTATCTGTACTCGTTATTCTCTATTGAAATAAATTTATCCAAACTGTGGCTTTAAGGGAAGCACGCCACGCATATTCAGTCTGCAAATTCGCAGTATACAGGGTACTTTTTTCCTAAAACAAGAAAGGTCTAATGAACTTATGTCCGGAAATGCATGGTTTCCATACTAGAGAACATTTATTCGCCCGCACATTGCTACAGAGACTGCTGTCTAATAGCACTGTACCATGCAGCCACAGTTACAGTATGTGTTGAAAATGATTTCCATGTGCCCCGACGCATACGTTTACGCGCCATAGTATGTTGTGTCTCACAGGTTCACATCGGCCGGGTTACATTCGAACAGTGTCAAAGGCAGTATGAATACGCCGCCTTAAGCCCTCCTGGAATGGGCCCTGCATACACAATAGAGATGGCCCAATAACCAGAAATCGCACGGATTGAGAACCTGTGAACGAGGCGGCCATAAAACTGGATCCTCTGGTCCGATCCATCGATCAGGGAAGATACGATTCAGATGCGTCGGGACGTTAACGTCGAAGTGGGCTGGAGCGTCATCATGTAGCAGCCACGTAATCCTTCGAATCATCAATGGCACTTCTTCTAGTAGGGGAGGCAAAATCACCCACAAGGAACGCCAAGGGTTCTGGCTTGTTACGCGACATTGAAGGAAGACTGGTCCCAAAATACGGTCGCCAGTTATCCCGACCCACACAGTTTAGCTACACCGATTCTGACGATTCGCTGTCACCATAGCTGCATACTATCTCACAGATGAATGTTATAAAATCTGAAGACACACTCCGCGTAAAGGTGGGCTCATCTGTGAACAGGATGAATGACACAAATCTCGAAATCGTGGTTGCCTGGTGAAGAAACCAGTGACAAAACTGCTCCCGATATGGAAAGTCACGCTTTAAGCGATAAGGGTAGTACCAGTTGCCATGGTAATTGTTCCACACAGTCATCTGGCTTACCCTGTACTGGCGGGCTATCTGTGTGGTGACGCCTTCCACAGTGTTACATTTTCCTCCAAGTCTGCTGTACGAACATTTCGAATACGTCCTTCATGATTTCCAGCTTCCTGAGACGACTCTGATACACGAAACACTGTTGCAGATAATTAATGCCGTGGTTGTTATCGGCGGTGATACGTCTCCTGATACAATCTTGCTGCCCGTCGCCTGTTGCCATCTCCCTTTCCGTAAGTAAACACCTTGGCGGCAAATTCTCGATTGGAATACGGAATCATTGTATACAACACAGTATCACATCCACTACAAGATGAGTCAGCAATAGAAATGAATCGGACACAACAGTACCAATTACTATGGCAGGAGCGGGCGCTAGGAAATGACGTATAAGGAACAGTACCACTCTCTAGGAGCAAACCATGCATACTCTAACTGTGGCTGCAAGGTACAGCGCTTATTAGAACGCAGTCTCTGTGACAAAGTATGATTGAATAAATGGTCTCTAGCATGGAAACATAAGTTTATTAGACCTTTTCTCTTTTGTGTTCTCTCATCGATCAGAGTTTGTACACGTTGTATATGTAAGTGTGTGCGCGCGTGTAGCACTGATGGTCATAGACAAACACGTAACATCCTCGAGGCCTTTGACAAGCGTGTAATCGCTTGTCTTAATAGGCGAGGTAGCATCGGTCTTCTTCGACAACTTTCGCCGACACCTGGAAAGTGTATTCGTGCTCTGCCTAGCACATGCACGTGCAGACCACGCTGATGGGGCACGTGCTTGGCAACGTTCCCAGAAAGCGCGGCCACACCCGGGAGCAAAGGGGCCCATCTCCCCCACCTCTCCCACGCGTCCCCACCTATGTCTCAGGGAAAGGTGTTTTTCTTTCAAGAAAATTATTTAAAAGTCGGTGTTATGAAGGTTGGCAGGGTCGAATCTGAAGCCTTTACGGTTACCTACAAGCCGGTACTTGACTTCTAAAACATTAAACATACCCCGTACTCCCTGGCCTGTCCCCTTCGTACAGAATATTACATGGAGGCCCTTATCTACTACACAAGCATGTCACTTAAGGCAACAAGCACTTACATTAACCGAAAGCATACATACGAGGGTAAGTCAATTATTATCCGCAAAGTAGTTAAAATATTATTGTAGTCAAATAGGAAACTTACAAGAACATCATTTTTCGACATAGTCTCCTAGCAATTCAACGCACTTGGTCCATCGTTGTACGAGCTTACTCATGCCCTCATAAAAGAAGGTTCTCGGTTGAGCTGTGAGCCAGGGATGCACCGCTTCTTTCACTGATTCGTCCGAGGAACATCGACGGCCCCTTAATACCTGTTTGAGTGGACCAAACAAATGATAGTCAGAAGGGGCAAAATCGGGACTATATGGAGGATGATCCAGTACTTCAGATTTGAGTTTCTGGAACGTTTCAGCAGTGTGGGCAGCAGTATGCGGACGGGCATTGTCGTGGAACAACATAACAACTTTCGACAGAAATCCTCGGCGTTGGCTTCGGACTGCAGGCTTTAGCCTGACAGTAAGCATCTTACTGTAACGTACGCTGTTTATTGTTGTTCCCCTTTCCCCATAATGTTCTAGTACTGGACCTTGTGCGTCCCAAAAAACCGTAAGCACCAGTATTCCTGCGGAAGGTTGGGTCTTGAACTTTTTCTTGCACGGCGAATTTCGGTGTTTACACTCCATGATCTGCCGTTTACTCTCCGGCTCGTAATGATGGATCCATGTTTCGTTACCAGTAATGATCCTGTCTAAGACGTTGTCCCCTACGTTACCATAGCAATAAATATGCGTTTTGCAGATGTCCAAGCGCGTTTGTTTATGCCACTGTGTGAGTTGTTTTGGGACCCATCTTACACAAACATTATGAAACCCAAGTCTGTTGTGGATGATTTTGTAAGCAGAACCGTGACTAATTTGCAGACGATGTGCCAGTACGTCAATAGTTAATAGTCTGTCCAAGAGAATCATTTCACGTGAACGCTCAATGGTTTCTTCATTTGTGACGGTAAACTGTGGTCCGGCTCCTTCATCGTGCGTAGCACTTGTGCGACCATTCGGAATTTTTCAAACCGTTCGTAGACACTCCGTTGTGGCAAAACACTGTTACCGTACTGTACCGAAAGTCTTCGATGAATTTCGGTCCCCGATACGCCTTCGATCACAAAGAACGTATCACTGGACGTGCTCTTCTTTGGTGCAAATAGACAGCGGAGCAGCCATGATTAACGGCACAGCAGCGATAACGAAACTAACCTAGCAGCTTGAACATTGCAAGGATATGACAACAAATAAACAAAGCATGCGTCATCAATGTAAAACGACAGTACTACCAAAATAAACAAAAATACAACAAAATTGCGGATAATAATTGACTTACCCTGGCTTATACACTCCTGGAAATGGAAAAAAGAACACATTGACACCGGTGTGTCAGACCCACCATACTTGCTCCGGACACTGCGAGAGGGCTGTACAAGCAATGATCACACGCACGGCACAGCGGACACACCAGGAACCGCGGTGATGGCCGTCGAATGGCGCTAGCTGCGCAGCATTTGTGCACCGCCGCCGTCAGTGTCAGCCAGTTTGCCGTGGCATACGGAGCTCCATCGCAGTCTTTAACACTGGTAGCATGCCGCGACAGCGTGGACGTGAACCGTATGTGCAGTTGACGGACTTTGAGCGAGGGCGTATAGTGGGCATGCGGGAGGCCGGGTGGACGTACCGCCGAATTGCTCAACACGTGGGGCGTGAGGTCTCCACAGTACATCGATGTTGTCGCCAGTGGTCGGCGGAAGGTGCATGTGCCCGTCGACCTGGGACCGGACCGCAGCGACGCACGGATGCACGCCAAGACCGTAGGATCCTACGCAGTGCCGTAGGGGACCGCACCGCCACTTCCCAGCAAATTAGGGACACTGTTGCTCCTGGGGTATCGGCGAGGACCATTCGCAACCGTCTCCATGAAGCTGGGCTACGGTCCCGCACACCATTAGGCCGTCTTCCGCTCACGCCCCAACATCGTGCAGCCCGCCTCCAGTGGTGTCGCGACAGGCGTGAATGGAGGGACGAATGGAGACGTGTCGTCTTCAGCGATGAGAGTCGCTTCTGCCTTGGTGCCAATGATGGTCGTATGCGTGTTTGGTGCCGTGCAGGTGAGCGCCACAATCAGGACTGCATACGACCGAGGCACACAGGGCCAACACCCGGCATCATGGTGTGGGGAGCGATCTCCTACACTGGCTGTACACCACTGGTGATCGTCGAGGGGACACTGAATAGTGCACGGTACATCCAAACCGTCATCGAACCCATCGTTCTACCATTCCTAGACCGGCAAGGGAACTTGCTGTTCCAACAGGACAATGCACGTCCGCATGTATCCCGTGCCACCCAACGTGCTCTAGAAGGTGTAAGTCAACTACCCTGGCCAGCAAGATCTCCGGATCTGTCCCCCATTGAGCATGTTTGGGACTGGATGAAGCGTCGTCTCACGCGGTCTGCACGTCCAGCACGAACGCTGGTCCAACTGAGGTGCCAGGTGGAAATGGCATGGCAAGCCGTTCCACAGGACTACATCCAGCATCTCTACGATCGTCTCCATGGGCGAATAGCAGCCTGCATTGCTGCGAAAGGTGGATATACACTGTACTAGTGCCGACATTGTGCATGCTCTGTTGCCTGTGTCTATGTGCCTGTGGTTCTGTCAGTGTGATCATGTGATGTATCTGACCCCAGGAATGTGTCAATAAAGTTTCCCCTTCCTGGGACAATGAATTCACGGTGTTCTTATTTCAATTTCCAGGAGTGTATGTTACGGACAAATCCCGAAATGGGTCAGAACGGGAACTTGCCAGCCAAGCCGCGAAGTGGCCTATGTCGCTTTCAATTGGCCGGCCAATGTCCGATGTTTCCCTGATTTCGGGATTCGACCGGGCAGTTCACGAAGTGGCTGGAACCGATCACCCAAACTTTGAAGAAAGAAGAAAAGCAGATTTGATTCAACAATTTCAAATTGTCTAAGTCAGGAAATGACCAACATCGCTGGAAATTGACCGGCCAATGTCCGATCTTTTCTTGAGTTCCGGACCTGGATGGTGAGTTTGCGAAGTGGCGTAGACTGATCGGGCGGAATCGGAAGACAAATAAAGAGTTGATGAATACGTGTAATTTCAACCTGTATGCAATCTATTTATTTTATCAGTCTCAAATATAAAAAATATAAACTTTATACAATCCATTCATTTTATAATATTTTTAATACATCCGGTCTTCACTTATTACAACAGTATTTCTTATTTCTACATTTTGAGCGATATTTGACGCATTTCGTAGAGCAGTTGCATCGACTGTATCCTTGGCCACTGGTCAGTGACTGTAAAGACGATGAGGTTCGTAATGATTTTTCTTCTTTGGGATTGGATTCGAGAGTGAGCGGTTCTAGTGCAGTACAGGGAAATATTTTGTGGAATATAGTTGTTTGAGAACACCATGTTCTATTTCCAGGCTGTAGAAGGTGCCTTCGACGTTCATGACGACTGCTTTCGGGATCCCCGCGATCTCCGTCACCATCTGGCATACGGAAGCGAACATGTCTCCTGCTTTTCAAGATGGGAATTCTACATCCGAACTTTTAAGCATCTTTGCACCTGGTGCTTGTAAATTGTCGTGAGCTTCTGCCCTCTTCTCCTTGATTTATTGTTTATTATAAGACAGTTGGCAAATGATTTTTCCTCCATACCCTTCGTCTGTGCTTGTGCTTGTACTTGCAAATTGTCGTGAGCTCCTGCCCTTTATTCCTGATTTCTTGTTTATTATAAAATAATTTGCAAATAATTTTCCCTCCATATATTTCGTCTGCTTCATTAATTCTTCCACAAATTGTGTGCACATATTTGCCGCAGGATAAACAAGAAAGAGCTGCATTACAAAAAAATGGTTCAAATGGCTCTGAGCAGTATGGGACTTAACATCTATGGTCATCAGTCCATTAGAACTTAGAACTACTTAAACCTAACTATCCTAAGGACATCACACAACACCCAGTCATCACGAGGCAGAGAAAATTCCTGACCCCGCCGGGAATCGAACCCGGGAACCCGGGCGCGGGAGGCTGCATTACACTTTTCTTCACAAACAACACAAAATATTTTCACCTGGTTGTTGTCAGGTAACGGGTCTCGACTTTCCGGTGGCTGACCTCCACGGCGGCAGTTTTATTGTTGGGAGTAGACACTCCATTTACAGCAGCCGATATTCCTTGTTCGACTTTCTCGAAGTCTCCTCCTGTCACTACCTTATCAATAATCAGATTTGAAATAGCCCCACTTTTGCTTTACAGCCAAATATTGCCACGTATGGCGACTGCCGGAATCATTAATAAAAAAGGAACAGTTTTTTACGAAATGAATGAATCGAAGACTCTTAGCCTAATGTGCTAAGTTATTCATGTGCTTCCATATCATTACCATATTCTGTATGTCCTGGTTGGCCTGGTCGATGGAACCTTGGCTTTGTCTGAGTTTTCGATGTACCAATTTGAGTTCAGGTCACATGTTATTTAGTTCATATATAACTTTATTCGAAAACTCTCTACCATTATTTGACTGCAGCACACTTGGAGCAACTCTATTGGTGAAGTTGTCAAGCATATGATAAGCAGCTTCTTCTGCTCTTTGGCTTTTCAGGCGTTGCAATAGCAGAAACTTGGTTAAGTGATCTTGGTAATTGAGTATGAACTTGTACTCCCCGTGGGGGCTACTTGGCATGTCTATCAGATCTACCTAGAACTTTGAATTAACTTCTTTAAATATTAGAGGTTTGGAAACTAAACCACTCTTTGGGTTAGACAATCCAGTCTGACAAAGTTTGCATAAGCAAAGAATCTAAGAAATGACCTCTTTGGTAACATTTTTGTACTTAAAATACAGTTCCTTTTCTATTCGTGTGCGACCTCCATGCCCTATTTTCAAGTGAGTATCGTGCAGTGTTTCGAACAATATGGACATAGTACTAAATAGCACTGTTGTTGGCTCTGAGCACTATGGGACTCAACTGCTGAGGTCATTAGTCCCCTAGAACTTAGAACTAGTTAAACCTAACTAACCTAAGGACATCACACACATCCATGCCCGAGGCAGGATTCGAACCGGCGACCGTAGCGGTCTCGCGGTTCCAGACTGCAGCGCCAGAACCGCGCGGCCACTTCGGCCGGCAGCACTGTTGTCTCCAGTTACTAGTGCAATAAGTTTTTCTTTTCCGTCAACATCAGTAACGTCGTATTTTGTTTGTCGATGACAGTCAACACTCTATTTCCCCTGCTTTGCTTTTGCTTGCTTAACATCGTCTATAAAAGAACAATGTCTATCTCTTGTGATTATTCCGCTTTTACTTGCTTTTTCTTGCAGCAGCGTAGTCAAAATGTCGAGGCACCTGCTTTTCATATCAAATCCCGTTTCCGCATTTGCATGTATCCGACCTTCATTGTGAATATCGCTCCCGCGTGAAGTAGCCATTTGTCAGCCTGCGGAAGAATCGTACGAAGATTGAAATTGATTGCCATTACATGTGATTAGCCAAGTCCTACTACAAAATAATTCGGACCGGCTTGTCCATTTATTACATGAGTTCTAAAAGGAGAAAGTTACTCCGGTAAACCCTCATTTAAAAGGAAAGGTCAATTAAAATCACACGTAACTTCTAAATTTAGAAAACCACCGTTATTATAAAAGATAACATCTTATTTTATAAAATTAAACCCTAGCATAGACAATATTAAAGTACGCACCAGACTTTATGTAGACTCTGATTTGAACTGAGTGCATTACAAGTGCGTAAGCCCAGGATTCCCCGATCTGAAAGACTTCCATTCGAGTGCCAGATTTTATTTGCGAAGTTCACTCCCAGGGTGGCCGAATTCATGAATGTCAGTTGAGAAAGAGACGTGATAATCTTCAACTAACAAATGTGTGTTACTGCCTTTAAAATGAATTTGTAGCAAAACTTTTATAATGTGTTTGTTAACGGGCCTTTTGACAAGAAACAAACGTCCCAGAGAGAGGTTAATTTTTTGTGAGTGGAAGTTAAGCTCAAGTTCACTGACAAGAATTCTCTTAGTGGTCACATACATTTAGAAACTGAGAAAGTACGTTCCGATAACGCTCGCAAAACGCTACAAACAGTGTTGTCTTTCATATAAACTCTGTAGTAGTAAAAGGTTAGTTTTTCAGCGATCTGTTAATACAGTTAGGCCTACTATTTTCAGGAACCTTTTTGTCCGTCCGTCTGATGGTTATAAACATGAATACTAGGGTCTACTCAGGGTTGGCGTGTTCAAAGTAAGGTGTTTTCACGTCTTAAAAAAGTGTTTAGAAGAGTCTCTAAAAAAACATGTTTTTATTAAAGAGTTTTTAATCAATGTTTGAAACAAATAAAAAGCTCTTCAGTTTATTTGTAAGTTCTAATGTTTGTTAGTAGAGTGTCTTATACAGCTTACAGTAGAGGAAGCACGCGAATGCAGATGGCGTGAGTGAGCAATTAGGGAAGGTAGTTTGTATTTACTTATTTGAAAAAATTATTTTCAAAAAACCCATTTGCTAGCTGCCAAAACAATAAATTTAATTACTTTCGTTACAGTGAACTTCAAAATAATGCAGTTATCATTCTCTCTTCAGCTTTCACAGAAGAAATGTAATTGTGAAGACAAGCTTTGAGTATGTTTAGGAAATACTTTTTCTATTTAAAATGGCAAGGGTAGACGTCAGGCGAGCGGAGAGTGAGGTGGTGGTATATCACATCTCATGAAACTTCACAAATGGGCGAAAAAAAAGAGAGAAAAAAAAACAGTTCACGTAATTAACCGATGTTCCCTCACTACATTTGAAAGATTCTCAAATACCACAAACAAAAATACCAGAAATACGTACAGTACTCACAGTTAATCCAGTTTGTCAGGAAGAAAAACAAGGCGCAGAGGCAGGACCTTCGAAAAGCAGTAGCTACCACGTGCACGGCACATTTAACACTGGAAGTGGGAGAGGTGCTGCCTATGCACATTGTTGCCTCATCACAGTTCGCGGTGCGATTCAGGCAGGGGTTTGCCGACGTATGTGCAATCACATCGCGTGTCGGCCAGGAATCTCCGGCTAATTCGTGAAATGGCTGACTAAAGGCGGATATACACCGACTATTTCAAGAAATCGGATTTTGAGCAATCCTTTCACCCAAAGTGCGAAATGGCAGACCAATCGCTTTGGACCTTTTTGATATACGTAGCTCATTTGCAATAGGAGTCCTATGCCAAAATCGGTAGGGACTTCCGACGACCATCTCGTGACATTCTCATCGATTTGCATCACTTAGTTACTTACTATCTTCCGAAATGATTAGTTTTATTGCTGTTCAGATCTTTTCGTACCAAATCAACATCGTTACCATGAATATTGACAATATTTAATTGTTATAGCTCTCTGAGGGAATGATCGTAGTTGTGTAATCCTAGAATTCTTCCATTGTCATTCGTTCACTGCAAGAGAATACGCATGTATGAAGGTAATGTATCCGTTTCAAACTCGACATTCATCAATTACTCATGGCTTTCCATTCGAGACATTACGCAGGTCTCGACTAGCCGTTATCATATAGCGTCATAATGGCTAAACCAGATGAACTACGACCCCTTCCCATCAACCTTTCAGGGAACGACTGATAGATGTGCTCACGACCAGAATGTGCAATGTGAGATGGGGCTCCACCATAATGGAATGAAACCACTAACTCGTACATACCTGAAGAGAAAGTATATTACAGCGACATAGACGGTATGTCCCCCAAGAAACACAGCGCATGCTGGCGCAGTTAAGTTGGTCGTAAATGTATACGGACATTGAGTACACTTATTCAGATATTCACTACAAATCTTTGCTCGCAGTTCAGCACAACTGCAACGTGTTGAGTCGCATTGCGACAATTTCAGTGCAACAATATTCGTGCAAAAGTGGCCACGGATACTACTTACCTTGATTAAAATTTTTTCAATCGTCAGTCGGATAGGCAACTATGATCAATCGGATGGGCCATTATGATTAACGTATTAAGTATAGATATTTTCTACGTTGGATGGTGAAGTGCACATTGGTCCGCTTAGTTGGGCTTCAATAATCTTTTGCAACCGAGCTGCTTCTATCATGTATGTATATGCATAAGCCACAATATATAGCCAAGAGGACTGTACATTGTATCAATAATATGGATTTCCTGTATTATTCCACTCGCATAACGAATTTCTGTATGGTAGTAAGTGCCAACATGTCTCTTATCTCCCACGCACTATACCTATGCGAGATATAAGACGGCGGCAGCAAAAGGGTCGCACATCGTTCTTAGAATAAAAGCTCTGAATTTCTTTATTTTTTTAAAAGAAATAGAAAAAGTTGTCACGAGAATTACGTCGTCTTTGTTCGAGGGATTTTCATTCAAGTTCCCCAAGCATTTCTGTTACTCCTTCATGATGTCCACAGGTGTAGGACAAAAACAAGGCGAAAAATACATGCTAGTGAAACGTCCCCTTAGAAAAATTAATACAAGACTGTGCTTAAACTGACACACAATTTTTTTTTTTTACCGCAACGCAATCTGACTTTCAGTAATCCCTACAAGAGAATGGCCCTGACTAAATTAACCTATACGTTTCACAAATCACTTACCTCACAAAAATCTTCGTTACTCGGAACTACTGCAATACAGCGAGCGCTACTACTGCCAGCTAAATAAAAGATTCAAACTACGGAAGGCACTAACTACTGATAGGCATAGTTAGCAAATGAAAGATTTTAATAGAGAACAAACAATGTATTTACCTTAACAGTGATAATATATACAGCAGTTCATAACATCCATTCTTACAAATGTACTGTTTCTCTCACTTCCCCACATTCACCACCGCTGGCGGCTCGCCTCCAACTGCCCAACGCTACGCGCTGTTAACATCCAGCAGCCCAACACTACTATTTCGGACACCAATGCAAACTAGCCACAGACTGCACACAGCACAGCCAGTGATTTTCATACAGAGTACTACGTGGCGTTACCAATATATAACCTAAACAGCCTACTTACACAGCCCCCATGCCCCCACAAAAATTTTACAAATGGTTTTGGGCAATGGTCAATGCATATTTGTTAAAAATTGTTTCACAATTTCAATAACAAAGAAATCATATGCACACACTTGTTGATACAATGTTGGTCAAAAGCTAAAATTTTCTCACAGTCCATAAAGGCAGTACTTATCGTTCATCACAGTAAAATTGCGGTATTTTTCTCGAAGTCTGAGCAGTAAAAGAAAATGCACACAGAAGTAGTGGATTTCCATGCTGTCTTGAAGAAGTAGTGTTGTCCTTGCAATGGAAAGACAGTGCTGACTCTCGACATGCAGACAGGTAATGAGCCACAACAGAGCAAACCCACAGCAGAGTCATTCGACGTTTTGAAGAAGATTGGTAGGTAGGTCATCACAGAGCAGACCCACTGTAGTCCTTGTAGAGATTACAGTATTGGTGGGCCACCAGAGTTGCAGACCCACTGTAGTCCTGGTAGAGATTGCGGTATTGGTGAGTCGGCAAAGGTGTAGACCCACTGTAGTCCTTGTAGAAATAATGGTATTGGTGGGTCATCAAAGATGCAGACCCACTGTAGTCCTTGTAGAGATGGCCAGCAGCCATCTGTTGTGACTGTGCAGGTGCACAATCACCATTGAAGAGTCTTTCGGATAATATAGCAAGTCCATGAACCACCACTTGTGCACTTACAAATTTTTTTTTTTGAAATCTCCTTCGAACCAGCAATGCTGTTATCCAGTCCCTTGCTGAATTATTAACACATGTGCAAACACTATCACTCCCTACTTCTCACATATTGTCCATATACTATGATCAACATAAACGTGTGCAGTGAAATGTAACTTACAAGTTACTTAATTTGATGAACTGGTGTCAATTACAATTTTATAACTTAAGAATACAATAACAAAGGTACAAAATACATCATTAAAACATAACAATACAGATAACATTTGTAGTAATACAGGCTTTAAGAAAGAATAGAAATAGACATATACATCAGTGTTACAGGAATTATGACATAAGTAAATACATAAAAGATCAGAATAATTATTGAAACATCAACTTCACACATGAGCATTAAAACAAAACAGAATAAATTATGTCTAAACATCTTTACAAAGTAATTAACATATTATTAATGCCAATTATATTTGAGGATAACAGTATTCCTCATCGTAGTGAATGTAGCTTAGTATTAGAAGAAGAAAAAATTCTATGAAACTACACAGAGACAGGAAGAAAACAAATACACAAGGGTACACAAACACATAGTGGGATAACACAAAAGGAAAGGACAGGGTTTGTTTTCAGTGTAACATTTGGTACTGCAGTCCAACCCAAAACTTCATTCCTTAGATTTTTTTTTCTTATTTCAACATTTGTTTCCACCCAAAAAATCCTATCCAAGCATGCTTTCTGTATTCTGTTCACATCCTCTTTCAAAAATAGTTTTTCTCCACTGTATACTACTTTTTTGGCCAAACCATTTTCTTATAGCTTCTCAATGCATTTCTTCCAAACCATCATAGTTAGTTTCTTATATAGTCTACCCCCTCTTAAGCTAACTTAAATCTACTGAGCTCAGATGCTAAACTAAGGGACGAGGCAATGCAGCAGCACAAAACAATTAACACAAACATCAATGACAAAAAATTCAAATTGGTAAAGCAATTGCAATATTACAACTAATATAAGGCACTGTGCAGCAAACAAGAAAAATAAATCCGTAGTAAAACTGGCTTAACAGCGTAATACAAAGTCAAATTCAGTAACATTATGCCTGGCAAACAGCAGCAGCAAATGCAATAACTTATATCTAAACTTGACAAAGCTCAAGCAGAAAAAATATTACAGTAAAGATGGCCATGTCTAATACCTATGTCACATCTTAACACTAGGGTGATGCATCACGATAAGTTACTGTAGCAGACAAGTTACCAAATCGTTTAAAAAATTATTTATGCAGTTCCTGTGAAGGGAAATGTCTATTTGTGCTCTCTTTTCTAAGAAAGTACATCATAAATGTATTGTTTCCTGGGTCTGTAGACAGAAAATAGTGATATTAGTACATCTATTAAATTTTATAATAACCAATGCTGCAGTGCAGCTAGAAACTAGATATTAAACGAAATGAGCAAATATATATAGCCTATATAGAGCAATGCATGAAACGTCATTCACTGGGCAAATGTCGTCTCCAAAAGCAAAAGAATCTCTCAACTAGAAAGACAATAAATGTAAAATGGTTCTCATCATTTAATTAGGCATTTCAGTAAATATAATAAATTAAGAGCTCCACAGTGTAATAATATGTTTTCCAGTTTGAGTGTGTCGTATTTGCGATGCTTTCTACAAAGGAATGTCAATAGCGAGGACAATGGCCTCCCTTTTTTTTTCTACCTGTGCCTCTGAAAAGGCACACACTAATGGCTTTTTCTCCAGGTGTCTGACACAGCTGGGTGCCCATGACGCATTATGTGCAGTTGGTCACTTAAATTTCTTACGGAAATACACTCCTGGAAATTGAAATAAGAACACCGTGAATTCATTGTCCCAGGAAGGGGAAACTTTATTGACACATTCCTGGGGTCAGATACATCACATGATCACACTGACAGAACCACAGGCACATAGACACAGGCAACAGAGCATGCACAATGTCGGCACTAGTACAGTGTATATCCACCTTTCGCAGCAATGCAGGCTGCTATTCTCCCATGGAGACGATCGTACAGATGCTGGATGTAGTCCTGTGGAACGGCTTGCCATGCCATTTCCACCTGGCGCCTCAGTTGGACCAGCGTTCGTGCTGGACGTGCAGACCGCGTGAGACGACGCTTCATCCAGTCCCAAACATGCTCAATGGGGGACAGATCCGGAGAACTTGCTGGCCAGGGTAGTTGACTTACACCTTCTAGAGCACGTTGGGTGGCACGGGATACATGCGGACGTGCATTGTCCTGTTGGAACAGCAAGTTCCCTTGCCGGTCTAGGAATGGTAGAACGATGGGTTCGATGACGGTTTGGATGTACCGTGCACTATTCAGTGTCCCCTCGACGATCACCAGTGGTGTACGGCCAGTGTAGGAGATCGCTCCCCACACCATGATGCCGGGTGTTGGCCCTGTGTGCCTCGGTCGTATGCAGTCCTGATTGTGGCGCTCACCTGCACGCGCCAAACACGCATACGACCATCATTGGCACCAAGGCAGAAGCGACTCTCATCGCTGAAGACGACACGTCTCCATTCGTCCCTCCATTCACGCCTGTCGCGACACCACTGGAGGCGGGCTGCACGATGTTGGGGCGTGAGCGGAAGACGGCCTAATGGTGTGCGGGACCGTAGCCCAGCTTCATGTAGACGGTTGCGTATGGTCCTCGCCGATACCCCAGGAGCAACAGTGTCCCTAATTTGCTGGGAAGTGGCGGTGCGGTCCCCTACGGCACTGCGTAGGATCCTACGGTCTTGGCGTGCATCCGTGCATCGCTGCGGTCCGGTCCCACGTCGACGGGCACGTGCACCTTCCGCCGACCACTGGCGACAACATCGATGTACTGTGGAGACCTCACGCCCCACGTGTTGAGCAATTCGGCGGTACGTCCACCGGGCCTCCCGCATGCCCACTATACGCCCTCGCTCAAAGTCCGTCAACTGCACATACGGTTCACGTCCACACTGTCGTGGCATGCTACCAGTGTTAAAGACTGCGATGGAGCTCCGTATGCCACGGCAAACTGGCTGACACTGACGGCGGCGGTGCACAAATGCTGCGCAGCTAGCGCCATTCGACGGCCAACACCGCGGTTCCTGGTGTGTCCGCTGTGCCGTGCATGTGATCATTGCTTGTACAGCCCTCTCGCAGTGTCCGGAGCAAGTATGGTGGGTCGGACACACCGGTGTCAATGTGTTCTTTTTTCCATTTCCAGGAGTGTATTTACGACAGTAGTTTCCGCTACAGTGACAGTCTCATATAAAAATATTTCACAGGTCAAGAATTTGCGTTACAAATCTGTAGAAACAAAATCCTATTGATATAACAGTGTCCAAAAAATTTTTGTCGGCATTATGATACATTCACGCATTTACATACATTTCATAACTCTTAAAGTACGATTCTTGGTTTCCAACAACCTTTTTCACAAATCAGCGTCCCTAACCACTACTCATTATTCCTTACCTTATTACACATATACATATTTGTAGACATTCTTCAATATTTCATCATAATAAATACGTAGCATCATCTGATTGATCATAAACATACCTCAACAGCATAATACACATCGTCGTCATAAAAATAACATCATAACACCTTAGTCAAATCTCAAAAACGTCGTAGCTTCCTAGAATAATTTCAAACCCTAAAAAATATTCTCTGCTCATTTCAATAGTGTCATCTACCTCAAACCTACCTGAACATCATGCTCCTTTACCAAATACATCATTCAAAGCTCTCATAGTATCACAGTGGTTCCGAAAAAATATGAACAGTTCACAAAGTACAGACAAAATACAGGTTCATAAGTGTGAAGTTATTCAACTGTGTAATTACGTAAACATCTGTCACTGATGTAGTAAAATAAATGTTTGTCTCTCCAGTTAAATGATCAGATAGCTGTGTAATTCTGTGTTGGAGAAATATGGTACCGATGTGTAAAGTTGTATAAGCAAATACCATATTAGCTAGGGCTCCTTGTGCTTGCCAGACGCATGGTACAGAAAGTAAGCGTGTACCCCCCTGAGGATTAATGTAATTATTACCTCAGGTGTTACAGAATGGAATGAAATGTATCATGGAAAACTTTCTTTGTAATTCAAAAATCTTTAAAAAATAAATGTTTTAAGTACAAAATTAATCACTCAAATACGTGTTCTGTAGCGCTAAACTGTGTGTCTTGTTGTAAGATAATCTCTGTGGAAGTGTCGTAGTTATCGTCCTCTGTAAGCAAAGTTCTGCTGAAATCAACGTACTTACCTCATCATAAACGAAAGTGAAATGCTTTGCGTATAGATATCGTAGTTATTATGTACCTTACCGTGATCAAGAAAGCACTATAATGTAACGTATTGTTGTGCTACGAAAAAGGCTGTCTCATTGTAGCTATACCACAAAAGTTACTACTAAAACATATTTTACTTTCCAGAATAATTCAGAAAAACTGTACAGATATAAAACAGAAACACCACAAAAGCAACATTGTAAATAGTCACTCATTAGTAGCGTCGTGATAAAATCGTGTAGCTGTCACGTAAACTAACCACTGTGCCATCTGGTATCTCACAGAAAGTACTTTAAATCCAGAATGTATTTTCAAGTAAACCAAAATGTTGCATTAAAATCTCATTAGTAGTGCCAATATGTGTTCTAAGTATGTAAGGCTGATAGTCGTTACATAATCGTGCAACTAACAAGCAAGAATGTACAAATAACAACACTGTGTCATCTGTACACTATAACAATGCATTCCTAATTTCTGTTCAAAAATGTTCCCTAGGTTCTAGACTGGATAGTTAACTTCAAAACATTGTTGCATGTTAACAGTTTCTCAGTGTGACAAATTGTGCTAGTAGCATGAACTGAAAAGTTTTATGGCAAAGACTAAGTTAAAAAGCAGATTACCTTTCAATAAATGGTTTTACATGTGAAATGTGGTGTAAACCTTTACTCTTCCTAGTACGCAGAGTTTCAACATTAACGCAATTATCATGTGGTATACGTCAGTAAAGAATACTGGAATTTTTCTCCAGGATAGCGTCTATGTTATTTTTCTCTGAGCCAGCCAGCGTACGTGGCTGCCTGCGGTGCGAGTCATTGTCCGTCTCTTTGTTGGCATGCATCGTTATTGGGATTAGGAGACCTAACTTCTTCAAATTAACCTTGTTGAGAGGGCCCTGCCGTTTTTGAATCCCGCCAATTCTGATGCAATTCAGGTCTGTCGTTACAATTATATCGTCTGTCGTCATGTCGGTAGATTTCATAATTTCTTTCTTGTCGGTCACGTGGTGGAGAATTTCTCCCGGAATCATAACTGCATGGAGGACCATTTCGTCTGAAGTTAATCTGTCTCCCTTGATAACAACTGTTTTGGTTCCCATATCGTCTGTTTCTATGGTTATTTCTGTCATATTCATTACTACGGAACTGTGATCTTTCTCTGTAACTATTATTACTCTGCCAGTGGTTGTCATATGGGTGGTGTCTGTTTTGGTCACGATTTGCGTTGTAAGAGTAGACTTGTCGTCTCCAGTTATTGTTTCTGTCGACACGGAATTGTGACGGATGTGACCTGTAGTGATTGTTTTCCTGTTTTTGCATCCCGCGACTGTCTGTGTCAATTTCTACTTCTTGTAAGAGTCCCTGAAAAGTTTCAATGTCGTCTTTGCAACGTCCTGCCAAAATAATGTGTCGTAAATGTTCACGTAAATGTTCAGGTAATTTGATTAAGCAAATGCGGATGAGTTCTGAGGGGCTGTATGGTTTTGACAGGTACTGATTCTTGTGCAACATGTCTTCAAAATATTTCACAAGACTGAAAAATTCAGATTGTTCAAAGTGTTTCATCATTATGATGCTATGTTTTACTCGGTCTTGTGTAGCTAGAGACCAAAGTGCTGAGAGGAAGGCATGATAAAATTCTCCGTCAGTGCGACAATCGTGAATGACCGATCGCATTCTTTCAGCTGGTTCATTCTCTAAGTAGCCACACATTAATTCTAATCTGTGCTCTAATGACCTGTTGGGAGGAAAACAATGAGAGAATTGATGGAGCCACGCTTGTGGATGAATGTCGTTGCCAGAATTCTTAAATGTTTTAAATTTACGTGTAGTAATGAACAGCTTATAGTCAAATTCATAGAGTCGGCGAGTCGCATATCGGTCATTGTTACGTCGTGTCAGCGGTTCCATCTCAAAATTCGGTGCACCTTGCCAATTTCTTTCATAATTTCCGAAATGCCCTGTGTTATTATTTTGTAGCTTTTCCGTATTTCTAAGTTCCTCTTCCCGTGTTGGAGCGCGAGTGTCCTCTGAAATATAAAATTTTTGTATTACTTGTGCCATCTGATCTTGTACTTCCCGGATTTCTCTTTTGTGTTGCGTATTAATTTGATTCTGATTTTGTTTGAATTTCTTAATTTGTTCATACTCTTCTGTGTCAGTGATGGCTACAGGTCTTGTGTCATTCAGATCATTATCTACCTTTGCAGATAAGTTAGTGAACTGATCCGAAAGTTCGGCTACTTTCTCTGATAGTGTACTTATTTCCTCAGTGTGTTTTTCTGAACCAAATTTCAGAGTGTCCATTTGTGTTGAAATTGTATCTACTGTGTCCTTTAAGTTTTCCTGAGTTTTTGCAAGATGCGTAACCGAATCGGTAGATGCAACTGAGTCAATTTTAGCTTTCAAGGTCTCTTGATTTTCATGAACAATAGTTTGCAGTTCTTTTATGGCTGCTTCGTGATTCTGTAATGCATTTTCATGACGCGAAAAAATAGGTTGGAAATGCTCACAAATTTATGTTTTTACGTCATTACAGACTTTTTGACATTTCGATTCGATTTTATGTAACGCAGTAGTTATATCTTCACGTGTTTGTTCAAGTGTGGTGTCTAACGTTTGAAGATTTTGTTCCATTGCGTCTAACTTTTGAAGATTCTGTTCCATTGTGTCTAACTTTTGAAGATTTTGTTCCATTGTGTCTAACTTTTGAAGCTTCTGCTGTGTTTGTCTCTGATTTTGTTCCATTTGTTGCATTAGCTGTAATAACAATGCATTAGTGTCTGGAATCTGTTCCTCTACGCTTTTCGGCAGTGCATTTGCACCGGCAACATTCACATTTTGACAAACAGAAAATGTGTCTTGAGTTATTTGAGAAAACGGTGAGGACGCAAAACCTGAATCTACAGTATTTGCAAAATTGTGTCCTGTCATTTCGGATTCCTGAGGCGAGCTGTTGCCGAGCGATCGATCGATAATGCTTCCCTGTTCACTAATTGTTTCACTGCCTACGCCACTGTTTGCCGCCCGCTCCATTTCCCTATGCACAATTACCAAATTACTGTGTTGAACATTAGTTAATTCATTACACGGCGGCGCTAACACACTGCTTTCGTCTTCACTGTCATTTCTCAGTTTACTTTGGAGCCTAGTATTACGTTTTTCACAAGCCATTATTGTCACAATATTTCACACGACAACACAGAAAAACACTATTTGAAGAGCAAAAATAGGGGAACACATTAACATAGCACTGAAAATAATATCTAGTTAATTGCAAGCGCAGCTGCGAAATACTTGGTGCAAAAATTAATACAAGACTGTGCTTAAACTGACACACAATATTTTTTTTTTACCGCAACGCAATCTGACTTTCAGTAATCCCTACAAGAGAATGGCCCTGACTAAATTAACCTATACGTTTCACAAATCACTTACCTCACAAAAATCTTCGTTACTCGGAACTACTGCAATACAGCGATCGCTACTACTGCCAGCTAAATAAAAGATTCAAACTACGGAAGGCACTAACTACTGATAGGCATGGTTAGCAAATGAAAGATTTTAATAGAGAACAAACAATGTATTTACCTTAACAGTGATAATATATACAGCAGTTCATAACATCCATTCTTACAAATGTACTGTTTCTCTCACTTCCCCACATTCACCACTGCTGGCGGCTCGCCTCCAACTGCCCAATGCTACGCGCTGTTAACATCCAGCTGCCCAACACTACAATTTCAGACAACAATGCAAACTAGCCGCAGACTGCACACAGCACAGCCAGTGATTTTCATACAGAGCGCTACGTGGCGTTACCAATATATAACCTAAACAGCCTACTTACACTAGAACAAGCAACCAGATAAAGGCAAGCCTGGAGGCTGCGCTGTTGTATTTTACTATGACCGACACCTGCGCAATTTCCTCAGTAATGTGCATGTTTCAGTCGGGTCGCAATAGTCGTCTACGTACTTTTGAGTTAATTACGTCAGTACTAAGTGAATTCAAACTTCAGTAGATTGTTGGTGCTCTTACAGTGTGTGCTTCCGAAACCAGGGGAGCCGAAACGATTGGTGTTTCAAGAGGCACCGTATCGAAGTTTTATACGGCGTACTGGGAAATCAGAAAGACATCATCTGCTAAATGTGTGATCATGACATACAGTCATTGAAGAGGATTGAATCAAAAATAAGAGGACGTCAGGTGCAAATGCCTCTGCAGAACTGAATGCAGTCGCGGAGCCTGTCAACACCGAAACAAAAGGAACGAGATTGTTCGGAGAGCGGCAATTCGAAGACCACTCATCAGTAATATAGATGCCTGTATCAGGAAAAGTCATAAAACATGGACTGTGGTCCAATGGAAGAATGTTAGTCGGCCGGATGAGTCTTCTGTTTCCAACTTCTGGCCGAGTTTATGTCTCAAGAGTGAAACATAGCTGGAGTTCGGCGGATTTGTGACAGCCATATCTTGGTATTTCAGTACAGTTAGAGAGCCTCTGCAATGTTTTTCTGGTTTTGGAGGAATACCAAAGTCGGCTGGGGCGTGCATGGGGATTTGGATTGAGGAGAGAGGCGTGCTAGGGTAGTCGTGCCACGCCACTGAGCCAGGGTGGCGTACTGGTTAACGCATCTACACCACTGGCCATTAAAATTGCTACACCACGAAGATGACGTGCTATAGACGTGAAATTTAACCGACAGGAAGAAGCTGCTGTAATATGCAAATGATTAGCTTTTCTGAGCATTCACACAAGGCTGGCGCCGGTGGCGACACAAACAACGTGCTAAATTGAGGGAAGTTTCCAACCGATTTCTCATATACAAACAGAAGTTGACCAGCGTTCCCTGGTGAAACGTTGTTGTGATGTCTCGTGTAAGGAGGACAAATGCATACCATCACGTTTCCGACTTTGATCAAGGTCGGATTGTAGCGTATCTCGATTGCGGTTTATCGTGTCGCAACATTGCTGCTCGCGTTGGTCGAGATCCAATGACTGTTAGCAGAATATGGAATCGGTGGGTTCAGGAGGGTAGTACGGAACGCCGTGCTGGATCCCAACGGCCTCGTATCACTAGCAATCGAGATGACAGGCATCTTATCCGCATAGCTGTAACGGATCGCACAGGCACGTCTCGATCACTGATTGTTTGCAAGACAACAATCATCTGCACGAACAGTTCGACGACGTTTGCAGCAGCATGGACTATCAGCTCGGAGACCATGGCTGCGGTTACCCTTGACGCTGCATCACATACTGGAGCACCTGCTCAACGACGACCTTGGGTGCACTAATGGGAAAACGTCATTTTTTCGGATGAATCCAAGTTCTGTTTACATCATCATGATGGTCGCATCCGTGTTTGGTGACATCGCTGTGAACGCACATTGGAAGCGTGTATTCGTCATCGCCATACTGGCGTATAACGCGGCGTGATGGTATGGGGTGCCATTGGTTACACGTCTTAGTCACCTGTTGTTCGCATTGACGGCACTTTCAACAGTGGACGTTACATTTCAGATTTGTTACGACCCGTGGCTCTACCCTTTATTCGATCCCTGCGTGACCCTACATTTCAGCAGGATAATGCACGACCGCATGTTGCAGGTCCTGTACGGGCCTTTCTGGATACAGAAAATGTTCGACTGCTGCCCTGGCCAGCACATTCTCCAGATCTCTCACCAACTGAAACGTCTGGGCCGAGGTGGAAGAGCAACTGGCTCTTCACAATACGCCAGTATCGTGTTGAAGCTGCGTGGGCAGCTGTACCTGTACATGCCATCCAAGCTCTGTTTGACTCAACGCCTAGGCGTACCAAGGCCGTTATAACGGCCAGAGGTTGTTGTTCTGGGTACTGATTTCTCAGGATCTATGCACCCAAATTCCGTAAAAATGTAGTCACATATCAGTTCTAGTATAATGTATTTGTCGAATGGATACCCGTTTATCATCTGCATTTCTTCTTGGTGTAGCAATTTTAATGGTCATTAGTGTACCTAGTGAGCAGGAGCCTGATTTCCAATCCCAGCCTTGGCACAAATTTTAATCCGTCGCTTCTGTCTGCACATACACATTCCGTGGATCCCAGGGGTATTCTTCAAAGTCGCATTACTGCCAATAACTATGAGAAAATTTTGGCTGATCATATATCCGATGGTACAATGTTCGTTCGCCAATAGCGAAGTTGTGTGAGCGCAAGGATGTATTGTTTCATCTTCCATGGCCCCCACAGTCACCAGATCTGAATATTATTGAGTCTTTGTGGTCAAGTCACCTGAACCGGCCACTATTTTGCAGGAAGTATAAGATTCCCTCGAAAACCATGCTGGATCTGTACTTATCCATTACGAAATGTTTTAATGCCAGCAAGCTTCCTACGCTACCGGCCTATTAGGCATATTAGTGTGTTGTGTTTCTGGTTTTTCCATATTTTTGTCAATCTCTCTACATCAACCTGTTAGTATCGTGACAGCGTGGCTTTGAATTCGTTCCATTTATGTTGCCATGACTAATCGACAAATTTATCACACTTTGTATATGAATTTGGAATGTGATTTCCTTTATAGATGCACTGCATTTACAACAAATGTAAGTCTTTAGTTACATACTGATTTTATGAGTAAACCTCGTTTCATAACACATCTTCGTATTACACCTACATGTGCAAGGGTGTGCTAAAAAGTTGTGCCTCCGAATTTTGTTATTCTGTTCTCAGTATCGGTTGAGGAATTACTTATATCACTCGGTCTACTTTACCGTTTACTTGACAGAAATCACAAAGCTTTGCTCCTAGAGGGCTCCCAATAGTAGTGTGTAACATGGAAGTTCGTAATGTAACTATGTTAGTGCGTGAGAATTACCTTGCCATAATGGAGCATCGAGTGCAGAGAGTTCGTGTACACAGAGAACGACCTCTCCTTCAGCATGGCAATACCAGACGACATACGAGCGCTGCGACATGTGCAATACTCCGATGCTTTGGGTACATTGTCATTGACCATCCTCCATACAGTCCCGACTTGACCCTATCCGATTTTCATCTGTTACCAGATCATAAAGAACACCTTCGAGAGCTTCACTTTTGATCGTGGTGAACAGGTACAAGCAGAGGCGAGGATGTGCCTCTGACCCGTGACTTCCTGCGATGCTCTTGGCTTGATAGTTTCTCTGTCGAAGTTACGATCTGAGATGCGTCCTAGTTGGCCAGTGTCCCCTATTTAGGACGCCCGCGGCTCACGAGGTGAGACAGACTCGATCGGGGCGGTGACGGAGTCTCGGTCGGCGGCAGTGACAAAGGGAAGACAGCGCACGGAGCATCGCGAGTAGTCAGTGGTGTACTGCGGGGACGCACGGTGTTGACATTCCGGCGAATGGGTCTGGCGGCGAACGGAACTGGGGTGCGGAAGCAGTCTCCGGTCAGGCCCCATCAATGAAGTCAAACGTTCCACAATGGCGGCAACAGCGAACTGGTCTCCTTTTGGGAGAGATACATTCATCGTCAGAGTAACTCTCTTGAGAAAGACATATGTACATGTGAAGAATAAATACGTGGAATGTTGATAACGTTTTTTATTTAGAAAGCTTTCAGAGTTCTCAAATAAAAAGTTCGGAGATATACTTTCCAGTACGCACTCGTAAAATGTGGCGATGAAAGGGACTTCTGCTGTCGTAACAGGCATTCTGGGTTACGAAAAGCAAACTTGCTGAGCAACAATGTAACCAAAAAGCGAAGAATAATCCCACGTCAAAAGAATCAGTAGAATCCGAAATTGAAAATTAAAAACAAATACGTTGTGGTTAATAGGATGTTCGTTTTTCTTCAGACAATTAAGTATGTCGATAACGAAACACTGTACGAAAAAAATTTCCTGGTGAAAGTTTAATGTTAGCAAAGTGTTACAACTGGCCACATACCAATAACCCCTCCAGCGTGGGCGTGCTCAACTTCGAATTTTGAAAAGGAAATCAGTCATTTTATGGCGTATGTGGGTTCTACGCCAAAGAATACGTGCGGTTTACTACTATTCGTGGCCGATGGCACTGTAATCCACAATAAACACATATGCCTTTTCTCGCAATTAAGAAACGACGCATTTGATTCTATATTTCATATACAACGTAGATGTAAACCAGTGTAGATGTAAACCGGTGTTGATACTGATGTTGGTTGGTTGGTTGGTTTGGGGGATTAAAGGGACCAGACTGCTACGGTCATCGGTCCCTGATACTGATGTTCAGCAGGCCTGGGTGGCCGAGCGGTTATAGGCGCTACAGTCTGGAATCGCGTGACCGTTGCGGTCGCAGGTTCGAATCCTGCCTCGGACATGGATGTGTGTAATGTCCTTAGGTTAGTTAGGTTCAAGTAGTTTAAAGTTCTAGGGGACTGATGACCTCAGAAGTGAAGTCCCATAGTGCTCAGAGCCATTTGAACCATTTGAACTGATGTTCAAATGTTACTTGAGAGTTGCAAATGTGACTGTACAATACGAACAATGTGGCGAAACATAGACATTTGTGGCAGATAAGCTACTTGTATGCTAACGTAGTTTTCTGTTCGCTACAGAGTTGGCTGTGGTTAGACCTCGGACCAAAAAAGAAAAAAAACATGGTTCAAATGGCTCTGAGCACTACGGCTTAACGTCTAAGGTCATCAGTCCCCTGGAACTTAGAACTACTTAAACCTAACTAACCTAAGGACGTCACACATATCCATGCCCGAGGTAGGATTCGAACCTGCGACCGTAGCGGTCACGCGGTTCCAGACCGAAGCGCCTAGAACCGCTCGGTCACACCGGCCGGCTACCCCGGACCATCGGAATGTTTGGCCTTCCTCAGATATCGGTGTGTGTTTATTCCTATAGCGTTGGCCGCTAATGTAGCCACTGGCGGGATACAAACCACAAACATTCTAATGAGATAAAGTGTCCATGAAGTGATAGTGACAGGTGCGCCTGCCATGGATACGCGCGGAAAACAATCTCCCCAATGGTATGAGGCAAGGGGACTCACCGAAGTCAGGCACCACAGCGGTGAGAGGCAAGGGGATTCACCGATATCATGCATCCCAACACGAACAAAAATTTGTTACATCCACGTCGTTGTTCCTGAATCACTGTAAAGTAATTTCTAACCAATACATTGAACCGGCTAACGATATTGTACTGAATAATTAAATTTGCAATAACAATCAAAATGTCTAAGATAAATATCAACCGCTAGAGCACTGAGGTCTACGTTAAGATCGTGAATAAAATGCAGACTTAAATGCGTCACTTCTTAATTGCAAAAACAGGTACATTTGATATTTGTCGATTACAGCACTTCTACCACGAATGGGAAACAATGCTTTGAATACCGTAAGTAGTTTTTGGTGTGGAATCCATGTATGGAATAAGAACTGGAAGTTCCTGTTCGAAAATACAAAGTTGACCCCATCCACGCAGGAGGGGTGGTTAGGAGGTGACCAGTTGTAGCAAGACGGGTATCCCCTTGTAATGGTACTTGAACCTCGCAACCATTGTGGCACCTCACCTGAACCAGCTATATTCTACTGTGTTTCTGTAAAGTAGTTAACATTTTTTACATCACCATTATCCAGCAAAAGTGTAATCTTCAAGAATGGTTTGTGAAGCGCATCTACAAAACTTTTGAATATAGCAGAATAAAACCTAAGCCTCTTTGCATCCGAGCTTGGAATCATAACAACCTAGATTTTCAACGATTGAGCCATGATAATACAACGAGACCAGCGTGGGAAACACAAAAAGATGAGTGCCTAATTTTTTGATTATTACATGAAATGACTTTATTAACTGTGCTCTAATGACACCTGCCACATAATATGACTGTTGTTGCCCGAAAATGCAGTATTTATCAGCGTGAGGAACCCTACAATCGTTATTAAATGCTGATCTTTGTTGTGGTAGGGTTGTTAGACCCTCCACTATTAGTATTCATTTAGAACATCGTTTTCGTAGTATGCTTCAGTTTGGAAACATCTAGTTGTCTGAAGTTAATACAAACGCCCAAGAAAGAATACTACGTAGAGAAAGACGTGAATGAGAACGTACTTATCATTCTACGTAGTCGACACCTGAGACATTCATCTGCTGTAGCCGTGCAATAAAAGGCAGCTCCGGGCCTCGAGATCCCACGAGGAGCAGCGCCGTCGCCGTGCCCCGAGTCACGCGCTGAAAGAGGCAGCTTTCGCGGCGACGTAAGCCCCCGGCAGAGTGGATGGCAGTGGGCGGAGGCGGAAAGGGGTGGACGGGGGTGGCGGCGGGTGGCGGGGGCGGGGAGGGGGCGCACGGAGGCTCGGGTAGGTCATCGTTCCTCCTAAAGCCGAACAACTTTTATGATCTGTAGGGGGACCGCGGCGGTTGCAATCTTGGAGCGGCTGAATCTCCGCGTTTAGCCAGGAGTGGTAGCAGCGGCGGCCGGTGCCGCCTCCATCCAATTTGTACTATCTCCGGCCGGCCGGCCGGCGGCTCTTCAATACCGATTGCTGCCGCTGCCGCTTCTGCTGTAAGGTTTGTTGTCGGCGATCGTCCGCTCTGCGCCCTCACTAGCAACGGGGTCCAGTTGGAAATTTCCAGTGGACGTCCTGGGGATCCGAAATAAGCGAGTGTGATTGTGTGTATGTGTGTGTGTGTGTGTGTGTGCTTGTGTGTGTGAGTGACGTATTCAGTGGCGGTACGAATTGAAGCTGCCACTAATACTACGGCTGCCCTCTTCCCAATGAAAGCATTGCAATTTCAAAATCTCTCCTTGTATGTGGGCGCAGAAGAAAGATATGAATTACGAAAGTTTTAGTGTACTGACACAGTCTCCTGTATAAAGCTACATAATACATCCAAACTTACCCATTCATGTGTATTCTTCGTTACACAGAGCGTTTCCGTGATACAGACGTCTGTTCGGTTGAGATGGAGCTGTAACGAGGTACGATTTAATGGCAGACTGATGATGCTTTCTAGAGAGGGAGGGAGATGTTGCTGCAGATCACTTGGCCAATTTCTTCCGCTGTTCTGTGAGGATGTATTAGTCGTGTGACATAGCCTGCATTCGAATCGTATACAACAACGTGTTCTGTGTGTGACTTAGAGCACTATCTACCTGCGATCATTAACAGCACACCTCTCGGTCATCAGAGGACTTCCCGCTCATGTCTGATGAAACATGACCATCCTCTTTCGACACATTCCTCTAAACGAACGAAGATTTACTCCACTCCCCTGTCGCATCTTGGGTATAAAATCGAGACTTCAGTTTCATGATTCTAAGTTAGCGATAGGTGTTTGTGAAGCACTGGAATCCCCGTGTATACATATACTTACAGATGTCCTGTTTACAGAGTTAGTGGCGGTATGATGTAATTTCGCATGTCAAACGCCACTGCTATACGTTTATCTGTTTCCTTGTACGAGGTATTCTCCGTTACTAACAATCATTGCACACAGGACTGATGCGGGCATAGTATAATTACTGAACAGTGATCGGATGTGAACAGTGGACGCTATACACCTCTGGAAAGCTATATTGTGCATGTTTTAAGGAAGTAGTTTTTTCATTTTACAGTTTGTTACCATAGTTCATCGTAGAGAAACCTGCAAGAAGGAAATCTGTCATTTGGTGGAAATATATAACTTACATTGGAATACTAACAGCGCTGCGTTCCATGCGACTAATAGGTCGGAAACTGAAGCGAACTAACATTATAGCCTGTTTTAAGTGCTGAAGCGTGTAGCCTTATAAATGCGTGCGTTTATGTTCTCTTTTACCAATACCCTCCTGGTACTGATCCCAGACATTAGTACAATACTTTAGAATTGATAGTGTAGTTGATTTATGTAAAATGCTTCGAGCTCCACCCGTCTGGAGCTCAATCATGCATAAAAACCACCGGTTTCTTGTTCTTGTTATCCGTCTGCTATTATATCACAAGACTTTCAAATCTACAACTATACACCGATAAGGTGGGCTAACCTCCTCGACATGTGCGCATCTGGAGAAATCTTGTGTACTTGGATAAGTGCGGACTCGGCAAGTTCCATTTATTCACGAGACTCGGAATGTAGCGGCCTGCTGCTGGTCAGCTGCAGATTAAATCGGTAACGGTGCTGCAGGGCGGGTAGGTCAAAGACAGTGCAATGGAGTCTTGCAGTCACTAACTTTATCCTAAGACAGCAAGAATGCCCTGTGACTCCCATCCGCATAGAGACAGATCGTAAGTTGTGCACTATGCCCGACGTGTTAGAAATACGTAGATCGCTGGCTATTATTCTTTGATGCTGTACAGGGGTTGGAGCTTTAATATTGGCAACTATTTATTTACAGCTCGTACAAAATAGATACGCGTTTCAAAGTTTTACTGGCCTTCAAAGTAGTCACCAACATTGTGTATAGCCCGTATCCAGCGATGTGGAAGTCGTAGGATACGCTTAGCAGTGCCAGTTGTGTTGACAGTTGGAGCGGCGCGGTCTATGGCCCGACGAATTTATAGCAGTTCTGAAGCGAATGCTGTGAAGTGTTTCCTTCAGTTTAGAAATCGATTTGAATTCACGAAGGCTTAAGTCAGGGGAGTGCAGTTAGGTGGTATAGCACTTAGCAGCCCGTCAAACAAATCAGAAACAGCTTGAGCATTGTCCTGCAAAATGATGGTCAGGTCCTGCAGAAAGTGTCATCAAGTCTCTCTCTAAGCTGGTCGTAGGATGTGTTTCAAAAATGAACAGAGAGAGACAGATGTGTAGGACATGTCCGAAAGAACAGCTGTCATCTTCATATAGTTAAGGCAGACCGGCTAATGACCTTCAGTGGCCGGCCGCGGTGGTCTCGCGGTTCTAGGCGCTCAGTCTGGAACCGCGCGACTGCTACGGTCGCAGGTTCGAATCCTGCCTCAGGCATGGAAGTGTGTGATGTCCTTAGGTTAGTTAGGTTTAAGTAGTTCTAAGTTCTAGGGGACTGATGACCACAGATGTTAAGTCCCATAGTGCTCAGACCCATTTGAACCATTTTGACCTCCAGTGCAGATGCACACGATTTGCCTGAACTCTTACGGTACTTGATGGATTGTCTGCCACGAGTAATGGGTATAATGGCATTGGCACTACGAATGTGGTGTGGACAATAAGTTGAGAATGTGGGTCTCACGGGGAGCGTGCAATGGATAAATCCATACAGTCGCACTATCCTCTGTGCCCTCGGTGACTCAAATGGATAGAACGTCTGCCATGTAAGCGGGAGATCGCGGTTTCGAGTCCTGGGCGGGGCACACATTTTCAACTGTCCCCGTTGATGTATATCAACGCCCGTTAGCAGCTAATGGTATTGATTTAATTGTAATTTCATTCTAGAGAGCTGCACGGTTACCAATGGAATCTGTTCTTTCGGACATGTCCGAAAGAACAGATGCCATCTTCATACTAAAAGAAGGGTAAGTTTTCACTGTTATGGATGTCACAGAAACATTACAAGACCGATCTGTGATTTATAGGAGCTTCATCAACAACGATATTAGTTCGTAGAGTTCCACAGACAAACTCTATTTGAATAAAATCATTTTTGATATTAGAATGCGTCATTACGAAGTACTCAAAACAACTACACTACCGACTTTTGTTTTGAAAGTTTCACAACAAACTGAAATTCATCATCAGTGTTTTAAATGCCTTGTTCAGAATGTGCAAGAGACAGTAAAAAATCGTGCTGTATACATGACTGAGCTTTAAGAACATTTGCCGTGGTATACTCCGAGCTGTGCAGGAGTACCTTCATCGAGAGAGATCGGTAGATAGTAAAGGACACATGTATACACCCGATCTTAGTTAACTGTCAATATATTGAGTATTTCAAATCAACAGACGCTTTATCTATGTGTCTTGCAAGTTTGTGACATTGATCTTCCAAGATAGTGACAGATTCTGTAATTGTTTGCATATGCAGGTTCCAGAAGAGGGCATTTTCATCTTTCAGTATGGGTCTATAACATACTGCGCTATTCCTTTTCAGTGGTAGCACACTGGACTTGCATTCGGGAGGACGACGGTTCATTCCCGCGTCCGGCCATCATGATTTAGGTTTTCCGTGATTTCCCTATATCGCTCCAGGCAAATGCTGGGATGGTTCCTTTGAAAGGGCACGGCCGACTTCCTTCCCCATCCTTCCTAATTCGATGAGACCGATGACCTCGCTGTTTGGTCTCTTCCCCCAAACAATCCAATGCTATTCCTTTTGTCCTAAACTGCAAGTAGGTAATGTCTATGTATACCGTTTCAAATGTGCAGAGACTTCAGAAAGTAAGCTACACATGGCAGTCCACGCTAAGTATGTTCCTTAACAAGAATGATGCATTGTCAGAAGAGAGTACATGCTACCGGTTTCCTTCAGACACAGTTCTGCAGCGTTGCGGATAACACGTGCATCACATTGTGCGATTAAATTGGCGAGGCAACCGTAAACGTACTCGACAACTGAAGAACGCGGAACAGAACTACTTTTGTGGTCAAAAGTCTAAATCCATACAACGTCACTGCGAAATTCTGGCGAATTAATGGTGCCAACAATTTAACCAAGGCCGCAGAGGTGTCCAGATCTTCCACCATAATAGCGTGAAGGTATGTGTTGAGGTGACTGGACATTGACCAGTCATCTTGGTAGGTCAAGCACGTATCTAGTATAAGCAAACGAAAATAGCGGTAATCGATGTCTGTATATTATTTACAACCAAATCTCCTAGACCCTGGATAGAAAGAGAAAAGCCGGCCGGAGTGACCGTGCGGTTCTAGGTGCTACAGTCTGGAACCGGGCGACCGCTACGGTCGCAGGTTCGAATCCTGCCTCGGGCATTGATATGTGTGATGTCCTTAAGGTTAGTTAGGTTTAATTAGTTCTAAGTTCTAGGCGACTGATGACCTCAGACGTTAAGTCGCATAGTACTCAGAGCCGTTTGAACCATTTGAGAAAGAGGAAAACAAACAAAAACAGGTTTTGTTTGAGTCATCAACAACCTTCTAATTGGTTTGATGCAGCCCACCGCTAATGAACCAAACTCTTTAATTCAGAGCACCACTACCACCTAGTGATGATACATTCCAACATCTGTCTTTCCATAAAGATTTTACCCTCTATCTACAGCTTCCTCTACTTCCATGGAATTTATTTCTTGCCAGCACAAGGACTATAATTTTGATGCTCCATCGTGTCAACATTTTCCACAGATTTCTCTCTTTGGCAGTTCTGCGGAAGCCTCTTTATTCCTTATGTTATCAGTCCGTCTAATTTTGAAGATCCTTCCAGTAAGCACCACATATCAACCGCTTCAATTCTTTTCCGGTTTTCCCACAGCCATGATTCACTGCCTTACAGTGCTGAGCTCTAAATGTACATTCTCAGAAATTTCTTCAAACGAAGGCCAGTGTTTGATACTAGTAAGGCTATTTTGTCCAGGAGTGCCCTCTTTGCCAGTGTTAGCCTAGTTTTTATTTCTTCCTTGCTCTGTCCATTATGTATTATTTAGCTTTCAACGTAGCAGCATTCCTTAGGTTTTTCTAAATTTATTTTCATGAGTTTTAATGTTAGGTTTATGGCTAATCTCGTTTCTGCTACTTCATATTGTTTTCGTCTTTCTTAGGTTTACTGCCAATTGATTATCTGTACTCATTAGATTGTACATTCCGTTCAATAGGTCCTGTAATACTTCTTCACTTTCACTGAGGAGAGCGCTGTCATTACCGAATCTTATCCTTTCTTAGTAAGTTTTAGTTCTACTCTAGAAACTTTCTGTTGTTCCGTTATCGGTTCTTCGATGTGTAGGTTAAAGAGTAGGGGCGAAGGACTGCTAAAGATTATGACGTGTTATTCCGACACCTTTTAGTCCTAGCAGTTCGTTCGTGGCCTCTTACACCTGTTTTTCCTTGTTGTTTTCTGTATAGTTCACACTTTTACATTTTGCATTCTGTTTACAGGTCGACAAATCCTATGAAGCCATGGATAGCTGATTTCAAAGAATTGCAAAAATTGCACTAGAAGAAGGAAACAAGTTTATAGCTTAACGTCCGGTCGATATCTATGTCATTAGAGACGGAACACGAGCTTGGGTTTCTCAGGATCGGGAAGAAAATCGGCTGTGCCCTTTGAAAGAAAGCATCCCGGCGTTCCCTGGGACGATTTAGGGAAAAATAACGGAAAACGGGGATGGTCGGACGTGAATTTGAACCGTCGTCCTCTCGACTGCAGATGCACTTGGGGATTCTTGACAAATTTCGCAGCTGTGCGGTCCACGTGTCTAATTAAGCAGGAAGGTGTAACCGTCCGCTTATAACGAGTGTATTAATTTACTTTGCTAGCCAACCCATCAGTCTAGTTCTCTGGCGATGTTTTTATCGTCGAGGCAGCTGAGAAGACAAAAATTTTCAAATGTGTGTGAAATCTTATGGGATTTAACTGCTAACGTCATCAGTCCCTAAGCTTACACACTACGTAACCTAAATTATTCTAAGGACAAACACACACACCCATGCCCGAGGGAGGACTCCAACCTCCAGCCTTAGAGCTGAGAAAACAATCACTGTCAATAATAATTGGGGGGGGGGGGGAGAATTGATGTCTGATTGTGTGGAAAGAATGTTGCAGAAAGTGGCGTAAATGACTTGGCGCCGCTGTGTGCACCCAGACGGATGGAGCAGGACACAAACAGCGGGCAGCGTCGAGAGTGAGACAGCCAGGAAAGTAAACTTCACCTTCCCAGCCGTAGATGGAGTTTGATTGAAATATTGTAAAATGAAAAACCTGTGGTCTGTAGCTCTTGTAAAGAGATACACGCCAAGCTCGAAATGACTTCTAATGGAAATAATTGCAACTTATGAGACAATTACAGTTAAGGAATAGTAACGGCGCACTACAGTGTAAACACGAGAGAATATAATAATATGTAATTAAACCAATTCTGATGGGTTCCAAAAATGGTTAAATGGCCCTAAGCACTATGGGACCTAACATCTGAGGGCATTAGTCCCCTAGACTTAGAACTACTTAAACCTAACTAACATAAGGACATCAGACATATCAATGCCCGAGGCAGAATTCGAACCTACGACAGTAGCAGAAGCGCGGTTCCGGACTGAAGCGCCTAAAACCGCTTTTTTATAAAAACATTTATTAAAACAAGAATGTTACATATTCCAAATACATACTAAGTACATATACTAACCATGTACACATATTATACATGAAATTATTTAAACAAAAACAGAATGAGAATTTTCACTCTGCAGCGGAGTGTGCGCTGATATGAAACTTCCTGGTAGCTTATAACTGTGTGCCGGAGCGAGATTCGAACTCGGAACCTTTGCCTTTCGCGGGCAAGTGTTCTACCATCTGAGCTACCCAAGCACGACACACGCCCCGTCCTCACAGCTTTACTTCTACTAGTATCTCGTCTCCTACCTTCCAAACTTCACAGAAGCACTCCTGCGAACCTAGCAGGACTAGCAGTCCTGGAAGAAAGTTCGATCATTGCAGTTATGCTGATGTTAAAGAAATACAACAGAAGATAGTTTTACTGATTAAATTACCAGAAATAATTTAGTTAAACATCTAGTATCCTTTTTTTAAGAGATTGAAACTTAAAGAAATAAAATCTGTACTTTGAATTATATGTGCTCCAATCTTTACAGGAGCATAAATAGCCCTTTATGAAGGATATCAGCAAGTTGATGGGATAATTTCTAATATATTAATGTACACAAGGTTCAGAAATGGCTCTGAGCACTATGGTACTTAACATCTGTGGTCGTCAGTCCCCTAGAACTTAGAACTACTTCTCGCGTCCGTCGGCCGTCGTAATTTAATATATTATTATAGTTATTATTATTATTTTTCGATTGTTGCCGACTTACGTGGTGGGCCTTAATAAAAATGATATTCCATTTAATTTTGATTTTACGGTTAAATGCTTTCCTGAAGTTCTCCTTTTTAACAATATTAATCTCAAATTATTTGTTACGTTAATGAATGTTAGATTCGCGGCATCTTAAAAACATGAGCATACAAGCTGAACAATGTAATAAACTTTTCATATTAATTTCCTCGGCTAGTCAATTCACTTTAAAGCAAAAGATCTTTAGTTATTAATTATAATTGCGGCCCACACACGCGCGAGAGTATTTTTCTTACCTCCGTTAACCATTGTATTGTAGTCGGAGTCCTGGCTCTGGGTCTCGGCTATGGTACTGAAAATAAGAATCTTAAAGCTAAGTATTTTCTGCAACGTCGGGCGGCTGTGGAGAAAAATTAATATTATGTTAATAGCGGGCGAGTTGTCCGTTTCCGCTAATTTTTCATAAGTTAATATCGCCACGTAATGGCGTCGTTGGCAGCATCGGCCGCTGCAATTGTTGAACTGTAAATTACTGGAATGCAGGTTAATTCAAGGAAGGCGGACATGAAATCGGGATCACCTCTTACAAATTAAAAGTGCACAATAATATTCAATTAATATATTATCTGCTTAACTCATACAAATATGCTTACATTTGTCAGCACTCGAAAGATGTCCGTCTATATACACTCAAGACAAAAGAAGTGAAGACGACTAAAAAATTAACAAAAGAGCGTATCTTGTCGTCTCTTTAGATCATTTTGTCATAAATTATTTCTTTGCAACCTAAACCTACACAGAGAAATTATTGTTTTACGGCTACATGAAAAAAAAATATTATTCAATTTGTGAATGTCTCTTATTTATAAATATTGTTTTTAAGTCTTTTCGTAATTGGCACTGGGGACGCTATATACTTAAACCTAACTAACCTAAGGACATCACACACATCCATGCCCGAGGCAGGATTCGAACCTGCGACCGTAGCGGTTCCAGATTGAAGCGCCTAGAACCGCCCGGCCACACTGGCCGGCGTACGCTAGGAAATCGTCTCTGTAAGAGACAAGTTAAGAGTAGAAACTGATCTTTAACCATCTCAGCTTAGTGAAAAATAGTCAGAAATAACAATAGTATTGGCTGGCCAGACCAATCCTATAGCTATTCAGCTTTGTCCCGGGGGCTATCGGCCACAGCGGCCGGCTAATTCTGATGGGATTCATATTGAATAGAGAAGTGTTTAGATGAACGGATGGGTGCAGAACTGCTCTGAAAGCTTTTTAATACAGAGTTGAAAAGCCAAATTTTCGTGGTAGGCTTTTGCGGCGGTTTTCATGTTTTTTGACAGAAACAGCTGTAGATGCCATAGCCCGTCAATTCTGACGTCAATTATTTGCTGAATGTATTCCAATCTCTGTCTTCCTCTACAGTTTTTGCCCTTTACAGCTCCCTCTACTACCATGGAATTCTCTGATTTCTTAATAGACGTCCTACCATCATGTCCCTTCTCCTTGTCAGTGTTTTCCACATATTCCTTTCCTCTCCGATTCTGCGCAGAACTCATTATTTCTCGCCTCAGTCCGCCTAATTTTCAACATTCGTCTGTTCTTAGATTCCCTTCTGTTCCCGTTCTCCACAGTCCATGTTTCACTGCCGTACAAGCTGTGCTCCAAACGTACATTTTCAGAAATTTCTTCCTCAGATTGAGACCTATATTTGATACTAATAGACATCTCTCGCTGTTATTAGGTGATACATACAGGGATCTGTCTGGGTCACTTTATTGTGTGACATCTCACAAGGCACTCGTACACGGTGCACCTGGGTTCCAGTGGTCCAATAGGTTGGTTAAATATTATCCACCCAAGCATAGGAAGCACCAACAGGAAAGAGTGACCGCCACAAGGGCTTCTAAACTCTTAGTAAAGTCAGAGTACTGTTGTGTTGTCCACATACAGGACAAGCGGAAGTTTGGGAGAGGAGCGCCTGCGCCCTTAAGTTTCACAAGCGCAACCCGCGGCGGCTGTGGCGACGAAAGATCGCTGCGGCGGTCGTAAGGCGTGAGTGCCGGAGATCGCCCGTGTAGCCCGCCTGTGATCCCGCTGCGATAGGCAATTGCCGGGCCCGCCCCTACAGCGTTATTGCTTGTGCCCCGGTCACCCTACGAGGCGCTATCTGATTTCTGTGGCGCGCAGGAAGCGATAAAGGCCCACGAGTTCGGTCCGGTTTCAGACCGCTCCGAGCAAACTCAGCGTCTTAGAGGTAGACCGAAAAGTAAATCTACCCAAAGTGCGATGCTGTCGGCCCTAATAGTCTTGGACAAGCCGGTACCTCCTCCCAAATCTAGAAATTTGTAGGAGAGGCATCACAGAGACCTGCGACAAAAAGACGTTCGAGTTTCCGCGACCGCTTGCCATTATTTTCGAGTTCCACTGGAGAATAACCGTGCATCCTTGGCAGAAAGGCAATAGTTGACTAAAACTACTGAGAAGATGAAAACCTCCATTCATGTCTTTCATTGGTAGCGGCATCGCCCCTCTCTGTAGGATCACAGGTAGCTCCTTCATTATGTTTTCATCTTCTCCTACTAGAACCTCTTCTTTTTTTTCGGTCATCAGTCTACTGACTGGTTTGATGCGGCCCGCCACGAATTCGTTTCCTGTGCTAACCTCTTCATCTCAGAGTAGCACTTGCAACCTACGTCCTCAATTATTTGCTTGACGTATTCCAATCTTTGTCTTCCTCTACAGTTTTTGCCCTCTACCGCTCCCTCTAGTACCATGGAAGTCATAAAAAAAAAGGCTCTGAGCACTATGGGACTTAACATCTGTGATCATCAGTCCCCTAGAACTTAGAACTACTTAAACCTAACTAACCTAAGGACATCACACACATCCATGCCTGAGGCAGGATTCGAACCTGCGACCGTAGCAGTCGCGCGGTTCCGGACTGAGCGCCTAGAACCGCGGCCGGCATGGAAGTCATTCCCTCATGTCTTAGCAGATCTCCTATCATCCTGTCCTGTCTCCTTATCAGTGTTTTCCACATATTCCTTTCCTCTCAGATTCTGCGTAGAACCTCCTCATTCCTTACCTTATCAGTCCACCTAATTTTCAACATTCGTCTGTAGCACCACATCTCAAATGCTTCGATTCTCTTCTGTTCCGGTTTTCCCACAGTCCATGTTTCACTACCATACAATGCTGTACTCCAGACGTACATCCTCAGAAATTTCTTCCTCAAATTAAGGCCGGTATTTGATATTAGTAGACTTCTCTTGGCCAGAAATGCCTTTTTTGCCATAGCGAGTCTGCTTTTGATGTCCTCCTTGCTCCGTCAGGTATTGGTAATTTTACTGCCTAGGTAGCAGAATTCCTTAACTTCATTGACTTCGTGACCATCATCCTGATGTTAAGTTTCTCGCTGTTCTCATTTCGACTACTTCTCATTACCTTCGTCTTTCTCCGATTTACTCTCAAAGCATACTGTGTACTCATTACACTGTTCATTCCGTTCAGTAGATCATTTCAATCTTCTTCACTTTTACTCAGCATAGCAATGTCATCAGCGAATCATATCATTGATATCCTTTCACCTTGTATTTTAATTCCACTCCTGAACCTTTCTTTTATTTCCATCATTGCTTCCTCGATGTACAGATTGAAGAGTAGGGGCGAAAGGCTACAGCCTTGTCTTACACCCTTATTAATACGAGCACTTCGTCCTTGATCGTCCACTCTTATTATTCCCTCTTGGTTGTTGTACATGATGTATATGACCCGTCTCTCCCTATAGCTTATCCCTACTTTTTTCAGAATCTCGAACAGCTTGCACCATTTTATATTGTCGAACGCTTTTTCCAGGTCGACAAATCTTATGACAGTGTCTTGATTTTTCTTTAGCCTTGCTTCCATTATTAGCCGTAACGTCAGAATTGCCTCTCTCGTCCCTTTACTTTTCCTAAAGCCAAACTGATTGTCACCCAGCGCATTCTCAATTTTCTTTTCCATTCTTCTGCATATTATTCTTGTAAGCAGCTTCGATGCATGAGCTGTTAAGCTGATTGCGCGATAATTCTCGCACTTGTCAGCTCTTGCCGTCTTCGGAATTGTGTGGATGATGCTTTTCCGAAAGTCAGATGCTATATTGCCAGACTCATATATTCTACAAACCAACGTGAATAGTCGTTTTGTTGCCACTACCCCCAATGATTTTAGAAATTCTGATGGAATGTTATCTATCCCTTCTGCCTTATTTGACCGTAAGTCCTTCAAAGCTCTTTTAAATTCCGATTCTAATACTGGATCCCCTATCTCTTCTAAATCGACTCCTGTTTCTTCTTCTATCACATCAGACAAATCTTCACCCTCATAGAGGCTTTCAATGTATTCTTTCCACCTATTTGTTGTCTCCTCTGCATTTAACAGTGGAATTCCCGTTGCACTCTTAATGTTACCACCGTTGCTTTTAATGTCACCAAAGGTTGTTTTGACTTTCCTGTATGCTGAGTCTGTCCTTCCGACAATGATATCTTTTTCGATGTCTTCACATTTTTCCTGCAGCCATTTCGTCTTAGCTTCCCTGCACGTCCTATTTATTTCATTCCTCAGCGACTTGTATTTCTGTATTCCTGATTTTCCCGGAACATGTTTGTACTTCCTCCTTTCATCAATCAACTGAAGTATTTCTTCTCTTACCCATGGTTTCTTCGCAGCTACCTTCTTTGTACCTATGTTTTCCTTCCCAACTTCTGTGATGGCCCTTGTTAGAGATGTCCATTCCTCTTCAACTGTACTGCCTACTGCGCTATTCCTTATTGCTGTATCTATAGGGTTAGAGAACTTCAATCGTATCTCGTCATTCCTTAGTACTTCCGTATCCCACTTCTTTGCATATTGATTCTTCCTGACTAATGTCTTGAACTTCAGCCTACTCTTCATCACTACTATATTGTGATCTGAGTCTATATCTGCTCCTGGGTACTCCTTACAATCCAGTATCTGTTTTCGGAATCTCTGTCTGACCATGATGTAATCTAATTGAAATCTTCCCGTATCTCCCGGCCGTTCCCAAGTATACCTCCTCCTCTTGTGATTCTTGAACAGGGTATTCGCTATTACTAGCTGAAACTTGTAACAGAACTCAATTAGTCTTTCTCCTCTTTCATTCCTTGTGCCAAGCCCATATTCTCATGTAACCTTTTCTTCTACTCCTTCCCCTACAACTGCATTCTAGTCGCCCATGACTATTAGATTTTTGTCCCCCTTTACATACTGAATTACCCTTTCAATATCCTCATACACTTTCTCTATCTGTTCATCTTCAGCTTGCGACGTCGGCATGTATACCTGAACTATCGTTGTCGGTGTTGGTCTGTTGTCGGTTCCGATTAGAACAACCCGGTCACTGAACTGTTCACAGTAACACACCCTCTGCCCTACCTTCCCATTCATAACGAATCCTACACCTGTTATACCATTTTCTGCTGCTGTTGGTATTATCCGATACTCTTCTGACCACAGATCCTTGTCTTCCTTCCACTTCACTTCACTGACCCCTACTATATCTAGATTGAGCCTTTGCATTTCCCTTTTCAGATTTTCTAGTTTCCCTACCACGTTCAAGCTTCTGACAGTCCACTCCCCGACTCGTAGAACGTTATCCTTTCGTTGATTATTCAATCTTTTTCTCATGGTAACCTCCCCCTTGGCAGTCCCCTCCCGGAGATCCGAATGGGGGACTATTCCGGAATCTTTTGCCAATGGAGAGATCATCATGACACTTCTTCAATTACAGGCCACATGTCCTGTGGATACACGTTATATGTCTTTAATGCAGTGGTTTCCATTGCCTTCTGCATCCTCATGTCGTTGATCATTGCTGATTCTTCCGCCTTTAGGGGAAATTTCCCACCCCTAGACGCTACCCCTAGACCACAGGTAAGGACGTAGAACCTGCTCTACATTTCTCTTATTCTCCAGAGGTCTGTAGCACCTTCTTCTCTTGTCTGCTGCAATGGTAACTATCGTTTTCTGTACCCCTATCTTTCTTTCATCTCTGTCTTATTGGTCTGTGTGTACCAGCTTCTCCAGGTTTTTTTCCCTCTTCAAGTCCTTCTTCAGTTCAACAACCCACTTAGTCTCCTCTATTAGTCGTTCTGTCTGTGCTCTTGCTGAGCACATTTCTCAACAATCGTGACGTTTTCAGTCATATCTCTCCTAATGTAGTATTGCTGAACAGGTACTATCCTCTCCTAGACCTTGGCACCCATCTTTTGCATCGTTTTCGACACAGTAGTTTTTCAGTAATTCTCTCTTAATTTTTCGGTTGTTCTGCGTCTCGTCTTCCCAGAGTATGCGCAGAGGTGTCAATTACTTTATCAAAACTGATTTGCCACAGGGAGTTATCTGCGATCCGTATTTATATAAAACAGGCTTATAGACTGTCTAGTCTGTCTGTCGATCGCTGTTGTTTATTGTAAAATGACCGCTTTCGTGCAGTGTCATCCATCTTCAGATCATATGTCGTAATTAAACAGTAACCTATGTAAATGGAACTGTCAGTTTACTGTTACGTTCTAAAAATTACATGACAGTAAACTGATTGTTCCTTAGAAGAGGTTACACTGTAACTACTACAAAGATCTGAAGATGGGTGACTTGGCCAGAAACCGCTCATTTTGAAATAAAGAAAAAGAGCGATCGACACACAGAAACTAAGCATGTTTCCCATTATTTTCATTTATTTTAATTCTTAATAGCTTCGATGGCCACTGGTCAACCAAAACTGATTAGCTACTTTAATTTTAATGCGATGGAGACTATTTAAATTTGTAGCATCTCTTGTAGTAGGGCCTATCTCCTCAGATTCTTGTACATTGTGTTGCAAAAAGGTACGGCCAAACTTTCAGGAAACATTCCTCACACACAAATAAAGAAAAGATGTTATGTGGACATGTGTCCGGAAACGCTTAATTTCCATATTAGAGCTCATTTTAGTTTAGTCAGTATGTACTGTACTTCCTCGATTCACCACCAGTTGGCCCAATTGAAGGAAGGTAATATTGACTTCGGTGCTTGTGTTGACATGCGACTCATTGCTCTACAGTACTAGCATAAAACACATCAGTACATAGCATCAACAGGTTAGTGTTCATCACGAACGTGATTTTGCAGTCAGTGCAATGTTTACAATTGCGGAGTTGGCAGATGCCCATTTGGTGTATGGATTAGCACGGGGCAATAGCCGTGGCGTGGTACGTTTGTATCGAGACAGATTTCCAGAACGAAGGTGTTCCGACAGGAAGACGTTCGAAGCAATTGATCGGCGTCTTAGGGAGCACGGGACATTCCAGCCTATGACTCGCGACTGGGGAAGACCTAGAACGACGAGGACACCTGCAATGGACGAGGCAATTCTTCGTGCAGTTGACGATAACCCTAATGTCAGCGTCAGAGAAGTTGCTGCTGTACAAGGTAACGTTGACTACGTCACTGTATGGAGAGTGCTACGGGAGAACCAGTTGTTTCCGTACCATGTACAGCGTGTGCAGGCACTATCAGCAGCTGATTGGCCTCCACGGGTACACTTCTGCGAATGGTTCATCCAACAATGTGTCAATCCCCATTTCAGTGCAAATGTTCTCTTTACGGATGGGGCTTCATTCCAACGTGATCAAATTGTAAATTTTCACAATCAACATGTGTGGGCTGACGAGAATCCGCACGCAATTGTGTAATCACATCATCAACACAGATTTTCTGTGAATGTTTGGGCAGGCATTGTTGGTGATGTCTTGATTGGGCCCCATGTTCTTCCACCTACGCTCAATGGAGCACGTTATCATGATTTCATACGGGATACTCTACTTGTGGTGCTTGAACATGTGCCTTTACAAGTACGACACAACATATGGTTCATGCATGATGGAGCTCCTGCACATTTCAGTCGAAGTGTTCGTACGCTTCTCAACAACAGATTCGGTGGCCGATGGATTGGTAGAGGCGGACCAATTCCATAGCCTCCACGCTCTCCTGACCTCAACCCTCTTGACTTTCATTTATGGGGGCATTTGAAAGCTCTTGTCTATGCAACCCCGGTACCAAATGTAGTGACTCTTCCTGCTCGTATTGTGGACGGCTGTGATACAATACGCCATTCTCCAGGGCTGCATCAGCGCATCAGGGATTCCATGCGACGGAGTGTGGATGCATGTATCCTCGCTAACGGAGGACATTTTGAACATATCCTGTAACAAAGTGTTTGAAGTCACGCTGGTACGTTCTGTTGCTGTGTGTTTCCATTCCATGATTAATGTGATTTGAAGAGAAGTAATAAAATGAGCTCTAACATGGAAAGTAAGCGTTTCCGGTTACATGTCCACATAACATATTTTCTTTCTTTGTGTGTGAGGAATGTTTCCTGAAAGTTTGGCCGTACCTTTTTGTAACACCCTGTGTAACGAAATTTCTTATAGACGTTGCTTAGTGACCACTCCTTTTGTTCATAGACAATCTTTTATTGTACACAGAACTAGTGGTATTCTGACTTAAGATTTTTTCATTATCTATATTACTCCCTCACTGCTCTCATTCTTACATTATTTAAATTTGTCATCTTCCGCAACGTGCCTTCTGGTGTTTCGCAATCTGTTTTCAAATCTTTCAACGCCATGCATGCTTCGATTCTTTCCACATCCCCTTGTGCTTTGCAGTAATAGTTCTTTAACAGCTCTTCAAATTCCCCTTCCTTTCCTTTCTAGCTTGAGCACTTGCGTATGTGGTATATTCCATGCGGTTTTTCGCGGATGATGCTGTAGTGTACAGAGAAGTTACAGCATTAGAAAATTGCAGCGAAATGCAGGAATATCTGTAGCGGACAGGCACTTGGTGCAGGGAGTGGTAACTGAACCTTAATATAGACAAATGTAATGTGTTGCGAATACATAGAAAGAAGGATCCTTTATTGTGTGATTATATGACAGCGGAAGAAACACTGGTAGCAGTTACTTCTGTAAAATATCTGGGAGTATGCGTGCGGAACGACTTGAAGTGGAATGATCATATAAAATTAATTGTTGGTAGGGCGAGTACCAGGTTGAGATTCATTGGGAGGGTCCTTAGAAAATGTAGTCCATCAACAAAGGAGGCGGCTTACAAAACACTTGTTCGACCTATACTTGAGTATTGCTCATCAGTGTGGGATCCGTACCAGGTCGGGTTGACGGAGGAGATAGAGAAGATCCAAAGAAAAGAGGTGCGTTTCGTCACAGGTTTATTTGGTAAGCGTGATAGCGTTACGGGGATGTTTAGCAAACTCAAGTGACAGACTCGGCAAGGAAGGCGCTCTGCATCGTGGTGTAGCTTGCTGTCCAGGTTTCGAGAGGCCGCGTTTCTGGATGAGGTATCGAATATATGGCTTCCCCCTACTTATACCTCCCGTGGAGATCACGAATGTAAAATTAGAGAGATTCGAGCACGGACGGAGGCTTTCCGGCGGTCGTTCTTCCCTCGAACCATACGCGACTGGAACAGGAAAAGGACGTAATGACAGTGGTACGTAAAGTGCCCTCCACCACACACCGTTGGGTGGCTTGCGGAGTATAAATGTGGATGTAAATGTAGATTTATCCCTCTTACGTTTCCCTATCGTTTCTCAAATCAGAAGTTTTTACTCTCTACCATGTATAGAGTGACTCTTACTGACGTCTAAAAAACCTCGTAGCGTAGTCGACGACGCTGAGACAAGTGATACGTGGGACCACAAATACCAGGAAATACCACAAAGTCGAAGAGAAAAGAACATTTGACATCACTAGATGGCGTAACTCGCCGGAGGTGCAGCGCAGATCCAAAATAGGAGGGTGTTTTCGAGTGCGTGCTTGAAGGGGTAATTGAGCGATACGGACCGGTAAATAAGGTAATAAACGTTATGTAGCCACATAACTGTCTGTCGCAGTACAAAAAAGTACAATCTGCCAGATGCAGAACTCGAACATTGAGTCCCGAGAGCAGGTAGCCCAGAAGCCACATCGACGGGAATACTTGGGCTGGGATGATCATATGCGACAAACCGACAGTCTCAACCGCTGCACCGCTGCACTTGCGTCTAAGTACGTCATCTGGTGACGTCACACATTCAACGTTTGTCATCCACTTTCTAGGTATTTCCAGACATTTGCGGTTCCATGTTTTTCATATTAAATTACTTATCTTTGCGTCAGCAATGTCGCTTTGAGGGATTTTAAACCTTAATAAAAGTCGCCCTGTATATTTTTCCAAGTAGTGGATCGGTTTTACTCCACTTACGCTTACCTTCGTTTCCCTGCTACTACACAACCACCTCAGTAATCATCATTGCCACAGAAACCACGTTCCCACTTCTAGATTATTTAATTCTTACGTGGGTTTTTTGGTTAAGCAAAATACTTCAAAATCCATGTATTATTGCAGCAGCATCTTTTGTAAGAAATAGTAAAGAAGATCAGCAGTTGTAAGACACTACAGTAGGAAAACTCTGAAAGGTCTCTGTTGGATTCCTTTCATGTTAATTTCTTAAATCTGTTGTCATGTACGGCATAAATTCCTCTTAAAAATTTACTGTGGCGTTTCTGACTAACTGGGAGGAGACTGAGTAGTGGAACGTGTTACTTTTACACATAAACAAGAACGATCTGTCACACTACTACACTTTAAAACACAGTTTATATGTAATTCATGTCACACAGTCTCATACGGAACCTACATCCGCTTTCTTTTATATACTGTATATGATAAGATACTGTCATCCCCCTTCCCTTCTGTGTGAGAGAATGAATGAGCAAATGTATTTCTAGTTGCATGCTTGAGGGTAGCAGACAAGCCTGTCTGCTAGAGAACAGTAGGACCAACGTCGGAACAGGTAGCTACGCTTTCTAAAAGCAAAGAGGTTTCTATCCTTAGTATGGTCCTGTCCGTCTCTTGTCATGTTGGTATAGGAAGCTGCCCCTCTGGACACTTCCGTTTGTATTTGTGAGCCACCCTCAGAAAGGGACCAGGTCAGTCTGCCCGTGGCGAGCGTCTGAAGTGGTAAGATCTCTGGCTAAGCGCGTGTCTGCTAAGTCCATAGGACAATGGATTTCTTAAGTTCAGCCTAACTGAAAATTTCATCACCTTTATTTCAGGTTTAGCTCTAAAATATCTAATGTTATCTTAAATTGCAGCGCAGTGTAATTCTCGTGTGAAGTTAAGAATATATTCCGGCAGTTGCTTTGTCACTACTTTGTGAGTAAAGTGGAACCACGTGTTGATCAGTAACTCTAACTAAGTTCATCAATCTTAAATGCGAATGTGCGTGAGATTATAACGTCTCGTTTTGACAATATTTTTCAATATAGCAACTTTTCTTTATGTTCAACCCACGTGGGGTGTACTTTGTGAAACCAGTACCACGTGCTTATACAATTGTTTGACCCATCAGGTTAATAGTAAGACGATAGTAAGCAGTTCGAGGTTTTTCTTTTGTAAATTGCTTTTAGATCTCATTTATTTTAATTATCAAAATTATTCTGGAGTGACACTCTTTGTGTAAACCAAGATGACCACGTGAAGCATGTGGTGTAATCATCAAAGTAGCCCTCAGCTATTCTTTTCGGGAAGATTTCACAAGGAGTTAACATGAATTTAGTATACCAGTGTGTGGTAATTACATGACGGACAGGATTGTGCTACGAACGTAACTTCTTTGGGTGAAAATAGAATCGGTTGGTAGTGGTTAACTTTCTCTTGCAGATCTTTCAACGTTCTTTGTGTGTTGTTTTATGAATGCAGTGTTGTATGCAGTCTCCCAATCTTGGCCCCATATTTGACGTGTTCCGTAAGATTACAATCTCACATTTTCACAATCCTAAGTAAGGCACCAGTTTATTTATGAATCAAATTTAATATGCTGAAATTTCAATGATCACTGTTAAAAATAAATTTCCAAATATAAACTGATTTATTTCTTTTTATTTAAATTCCCTTTTATATATATATATATATATATATATATATATATATATATATATATATATATATCACCGGTTGTCCTATGACTATCAAAAGATTATAATTAATGTTAGTCTGGTTGGGAATTTGGTAAGCTAGACTGGATACCTGGTGAAACAGCTGCACAGTAATGCAAGGTTAACTTCGCCATACAGCTCACAGCTTTTAAACCGCTTTTATTGGCTATCAGCACCGCTTACACCCCAAAATAAAAGTAACAACGTTATAACTCTTTGACACACTCTCAAAATGTATCCATATTTTGTACTAAAGTACATTATACATCATCCAAGGCCTTTCATTGATGTATACTTATCCATCATAGGCTTTACATAGGGTAGGAGAACTAGGGCTCAGAAAGTTGGTACCTTGTGATAATAACTCGGAAATCTGGAATGGAGCATCAAAGGTAACGGCATAATTAGTAAACATTGTATGACACATCTCAAAACACAGCGTTACAGGCACTTAAGCGTTTTTCGCCATGAACAGTCGTTCACTCGCTGATATTACTCAGATCCTTGTAAACTTGGATTTGAAGCAATTTTACACATATTGAGCAGTATGCAAAAGCCATAATAAACGGTTGCTACTGCTCGCTTTCAACTCAAACATTACGTTTCTTGGATTTATTGTGAACAGATGTGTGCTTGGAAGCTAGATAGCAATTAGTAATGTGCATGCCATGTGAAGTGATATCCGTATTGTTGCAGCACAACCACTTCTGGCCCCTATGTTACGGGATGGTTACCTCAGGCTGCAGAGTTGTGTGTGTGGGGTAACAACGCTTAGTTACAAGAGTATTCTCTATTACTTTATCATTTCTGAACAGTTCATCGATGTCAGTGACCCTCGAGCTAGTCAGGGCTTGTAGTCAGTCCGTGATATCCCCAGCGAATTGCTGACAAAGTGGCTGTTGGCGGCAGATAGTAACCTTACTGATGTTGGTCTCCTGGTCAGCCGACTGCACAACGCCAAGCCGGGTGGCGGACCACAGCCGGCGCTCTGTGGCACTGGTGAGAAATGCGCAGGTCCCAGGCCGAGCCCAGGACTCCGTAAGATTAGTTGGAATTCAGGCAGGTGTGCACAATGGGCGTTCTCACATCAGACCATCAAGTCTCTCTGGCTGTTCCTAGATGAGTGGCTTTGCTTAGTCGTTGGCGCTACTTGGTGAGGCTTCGCCACACTTTCGACCAATCACTCGGGTGGGGACTGCATCTGTCGAATACACATCCGCAAAGGACTGATGCCACAGGCGAGCTAGGATTATTCTTGCTCCTTCCAGCTTGGTGCATAATGACAGGAGGCAGGCTCCCGCCACGTAGTCGGCAGTGGAAACGCCATGTAGAGCTGTACCATGTACAGCAACCTAGTACACTACTGACGGCAAAGCGCGACTTTGCAGGGTGCTGCAGCAACAGTATAGCAGCGCCCAACTGTTGCAGATTTACATACTGTACGTAGATGGCTGGCCCACAAATCTCTCGGCTGGTTGCGAAAGCTGGTTTGAAGCTCATGCATTGGAAAGGTATTATAGGCAAGAGCTCCATTTCATAATTAGTTCCAAGTGGCTACCGGGTTGTTTCTCTGTTAGCATTTCCATGAAAGTTTACAAAAAAAAATGGTTTAAATGACTCTGAGCACTATGGGACCCAACTTCTGAGGTCATCAGTCCCCTAGAACTTAGAATTTAGAACTACTGAAACCTATCTAACCTAAGGACATCACACACATCCATGCCCGAGGCAGGATTCGAACCTACGACCGTAGCGGTCGCGTGGTTCCAGACTGTAGCGCCTAGAGCCACTCGGCCACCCCGGCCGGTCGAAGGTTTACACAGCAGGCGGTATTACTGTAGAAGTGTCCGGCCACCCCGGCCGGTCGAAGGTTTACACAGCATGCGGTATTACTGTAGAAGTGTCATGGAGTCCAGAAATAAATAACTGACAGAAATGCATATCACGCATGTTGAATACATCACACGATTTGTTTTTTTTTTTTTTTTGCATTATAAGCCAGGTCTGGAATGAAACACCTGCAAGTGGAGCCGGTCGTGCGGTAGCGTTCTCGCTTCCCACGCCCGGGTTCGATTCCCGGCGGGGTCAGGGATTTTCTCTGCCTCGTGATGACTGGGTATTGTGTGATGTCCTTAGGTTAGTTAGGTTTAAGTAGTTGTAAGTTCTAGGGGACTGATGACCATAGATGTTAAGTCCCATAGTGCTCAGAGCCATTTTTTTGCAAGTGGAGCCCAACATAAAGTCAGTTGTCGACCAGGCCACGTTCAGCAGACTGAAAGGTACAGACTGCCAGTACATGCGTGACATAGGGCCTCAACATTGAAAATGTGATTAAAGTAGATCCGTTAGCTTTGTCGTCCGCAGCTCGTGGTCGTGCGGTAGCGTTCTCGCTTCACGCGCCCGGGTTCCCGGGTTCGATTCCCGGCGGGGTCAGGGATTTTCTCTGCCTCGTGATGACTGGGTGTTGTGTGATGTCCTTAGGTTAGTTAGGTTTAAGCAGTTCTAAGTTCTAGGGGACTGATGACCATAGATGTTAAGTCCCATAGTGCTCAGAGCCATTTTTTTCGTTAGCTTTGTCATTGTTGAAATCTATAATTGAAGGTTATATTGATAAGGAAACTCTGATGCCTCAGTACTTATATTTGTGTTTGCCCCGTACTCAACCGCTGACTCGCAACGTATGGACGTTGGCTGAAAATTTGGCAATTACATAAATATACATTTGTTACGACAGGTTTGCCAGGAGTGTGAAAACCGTATCAAACATATAATTAAGTATATCTGGGTTAATTTTGATAACGTTACTAACACTTTTAGAAATGCGTAAGTGCAGCATTGTACATGTCAGTACGGTTACCACGTTGCTGGTAACAACATACACACAGATGTGCGATAACGCTATGACCGGTGAAAAAAACGAGATTTATTGCCATCTGGTGGCGTTGCGGTCGCTGCCGATCTGTTAGTAGACATCTAGTGCCAACCATTTCTTGAAAATCTACCAATCCATGCCACGCAAAATCACTGCTGTATGTCGTTCAGAAGGTGGACAAATCGCTACCAAGCAGATGACCATTATCCTTTGGCTCATCAGTGAGTCTCATAGCAAGTCTATGCAAATACATCTCACAGCTGTAAGAGGAATATTAAAGTCTCGTAAGCTTTGCTGACCGAAACAAGTTTATACACCACTGCCAGCTACTAACATGGAATATAGCTTCACCTCCTTATCCTCAATCCATCAAGCCTACCTCGACAGTGATTGCTACCACGTCTCCATTAGATGTGTATAACGATTGGAATTCACAATATCCAGTGATTTGTTGCGCTATATGACAAGTTCGTTTATTTGGATGGAAACGTAGGGGGCCTGAAGATGGCACAATGAAATGAGGAAACTGTTTGCTTTCAATTTAGTATACGGCTGTTGGTGAATTTTATTGACATTGACAGTTACTTACAAGCCCATGTCTCCTGCCCATAATGGAACAACGGAGATTGAATTACAGGATCTGTTGAATTGAATATGGATTCAGAATATGGATTCAGAGTCAATCGACGAAAGTCAACACTATCTGGAAGTACCAGAAATAATAACAACGAGAAACTTAACACTGGAATTAGGGATAACGAAGTTGACGGAGTTAAGGAATTCTGCTACGTTGGAAGCAAAATAACCCATGATGGAGAGAGCAAGGAGGATAAAAAAAGCATCCTACTACTAGTAAAAAGGACATTCCTGGACAAGAGAAGTCTACTAATAACAAACATAGGCCTTATTTTGAGAAACGGATTCCTGAGAATGCACGTTTGGAGTACAGTGAAACACGAACTGTTAGAAAACTGGAACAGAAGATAATCGAAGCGTTTGAGGTGTGATGCTGTACAAGAATGTTGAAACTTAGGGGTCTGATAAAGCAAGGAACGAGGAAGTTCTCCGGAGAATCGTTGAGGAAAGAAGCATATGGGAAACTCTGAGAAGAAGGAGGACAGAATGATAGGACATCTGTTAGGACACGAAGGAATAACTTCCATGCTAATAGAGAAAGCTGTGCAGGCTAAAAACTGTAGAAGAAAGTAGAGGTCGGAATACATCCAGAAAATAACTGAAGACGTTTGTTGGAAATGCTACACTGAGATGAAGAGGTTGATACAAGAGAGGAATTCTTGACGGGCCACATCAAAGCAGTCAAAAGACTGATGACTCAAAGAAAAAAAAATGTCTCTCTCCTCCAGTCTTTCAGTGTTCGTTTTAATCTTCAAGTTGTATATCGGTATGTATCCCGTCTCAATGTTTGCCTTTCTTCTGATTGTGGTGACTCACGACTTTAAGGTGCGCCGACATCTCTTCAGTTAAACTGGTATTTGTGTTTATGGGTGATGCTGCTCCTTTACCAGTACTTGGATGCCCAGGTATAGTGCTTTGTGGTACTACACTGCTTACTGTACTGAATTTTTGTACCTTACTGTACCCTCTTTCACTGTGCCATATATATTTCCATATCTGGTAAGAGTTACTAAATTCTAGCTCTTTTTATGGCTCGGTTGTGAATGATTTTCATCCATCTGAGTAGCTGCACCTCTAGTATAATTTATTTTTAATTTGTGCCAGAAATTACGTGCTCTCTCAGCAGCTCTCATTTCCGTGGCCGGAGATTTCTGCCACTTAAATGCTGGGTAATTTCTCTTCTCATCTCGAACTGTCCCGTCCTTTGCTATAATCGGTGCGCAGGACAAGTCTGTGTAGGAACATCTGATATGTTGGGCAGTCATTGCTATTTGCTTTATATCACCATCCACTCACGCTGCCGGCTTTTGCTGTTAGTTTTTAGTATTTGATTATAAGAAATTTCTACTTGCTTGCACCATTCGTGTCTCAATCTTAGGCTACTAATTCTCTCTTTTAAACGACAATTTTTCGTATTACTGTATTAGCCTAATTATTACTTCTTTCTGATTTGCTAAAACGTAATTGGCTCGCAATCTCTGCTCTTTGCCTCCCGAGAAGACTGTTAACATTCAAAGGTCTTTGTAAAGTCATGATTTACCAACAAGACCTACCGATAAAATTTCTATCTTGAACAACCAGTTTCTGTCCACGGACCGTCATCAGTTTAATAAAACATTTACAGCGTCATACCAGGCTACATAAAAGCAATGGCGTCAAATAGTAAAATTCATGCCTGTGTTCGTGCCATTAATGATGACATTTGTTACAGCAAAAAAGAGTGCGCTGTGTGGCACATTTTATGACTGATGGTCTACTTTTAATTACTATGTAAGGAAAGGGATGACTTGTACGTCCAGTTCCCAACCATTTCTTTAAAGTTTAACGGATGTTATTTAGGCTTCAGTGCATGCGACTCCCCCCACCCCCACCCCCCGACCACCACCACCACAACCACCACCACCACCAGTGCCCGGTGCCTATGTTTCGATTTCCTGTCAGTCCGTGTATGGCAGACGCAGCGTTGCGTTCCGTTCAGGCGCGGTGCCAGCTGAGGTAACGTTCACTCTATACTATTCCCCCCCCCTCCCTCCCCCTCCTTATGGTTCTTTTTATAATGTTATCTCCCGTCCCCTTTCTTCATACGTTCCATTTCCATTGCCGCGTTTTAATCTATGACTATTGCTTTTTGCGAACTTCCTCAAAAATTTTAAAGGAAGAGCTGGGATCTAACTGTAAAAGTGGTTTGATCACTTAGTGTAAGTATTCAGTCTTCTGAACACTTTTTGTCAACGGGATATGGTCCTTACGATCTCTTTCATCGATTTATTCTGATTTACACCTTCTGACGTAATTTAAAATTACGAAACCGGTTGTGCCTTTAATAAAGGATTCACAACAGCTGCAACGGTTTTTATTCACCGTGCACAAGTTTGGCTGTGGATGCCCTCCAATAAATCTTTTGAATTAATGGATGTTATTATGTGACGCAATTGATTTTATATCGCATAGTATGATATATAAAGGCTTTTATAAACATGACGAAGGTCTGTGGACCGAAACTGCTTGTTCAATAAAGAAATTTTACCAACAGTTCTGGGAGGTAAATCATGACGGTCTTGAGATGTGTACAAACTGTGGGGTCCCACCTTTTGATTATTCCTCACTTTTCTCGGTTGCCCATCTGGTGTTCTGCGTGCTCACGTCCGCCACTAAGCCGTGTCTTTGACCTGCTAGCTGTACCGCGAGACGCTGGTGGCAAGCGCCCTAGCCAACGCGCAAGACGAAAAGAACAGGTTTCCTGTACCTAGTAGCTTTAATTTATTTTTAATAGCTACACTAGAGGATAGCGTTGTAAACAAACGTACAACATCCGGATGACGAAAGTTATTCACGTGCCACGTTTCAGTATGTTTTCCCACGTATTCAGAATAAACTTACAAATGCGCTTGGTCGGCTAATATGTCTCTGCGTTAAATGGTCACATAGTTACCGGACTACGCCTAGTTACGAATTGTCGGAACTTTGGCCGCTGAGAGCGCACGGTTCCCCCTAATGCGTGAAGTGCAGTTTCAAACGCGCTGAGTTTCTGCTACAGCGCGGGACGCCTGTCGACTCGCAGCTCATAGACTGTCGTGCCACGGGTGTCCTGAATCAGTGAAGAGCGACCACGAGTGCTTTTCCCTGTCCGTTGTTCAGCACCAAATAATTCAGCTGGGTTCGCCAGTGATATTTGCAAACACGGTTCCCGGCCTATTCGCCCCCTAATTCTCAGATTCCACCTGCACTCAGAGATCGTTCGAGGTCTTTATATTTGCAGCTTCATTCCTCCGGTTATTCATGTTGCGCGCCTCGAATACTTATGACCAGTACAATTGACTATTTTAGTGGGTATAACCAAGAAACCTCGATCGGAGAGTGAGTCTGCATTTCCTCTCATCAAATTTTTGTGACAGTCAGCACCTTGCATTTAATTATCTCTAATGGACACAGAAAGGACAGCGAAATCACACAAGAGCTAGACTGAAACAATATAGCAACGTATTTTCCAACTTTTTGTATGCTGCTGCCGTATGTGTAGGAAAAAAATGGTTCAGATGGCTCTAAGCACAATGGGACTTAACATCTGAAGTCATCAGTCCCCTAGACTTAGAACTACTTAAACCTAACTAACCAAGGACATCACACACATCCATGCCCGAGGCAGGATTCGAACCTGCAACTGTAGCAGCAGCGCGGTTCCGGACTGAAGAGCCTAGAACCGCTCGGCCACAGCGGCCGGCCTGTGTAGGAAATACCGGAAGTGAATGCTAAGGCACTGAACAGTGTCCATTAGTAGCTGCTTCAGATTCTGATGGTATATATTTAATATTGTTTTTCTGCAACAAATGCACCCCACACAAAAAGTTGGTCACCCCCAGAACTCACGCTATAACTACATTGTGCAACACAAGTAAATTATCACTTTTTCGGAACGCCATAATTGTCTCCCGTTGCAACGCTCAAAGGTTCCTGCGATCTTCCTCTCTAGTATTGAAAAAGCGTGGCGCCCTGTGACGTCACCATCGGGCTCGACATTCCTTCAATTGAGGCGTCGACGCATGCGGGAAAAAGGCCAGAGCTCAGCAGTCCATGTGACATGTAAGGTTGATTAATTATGATCCACTGGCACAAAATTTCCGCACAATTCTGGCCAACGCCAGTGTGGATGTGTGACACGATGGCTTGGCCTTCACACCCCTCCTTATGCAAATTTCACTCCTTCTTGTGACCCCTATGTGAAGGAGATCTGAACCGCGACGCCAAGAGTGGAAATCTCTCTGTTTTTTAATGTATCACCGAAGAAAACGTTCAGACACACCGCCGCTCACAATTGATATGAAAAGGCTTCAGGTGCTCCCGGAAAGGGTCCTAATGAAAGCCGGCCGTTGTGGCCTAGCGGTTCTAGGCGCTTCAGTAGCCAACCATCCTCCTGCTATGGTCACAGGTTCGAATCCTTCCACGGGCATGGATGTGTGTGATGTCCTTGGTTAGGTTTAAGTCTAGGGGACTGACGACCTCAGATGTTAAGTCCCATAGTGCTCAGAGCCATTGATCCTTAATTAAACCGCCCTTTTCCTTGGGGCTTTGAGGGTTCCACATTTCGCTGTGGGAAACTACAGCTTGCAGGGCGATTATCAACAGGACGACGTTGTTGACAACCTTTGACACTGCTGATACCTCAGCACATTTTAGCCCTTCTCTAAGGACACTGTGGGCGGCATTCCTAACGTACGTGATCGCACCTGTTTTGAGTGCAGCGCAACAACAAATTTTACTCTCGTGTACAAGTTGGCGCCACTAGTGACCATTCAAAACCATTCTATGAAATTTGTACGTAATCCTAAGCAGCAAAGGGTCAGTAAGATTTTTCAGCCCTCCTATTTAGCGTTCTGCTGTGGCGTGATCAAGAGACGATATGGCATTGACACATGTGTTAAGTTCGGCAAAACAGCTGGCAAAATGACTCCTTACAGAGCCAACACCTGAAACAGGCCTAGATGCCTGGAGGCATGCAATACTTGAACAGCTCTCCAAGTCCCTGTCTGCAGGCGCCGACAACTGCATCACAAGCTGTCTCTGTATAGGTCCATTTTCAAAATTAATAAAGATGGGAAGGTGCCACTGACGGTTCTTCCGAACTGGAATATTCTTAGAGGGACCTTTTGCTGTTTTATTCTCGCATGTGTTAGTGTCGCACCCCCCTCCCCCCTCTCTTCCGTCATCGATCCACAGGAAAATGCGAAGCAGTGGGGCTGAAAAACAATAAGCACCTTCGTCGATATCAACGAAATTCGCCAACAGACAGGTAACTGAGTTGTTATTTTATTTTATTTTGACTACCAGTTTCGGCATTCCACGATGCCATCTTCAGGCCCCATATGCAATATCAAACGATATTGTCATACAATGCCATTTATTCCTGTATATCTTGAATTCAAACCGTTCCAGAAGTGCCTAATTCGAAGACTTGGTAGTAAATCTTCTAGTGAAGCACTTGTGAAATGGCCTGAATTCACGACATCCATGAATACCTGTATGGTACTGTATGACAATATCGTTCATTTTGAGGGATCAATATGGGGCCTGAAGATGACATAGTGAAATGCCGAAATTGGTAGTCTAAATAAAATAAAACAACATCTCAATTACACAGACGTTGACGAATTTAATTGATTTTGACAAGTACTTAACCAGTTGATGTACCCTGTCCATGATGGATCAGCAGAGAAGCACCTTTTGTTGCTTCCGATAGAGTTCGGCTGCAGTGTCCGTCGGGTGGTAGCAGTCTCGAAGATTGACAAGAACGTTGTCCTGTCGCTCATTTCACGGCAAACCGTAGCTTTCGACCGCAAAATGTGTTGGAATCTACGCCTCAGGGAAAGGCATAGTTTCTTTGACGCCCTTTATGCGACCGTATGAGGCCTCTTCCTGTCGATTCTGAGTGTAGATGTGTTTTCCTCGGTGACACATAAGAAAAACGCGTGATTTCAACGCTTAACGTCGCCGTTCCAACCACCATCGCAGTTGCGTCAAAAAAAGGGATAAAATGTGGGTAAGAGGCGTTGCTACGACCTCCACGACCTCCCCATCGAGTGAAACTTCAATGTTGGAGCTGGGCAGAAATTAAGTGAAATTTTCTGCCAATGCGCCATCATGCTTACACGTCACATGGCCTTTTCTTCGCACGTGTATGCACCTTGCTGTTTGAAACTTCGTTGAACCCGAGGGTGACTTCACAGGACGCCACATATTTGCACCGCTGCAGAGGAAGGCTAGACCCGTGTTTGGGCCAAATTTCAAACCTACGTCACACTGGAGGACAATTACGGGGTTTCAAAAGGCGATCCTATAATTGTGTAGCGCAGTGTGTTTAAGACGGCCTCTAGTCTTGATAATGGCTTCAGTACTTGGAGGAAGAGAGACAACAAGTTTTTTTTACACGTATGCCACGTCCAGATGAAGCCACTCATCGATTGTCAAAAATCGCAGAGCTACAAGTTGTGAAGCTGTGGGTTGCTACGTTTCACATGCTGTTCCATGTAGTCCCAGACATTTTATATGGGACTAAGATCTGATGATTTAGTGTCCCAATCGAGGTCACTTAGTGGGCCTAAGTGTTCGTCAAGCTAGGAACGTGTACGTGCAGCCCTGTGAAAACGGATGTCGTCATCTTGCAAGACACGAGAGCCCACGGCATACTAATTACGAAGATGAAAGGGCAATACCTGGTGGCCGACAATCTTGAAAGAAACACTGTGGTCCATGTCACGACAACGTGAATGTGTGGGACAAGTCATTGTGCGAAAACACGCCCAAAATCATAGAAACATCTATAGTCTGAGCTATATCCCCCATACACTGAGGCTTAAATGTCTCGTAGGACCTTCGCTACACTCTACGAGTTGCATAATTTGAAAAGAGGCAAAATCGCAACTCGTAAAACCACAATATTCGACTGCAATCAGCTAACCTCCAGTTTATATGATGTTTTGGTCAATTTAAGCTGTGCAACAGTGTGTGCTGCTGAGAGAGATAAATTTTACGAGACACCCGACTCCAAATAACCAATGCATGCAACTCTGTCAGAAACGTATGGGGATGGACCTCCATTTACTGACAGCAGCTATTCCTGTCAGTTTTAAAATCTGCTCTCATTTGAAAGATGTAACATTCGTCTGTGGTCTGTGGATTGTCCTTACGCTGTGTTACATGGCTGCGAATTATACATCAGTCCCTGGAGAGGCACCGTAGCCCACACTGACACATCCATAAATCCAGCGTTTCTCATATTTTATTTTTGTATTTTATTGCGTTGTTTTTTGTTACTTTAAATGTGTGATATAATTCAGTTTTTCTTGAGACATTTGAGTCTCAAATTTAACTACGATAATGATAGAAGCTGAAGAAATGAAAATTTGTGCCACGGCTGGGACTTGAGCCCGTATTGCTTACTAGACAGGAGTGGTAGCTATTATACCGCCGGAAAAACTTCAGCAGCGTAAAGTATTGAATGATTCTTCTAAAATTTCAATAAGTATGTGCTACAATTAAGAGTGGATCATATACAACATACGCAAGAACCAAGAGGGAACTACAATAATGGAAGAACAGAAGAGTTCTCCGATTAGGAAGGGAAAACTTCAGTATGTGTGTCAAAGATGAAACACATGAAATTAAAAAAAAAAGAAGCTTCAGAAATTTGACTAGAAATCGGTGCGAAAGTATACGAGGGGACTTAAAAAAATAAGTTACACTTCATTGCGGCAGGCCAAATAACTTTTACAGAATGCTCCATTACACTTAAAAGTGACACAGAAACATGATACAATTTTTCAACATACCAAGTCTTTAAGCAAGGATCGGAACATCATACGAATCGTGCAATTCCTCGACGACAAAAATTTCCTCCTTGCGCACGTCCCCATCGTTGGAAAATCTGCGGTTACTGCGAGTTAGCGCCTCGACCGCCTGGAGAATGCCATCCGTGGTCCTTATCGATGACTATCCTTCGCGGTCAACAACACCAAGTTTCATGCATCCTTGGTCATACTGTTTGAGCTATTTATCTGCGGCTGTTCGCGACATTGTATCGGTCCATATAACGCAAGAATTTACAAGTTTTCACCATAAGAATCGTGCTATCTAGCGTACTCCTCACCTTCGGAGTACTTTTTCAGTGGCCTTGTCATTTCTCTTCCACACTGTGATCCTCTTGTCATCCGTACCGCAGAAGACCTGTCAGCAGGAAACCGAAACTCACTCTCATCTGAGAAAGGATTACTCTTATTGCGCAATTGTCTTATCACGGGACGACATGAGTTAAGTATCCTCGAACCAAGACAATATTTACTGGGAAAGCTATGAAAAGGACCAGCTGCTGAATATGGCTTCAGAGTACTGCAAAGAAAGGAGAAAGTATTGAGGAAACAGCAGAAATGAAATTTACAACAAATTCGACATCATTATTGTGACCTACGTTGGGAATAGAGCGCAGTTCTGGTGGCTTTGAATCAAATAACGCTTGACAGAAAAAGTAGTCTGTGAGCAGATTAGTAAAGGCAAAGAAATCATTTCTCGCCAAAAGAAGCATATCAGTACTAAACACAGGCCTAAATTTGAGAAAGAAATTTCGGATAATGTACGTCTAGTGCACTGAAATCTTGGAAATTGAGCAGGGACTGTGGAAAAACAGGAAAAGAAAAAAATGGCTCTGAGCCTAGAACTTAGAACTATTTAAAGCTAACTAACCTAAGGACTTCACACACATCCATGCCCTAGGCAGGATTCGAACCTGCGACCGTAGCGGTCGCTCGGTTCCAGACTGTAGCGCCTAGAACCGCACGGCCACTCCGGCCGGTGGAAAAGAAAAGCATATGCAGTGAGATATAGTGTAAGAGGAGAATGCTGAAAATCAAGTGCGCCGATAAAAAGAAAAGATGGCGTTCGTCGCCATAGAATGGCGAGAAAAGGGAAGTGCGGAAAAATCGAATAAGAGCAGTCACAGAATGAAGGCATATGTTTAAGACCTCGAGAAATAACTTCCATGGTACTACAGGAGACCGTAAAGATGGAAAGTGGAGGGGAAGTGTATAGCACTTGCAATTCTTAAACTTAAAAAGGTTCCTATAGGTAAGCTTTCATATGACTCCTTACGAAGAGTGCGCTGTCATCGTCACATAAGTGGTCTTACTGGTTTTCAACCTCTCTTTTCCTAATGTGTCCCACATTGGTGCAGGATCTGCTTCATAATCTGATTCGCACCATATGAAGCAACATCAGTCTTTCAAGTACTGTGTCCAGGAATGTGGCTCAGAGAAGCGCGACAGCTGGATAAATTTTGTAGAAATACCCAAATTGCTTACGGAAATGTAGCTGAGTGACGTCGTCGACAAACGCAGATATTTTGACGCATGACCACCCTTGCGTTATGCAAGTAAATTTGAAACCACAGTTTGAAGAGTAATTCCGGAGAGATCTCACACACAGGAACATACTTACACACACACACACACACATATATATATATATATATATATATATATATATATATATATATATATATATATAAAAACAGTAGCGCCACCACACAACCAAAGATGACAGAGGCCAGAAGTTACCTATAGTGGAAATTGCTAAACAATGGATGAGGTAGCATTAAATCTGCCCCTCTGTTTTTTGGCAAGGCAGAGAGGATTGCACGCAGAATTTAAGCAAAAACTTCCGCCTCTAGTTACAAGGTTACATGGTAATTTAATCTCAACTGCTCCTTAATAATACCATCACAATAGGTGTAAGCACATGCCAGAACCTCCGTGTTGTTATATTCCATAGAATGGCAGGTGCCAAGACAATATTCTGCAATAGCTGGTTCGCTATTGGGATACCGTTTTAAAGGAAGGAGTTGAAATGATATTAGCAAGTAACCTTGTAAATAGAGATGGATCTTTTTGCGAAAATTCTGAGTATAATCCTACTCTCTCCCTTGTCAAAAGACTGAGGGATCAAGTTAAAGCTACCTCAGTCGTTGTTTAGTTACTTTCACTATCTATAATTTCCGTGATCTTTGGTTATGTGGTGGCGCTACTGTTCACACGTGTGTGTGTGTGTGTGTGTGTGTGTGTGTGTGTGTGTGTGGTTCAAATGGCTCTGAGCACTATAAAACTCAACTGCTTTGGTCATAAGTCCCCTAGAACTTAGAACTACTTAAACCTAACTAACCTAAGGACAGCACACAACACCCAGCCATCACGAGGCAGAGAAAATCCCTGACCCCGCCGGGAATCGAACCTGGGAACCCGGGCGTTTGAAGCGAGAACGCTACCGCACGACCACGAGATGCGGGCGTGTGTGTGTGTGTGTGTGTGTGTGTCTATCTTTCTAGTTTGATCAGCAAACCGAGGATTGAAATTCACCTGCACAGAGCTTACGTGCTTTATTTTTTCTTGAAAGTGATGGAGTGGTTACCTGTCAAACTGCTGGCAGTTGTTGACGACGTCACCCGGGTGCATTCTCGTAACATTGCATACGCAGGAAGAAACTCAGGTCTAACTTCATAGGAATATATTTGTAGCAATGTATTGAATGAGAAAACTCATTTGATTAGTCTTAGGTACATGACTGTGTTCCACATGGGAAGGGAAAGAGGGGAGGAGGACGGGTATAAACAACAAATACCAATACCATTGCAAGGATCGATATTTGTCTTGAGGGAGACTAGTCTGTTGTTGACACAACTGTTTTTCTTAATGTATTTATTTATTCATCGGTAAAATCGCACTAAATTTCAGACGATGTGACTCTGTGGTTTTCTAAGTACTTATCTTGAGTAATCTGTTGCTTCTCGTGCATGATCTGAAGATGGAAGTTGATGGTCAAAACCGGTAATTTCCGTAGAAAGTGGACGTGAGTGGATCAGTAGAACAATATTAAAGAAATATTATGGAAAACTCAACGTGTTTGAGTGCTGCAATGTCACACTGCTTCCTTTGCTGATACATTATTTCTCGTGCAAAAGTGTTTGGATGTCTTGCCACATTACGTATTAAGTTCAGAACGTTGGCCGGTTGCACGGCTTGTATTGGAAAAACACGCTAATCGTTGGAAAATTAGCTTTGCAGTTTGATTTCCATATCAATGCCTTAAACCCGATGCAAAGCCAATCTTCAGCACAGTTCTTATACTATCAGACGTTTCTCCTGGCAAAATGGTGAAAAGATCTCCGTGCGAAAGAAAAGAAGGAACGAACGATTTCTCAGATAAGATCCAGGCAACGATCTCCAAAGCACTCAGTGATGTTTGAAGAATGTGCTGCAATCAGCAACTGTAAATGCGTCCATTCATTCAAAGGAAACAGCAGAATGACATTGCAGCTATGTGTCGTTAGTTCACTGACGACGCAGCTCTGTTGTCTCGGCCGGGTCGTCACTTCGTGTAATCAAACCGTTTAGAGGAAAGTGACCCCAATTAGGCTTGTGTGGGAACAGATCCTGTAAAAGCAATCAGAGCTAAACAACTTCTTAAAATAAATGATTCATCAAATGCCTAGTTCATTAACCCCCCCACCTTTAGGTTGAATCCAAAACGAATAGGTTCTAATGGAAAGTAAACATCACCGATTCTCCATGATTTTGTGAAGAGTTCTTATATTTCGTCAAATCTCCTGCGTAAACTCTCTTATTGTTTCTTATAATAATATTAGTTTTCCACACTTTCTCGATCGTTTAGTACTGGCAGGCAAGACTCGTTACGGTTAATGAACATGGATATCTCACCAAATAAGGTATTATCGAAACCAGGAAACGTCAAACTGAATCGAACTTTATATTGACAGATTCTTCCGGACAAATGCATTTTGCTTCCATTTTCTCGTCCCGTGCAGCAAACGAGTGTGTGGCAGGCAGATGACTTACCAAACGATTAAACTGAAACCACGTTTTTCTAAAGAGTAATAGACACCATGGTTGCTATGTATACAGACCGATGACTAGTTTGATGCACCTATCAAAGCGAGTCCATCCTGTGCTTACCTTCTCATCTCTCCATAGCTACTACAACCAACATCCATTTGAATCTCCTTATTGTATTCAAGACTTGGTCACCTAAAGATCCTACCTCCTACAGTTTCCTTTATTTCTAAATAGTTCTTTCATGTTTCAGGATATATCATTTTAACCGATCCCTTCTTCTACTCAAGTTGTCATTTTTTTCCACAAGCAATTCAGAAGCTCCTCATTATTTATTTAATCTACCCATCCAACATTCTTCTGTAGCTCCACTTTTCAAAAGCTCCTATTCTTGTATGAACTGATCGTCCACTTTTTAGTTCTGTAGAAGGCTATACTACATGTAAATATATTGATAAAAGACTCCTTAACGCTTCTTCATTGTTAACAAATTTCATTTTCAGAGAAACTTTCCTCGCTACTGCCAGTCTTCACCAAATATCCTCCCTACCTCATCCAGCTGATTTGCTGCCCAGACGACAAAATCCATCTATCCTTTAGTTTGTCATCTACTAATCCAATTTTGTCAGCATCGCCGCTTTCTTTGTTTTTCCAGTTCACTCGTCTACATTCCATTACCCTTGTTTTAATTCGCTGTTCATCGGGACTCAGATCGAAGGAGGACTTATCGCTGAAGACAGTTAAACTACAACCAATGATATGAAGCCGAAGCCGTGTCTGCAGACGTCCCGAACAGCAGTGGGATACCAACCTGACTTTCGCCCTACAACGAGCAGTGACGGTCTGGAGTGCCGTTCCTTTTCATAGCGAAGTCCATTTGATTGTCATTCGTGGCACCATTACATCGCAGCGGTAAGTTGACGATATTCTACGCCCCGTCTTATTGCCCTTCATGGCAAGTCATGCTGGGCTTAGATTTTAGCAAGATAATGTCCACCTCACAAGGCGAGAGTTTCTACTGCTTGCCTTCGTACTTGTGAAATCCTTTCCCAGGAAAGTCGCCAGATCTCTCTCCAACTGAAAACATCTGGTGTATTATGGGCAAGTCCCTCCTACCAGCTCGGGATCTAACGCGCCATTGGAAAGAATATGGCAGGATATCCCTCAAGAGGCTGTGGTTCAAATGGCTCGGAGCACTATGGGACTTAACTGCTGTGTTCATCAGTCTCAAGAGGCTCTCCAACAACTCTTAAAGCAATATCAAGTCGGATAACGTCTTGCATAAGGAGCAGATGTGTATCAACGAACTATTGACATTCAATTTGTGAAGCTCTTTCTCTAGAATAAATCGACGAATTTTTCTGAAACTGTAACCATGTGTTTGTATATGCACACCACATTTACCAATTTCCGTCCCTTTTTCTTTCGTGGTGCACCGTTTCTTCCTACTTCTTTGGAATTAGATTGTATTTTATCCTTCTACCTTCAGAATTTCAAAAATTCAACTCAAGCGTATGTCACTATTACTTTTTGATAATTATGTTAAGAGTTCTTGCGTTTCGTAAATTCTCTGCGTGCAACGATCTTTTCGCTTGTTGTTACACAACTATTTTTCCACTTTTCGTCATTCACGAGTTATTCTGTATTATAGACAAGGCTCGTTACAACTAATACACCACTGATATTTGATCAGATGTCCTGTTATCTAAATCGGACCCCTTGAGATTGAGATGGGCTGCTATACTGCAAATTTCCTCGGTGCAGATGTATTTCGCTTTCTCTTTTTCGCGTCGCAAATAGAAGAGTGGCGTGTCGCAGGCAGGTGCGCCGGCCAATAGAATGATGTTGTTAAATCCGCTCGTCCGGCCGCCGGAAGCCTCATCCAATTCCGGACTAACAAGCGTCGGCCAATAAGGGCGCGCCGCCGGGGAGGCGGGGGCGGCGATCGCATCGGAAGATGGACAATCAGGCCCGGCCCGCCCCCTGCGCGATGCATCATTCATAGCCGCCGCTTCTGATTCAGTACGGCGGGGGGCCGGCGCTCTGTTCCACGGCCTTCACTCCCGAGCCGCGCTCTCTTCGAGTGAGAGTTCACGTGTTGTTCCGAATCTGCCAGTAACTCACCTAGCACGTTTATCGTGTTTATCAGAAGAAATACCAATTGTAAATGTTACAGTTCGATCAAAACGCTTTCACATTCCGGACAATTATTTACTCTGTATTTATCTTTGTCTGTTAACTGGTTGAATAACTGGCGTTTACGGGTATGTATTTTTACAAACCCTCTATTATTCCCTCTCCTCATTCCCCCTAGCCCATCTCCTCCTTTCCACTCTCTCTGTCCATACTACTTCACGCTCTCTATGCCAATCTCCTAATTCACCCTCTTCCTATCCACTTCCCACCCCTCCCACTGTCTCTCCATCTCCTCCTGCCCCTTTGTCCTTCTCCTCCCCACACTTTCCACTTGTTTCTCCCTTTCTGTCCATCTGCTCCTTCCCCCTCTACCTCCTCCACCGCTCTTATTTCCGCGTTTTCACGCTCACACCAAGACGAGTCTGGTGTTTCATGCCACAACATTATTTCTTTCCACATCGTACGTAATAGACTACTGGCCATTAAAATTGCTACACCACGAAGATGACGTGGTACAGACGCGAAATTTAACAGACAGGAAGAAGATCCTGTGATATGCAAATGATTAGATTTTCAGAGCGTTCACACAAGCTTGGCGCCCGTGGAGACACCTGCAACGTGCTGACATGAGGGAAGTTTCCATCCGATTTCTCATACACAAACAGCAGTTGACCGGCGTTGCCTGGTGAAACGTTGTTGTGATGCCTCATGAGGAGGAGAAATGCGTACCATCACGTTTCCAACTTTGATAAAGGTCGGATTGTAGCCTACCGTGATTGCGGTTTATCGTATCCCGACATTGCTGATCGCGTTGATCGAGATCCAATGACTGTTAGCAGAATATGGAATCGGTGGTTTCAGGGGGGTAATACGGAACGCCGTGCTGAATCCCAACGGCCTGTATGACTAGCAGTCGAGATGACAGGCATCTTATCCGCATGGCTGTAACGGATCGTGCAGCCACGCCTCGATCCCTGAGTCAACAGATGGGGACGTTTGCAAGACAACAACCATCTGCACGAACAGTTCGACGACATTGCAGCAGCATGGACTATCAGCTCGGAGACCATACGTGCGGTTACCCTTGACGCTGCATCACAGACAGGAGCGCCTGCGATGGTGTGCTCAACGACGAACCTGGGTGCACGAATGGGCAAACGTCATTTTTTCGGATGAATCCAGGTTCTGTTAACAGCATCACGATGGCCGCATCCGTGTTTGGCGACTTCGCGCTGAATACGCATTTGAAGCGTGTATTCGTCATCGCCATACTGGCGTATCACCCGGCGTGATGGTATGGGATGCCATTGGTTACACGTCTCGATCACCTCTTGTTCGCATTGACGGCACTTTGAACAGTGGACGCTACTTTTCAGATGTGTTACGAACCGTGACTCTACCCTTCATTCGATCCCTGCGAAACCCTACATTTCAGCAGGGTAATGGACGACCGCATGTTGCAGATCCTGTAGGGGCCTTTCTGGATACAGAAAATGTTCGACTGCTGCCCCGACCAGCACATTCGCCATATCTCTTACCAATTGAAAACGTTTGGTCAATGGTGGCCGAGCAACTGGCTCGTCACAATACGCCAGTCGCTACTCGTGATGAACTGTGGTATCGTGTTGAAACTGCATGGGTAGCTGTACCTGTACACACCATCCAAGCTCTGTTTGACTCAATGCCCAGGCGTATCATGGCCGTTATTACGACCAGAGGTGGTTGTTATGGGTACTGATTTCTCAGGATCTATGCACCCAAATTGCGTGAAAATGTAATCACATGTCAGTTCTAGTATAATATTTGTCGAATGGATACCCGTTTATCATCTGCATTTCTTCATGATGTAGCAATTCCAATGGCGAGTAGTGCATATGAACTAAATTTGACTAACATCACTCCAGGGGTTTAAAATCAGCTTTCCGCCCATGACTTTGCCCGGGTTCGCGCATGAGCAATACGTCTCACACATATTTATGCTCATATTTCACCTGTATCTCTAGCGAATTTCGTCCTGCAGTTTCATTTCACGCAGCTCCATATTTATGAAATCATATCTCCTGAACTATGTACTGTACAACCTACAAAAAATCTGCACGGATACTCTGAAAATAACACTGAAGAGCCAGACCGATGGCAGTGATTCAATATTGCAGGTACATCCAGTGTCTGCGAAATGTGAGCAGAGTTAGTAGTAAAGAAGTAATAAATTAAAGCTTCATGTGTGATGCGTTGTTTTTCATGTATCTCCCCGTTTATGATGTCATATTTCCTGAACCATGAGTCGCTTAATGGTATATTTTTGTAGGTACATTCAGCGCCCTATGTGGACAATGTCTGTCAAGTTTTCTTGCGAATAGAGCTACGAAGTAATAAATTAAAGCGTCTTACATGATGCGGCAGTTTTTCATACATCTTCCCAACTGCATGCCGTACAATGATACAATTTTGCTGGTGCATTCAGTGGTATATATGAATACTGTTTACAAAATAGGCCGCGAGTACTGTTGATAGTAAAGAAGCAATAAACTAAAACATCGTGGTTGACGTGCCAGTGAGGTCAGGTAGCCGACAGTCTGAGCGTGGGGCATCACAAACTGATTTCTATAGCTAATTAGTGTGCTAGTTGTCATCTCGTCTTTTCGCAGGGGTTGTCCTCGAAAAGAAGTTTCGTAGAGGCATGAAATTGTGTGCAAAGCTTTTCGTAAGGCACGAAGGGCTATCATTCTCAAATACTTGAAGGCTATTACACGAGTATTCGAGCGTCATGGACTACACTGCTTTTTCATCCCACTTTCACATCGTTGGTAGGTTGGTGGTTCTTACCCCACAGCGATTCTTTTCAAACAGTAAGTGGTTTGTGTACCAAGTCTGGTTGAAATCGCTCCAGTATAGGAGGAACAGACATACACATAAACCTACATGGATACATTAATTATTAATCTATACACGTAAATCCATTTTTATAATGTGTATGGATGTAATCTTTTACATAGTACCCTTGATGTCCAACTTGTACATTAATGACTTGACAGACAATATTAATCTGATATCTTTCGCAGGTGGTGCAATTATTTGTAATGACTTACTGTTAAAGTACTCCTTAGATATCCAGACCTTAGTGTGATCAGAATTACAGAATTTTGCACTCAACAAAGTGCGAAGAATTACGAAGGCTAGCTAGTATGTCACAGAATTAAATTTTTGTTTGTAGGCAGAATCGATAAACCAGGAATTAGCATCATTGGGAATATTCTGAGACGTTTGACTGTGTGAACCATGAAATACTAAATGTGACATACTAAGAAATAGTAGAAACAGCAGGTTCATGACTGTTATCTTGTCTGAATATGAGAAACCAAAGTGTTTTAGTTTCTGTAAACAACATGACGATAGTCACTCTGAATTTGAAGCAATGGGGCAAGATGTACCATTTTAGGTTCTCTGGTTTCCAACCATACAAGTAAACCACAGCTCAAGACAACGAAAAGTGTATAAAGCACAGACATCCCGCTGCCACCGCAGAGCCATGCGGGGCCACTGACTGCTGTGGTCCAGGTCGCCGATAGTTCGATAGTGGGGCGTCACAAACCGGTTTATATTGCTAACTAGTGTGCTATTTCTCAGGTTAATCATGATTTTCAGCCGTTTTTCTTCATAGTATTAGTATTCAATCGTTTCTCTTACCAAACTTTTATTATACGTTCTCACATCCTCTCGAACACATTTTCGGATTTTGTACTTCTGCATATTTTATGTAAGTGTTGTCACCTGCCTAATACCTCAAGATTTAACTTCATTGTATGTTCACTTACGGAGCTGTATCTAATCAGAAGTGTATCGAAGAAAGCAGGATATTTCAGATAAACCGGAAGATTCTGTTGTGTGCACTGATACTCAGACTTACGTTAATATGAGCAACTGTAAACTCAAAATACGTCTAATGGTGCTTAGTTTTTTCTACATATTTCTCTTGTGATGACATGTCAGTTGAAGCATCTATTAGTATGCACCACTGCAGGCAGTCATATCACTGTTCAGGAAATAACTATTTAGATCGACGGAAACTACTTCACGTATAGACATAAAATAACTTTAGGTGACACTATACAGCGCAGCAGACGCTGTGATCACCTTGGATAGTACACTCTTGGATTTATGAGCTAAATTAACGAGGTTATTTGACCTTATTAAAAGTAAAAAATTCACCGTTTATTGTTCATCGTCTTCAGACTGTTTACAGAGTATCTAAATATTTTAGGCACATTAAGCTAACTTTTAACTCACAGATAGTAATATGCGTGTCACTCATTAGTTTGAGGTTATCTCTAAGCGAAATTAGAACTCGGTCCCCTTGTAAGTGATCTCTGAAACAATACGAAGAGTAACTGTCGGAGAATTTCAGGGTGTCAATTAGAAAAATGGTACGTCATTGGTTATTGATATTATTTCTAACTCACACAAGAGACGAAGTTGCTACCGTTCGGAATACAGTTAGAGAACCTCCGAATTGTGCAGAAGGAAACGCTGTTAAATATCAGGTGTACTTTTTACATAAGCAAGCTGTTTTCCAACTTCTTTTTCCAGTCCTGCTATTATAATAATGTTTTTATATGGTATTAGCAAAAGTGTTAACAACGTCAACAGATTTTAATTAGTAGATTAAACAAAGGACTTCCTCACCGGGCTGCGAAGGCCCAAGAGATTCTATGGGCCGTCTTTTCCGCCTCTGTTTTGCGGCGTTACAGAGAGACACAAGTTCAATACACCGCTCTCCTGCTCGTTCTGCAGACGTCCCAGACCTTGGAGCCGTTACTATTCGGTCAAGAAGCACCTCAAGAGAGCGATGGGAATACCACTGTTAAATGCTTAAGAGAGAGTCGAGAGATGAAAAGAGTACACTTTGAAGGCCTCTTTAAGGGGGAGGACTTACCCGATGAAGTGACAGAAGAAGAAACAGGAGTCGATATAGAAGAGGTAGGGGATCCAGTATTAGAATCAGTATTTAGAAAACCTTTGGAAGACTTACAATCAAATAAGGCAGAAGGGATGGATAACATTCCGTTTCCATTGGAATTGCCAACAATTGACGAATGGTGTGCAGAATGTATGAGACTGTCAATGTACCATTTGACTTTCGGAAAACATCATCCACACAATTCCAGAGATTGATATAGTCACGAAGTGTGAAAATCAGCTTAAAAGCTCATGCATAAAAGTTGATGAGAAGTATAATATACAGGAGAATGGAAAAGAAAATTGAAGATCTGTTAGATGACGGTCATTTTGGCTTTAGGAAGAGTAGAGGCACCAGAGAGTCAGTTCTGGCGTTACTGTTGATAATGGAAGCAAGACGGAAGGAAAATCAAGAGACGTTCATAGGATCTGTTGACCTGGTAAGAGCCTTCGGCTATGAAAAACTTTTCAGATCTGGAAGTATTCCCCGAATGTGAGATCATTGTCATTTAATTTCTATATTTCTGGTAAGATTCCATCTTCCCTGGGACACTTGCCATTTTTGAAATAATTTATTACGCCATTCAGTTCTTCGAGAGATAGTGGTTTTGCATCAGGAATAAAAGAGAGTATTTCAAAATTTAGTTTTTTTACCGGTGGCTTACAGTCGAGCAAAAGTAGCATTTACTTAGCTAAAATTTGACAGTTATTTTCGTACTGATTGCGAGTGATCCGTTGGGAAGGCAGAAGCACAAATTAGGTATCGAATGCCTTCCGTAAGTCAAGGAACACGGCATATTCTGTGTGTCGTGGATGAACAGAGCGAGCTGGTTTCACACGATCGTTTCCGAACCAATGTTGGTTCCTACAGAGGAGCTGTTTGGCCCCCAGTAATGTCATAACACCCGAACACAAAACGTATTCCAATGCTCTACAGCTGACTGACATCAGAGATAGGGATCTACAGTTTCGTGGATCTGTTTCATGACCCCTCTGCAAACTGGGAATGACCCGTGCTTTTTTCCGATCTTCAGGAACACTTCTCTCCTCCTATGATACACTACTGCTAGAAAAGGATAAGTCTTTCCTGTACTCTCTGTAGAATCGTACTGATATCCCATCAGGTCCGATGGCCTTTCCTCTGTTGAGCCATTTCTCACCTAGTCAGATGTGAGAAACCAACTAAAAACCACGTCCAGGCTGTCCTGCACGCAGATCTTCATCGTTAATTCACCGGGTGAACTGAATTTTGGATGGCGGAATCGTGGAAGCAGCGTGCTATCGTGCATGGTTACCCTAGCCGTTTAAATTTCGGTATATTGTAATTCTCCTAAATTCGTTGAGGTAGAAATAAAGCACATTCTGTCCACAGCAAACGATATTGCTTTTTCTTGGCGACTCCACTTGGAAAGGTCGTGTTGAAGTCGGTAGCGTAATATCTGGTGTCATTTACACCTCAGCTCTTAGCATAATTAATAACTGGTTCCATTCATTTACACAAAAAAACCTCTCCTTTTTGGATATTGTTTCGAATTTTCTCACTCCTTGCTCGTAGTAAAAGACGATTTACACTTATACTTCCTTGTGGATAGTGCAGTGAAATCTTACAGCACCACCAGTGAGGCATAAGATTGTTTTTCATTTTCGTACATTTCTCTGACACTGCAAGTTCTCTCCCCACGTTCCTCCCTGAACTACATTTTTTACCTCTTTTCTGTTCTATGAGAGTTTCTTCTGGCAGTGCGTGGTCGGTCTGATTTTTTTTTTTTTTTGCTCGTCCTTTGCTGAGCAGACTATTATTTTTTCGGTACTATTGACTATGAATTTTTGTAGTCATACAGACATAATCTCTTAATACGATCGTTTCCACACTCGCTACTTATAGCTTGCAAGTTATGCGAGATATACAGAAATGCATACTTGAACATAAATGGAAATGTTACAGAAGCCTACATGTTGTGATGTTGTATTTGACTACAAATAGCACCTGCGCAATGTCCTGAATGCCTTGCAGGTGTCTGTCGTGGTCAGAACGGTGTGCTGTGTAGTAGCGAGTGCATTATATCGGATCTCAGTAATTTCGAACGGAGGCAAGTTATTGGTGCTCGTACGGTGGATGCTTCCCTAACCAAGGGAGCCAAAGTGTTTGGTGCTCCAAGAGCCATCATATCGAGGATGCATATGGGGAAAGGGGAAGAATATACGCTAAATCACAAATGGTTCAAATGTCTCTAAGCACTATGGGTCTTACCATCTGAGGTCATCAGTCCCCTAGACTTAGAACTACTTAAACCTACGAGGGTCACTCCAAAAGAAATGCACACTATTTTTGTAAAAATGCAGTTTTCATTCTGCATGTGTTAAGTTTTACAGTATGTAGATACATTCTTCCCGCTTGTTTTCAAACTTAGTTCAACCTGTTTCCGTGAGTGGTGCCGTCACAGCATGTCTTCAAGATGGCTGCTACACTTGACGTTCGCCAGAAGCAACATGCTGTCATAGAATTCCTGTGCTGTGAAAACGAGACAATGGGAAACATCCACAAGAGGTTGAAAAAGGCGTATGGAGATGCTACTGTCGATCGCAGTACTGTTAGTCTGTGGGCAAACAGGTTACGTGATGAAAGCGGGCATGACAATGTTGAGGATTGTCCTCGCAGGCCTCGTACTGCACACACTCCAGACTATGTGCAGAGAGTTAACGAATTGGTGACTGCTGACAGACGAATTACAGTGTACGAATTGTCACGCTACGTTGGGATAGGGGAAGGAAGTGTTTGCAGAATACTGAAAGTGTTGGCGTTAAGAAAGGTTTGTGCCAGGTGGGTTCCCAAGATGTCGATAGTGGCTCACAAAGAATCAATAAAAACTCTATGCAGAGAACTTTTGGAACAGTACGAGAATGGTGGAGATTAACTTCTTGGAAGAAATGTGACAGGTGATGAAACATGGCTCCATCATTTTTCCCTAGAGACGAAGAGGCAATCAATGGTGTGGCATCGTGCAAATTCACCCAAGAAAAAAAACCACACCTTTGCTATAAAGTTATAGCTACGGTGTTTTTAGATTCCGAAGGACTCTTGCTTGTGGACATCATGCCAATTGGAACCACCATAAATTCTGATGCATATGTGACGACACTGAAGAAACTTCAAGCTCGACTGAGTCGTGTTCTACCACATCTGAAAAAGCAGGATGTTTTGCTGTTGCACGACAATGCACGGCCATGTATCAGTCAAAAAACTATGGAAGCGATAGCAAAACTCGGATGGACAACACTGAAACACCCGCCTTAAAGTTCTGACCGGGCTCCATGGGACTACCATCTCTTTGGGAAACTGAAAGAGTCTTCGTGGAACAAGGTTTGAAGATGGTGGCTCCCTTATGCACGCTGCCAAGCAGTGGCTCCAACAGGTTGTTCCAGAAATTTACTGTGCGGGTATACAGGCGCTGATTCCAAGGTGGCGTAAGGCAGTTGAGAGGGATGGAAATTATGTGGAGAAATGAAAATATTGTTCCTAAAGGATGTATATACACACTGTAAGACTTTCAAACATGTAGAATAAAAGATGTATTTAAAAAAGTGTGCATTTCTTTTGAAGTGACCCGCGTAACTAACCTAAGGACATCACACACATCCATGCCCGAGGCAGCATTCCAACCTGCGACCGTAGCAGCAGTGCGGTGCCGGACTGAAGCGCCTAGAAGCACTAAATCACAAAGCGGATGAATGTGTGTGTTGAGTGGTCATGACAAACGGTCACTAAAGTGGACTGTGACGAAAAATAAAAGGACGACAGCTGCAAAGGTCAACACAGAACTGAAGGTCGCATTCGGGAACGCTGTCAGCACCAAAACAGCAGGAACTGAGCTCCATAAGGAGGAAATTTCAGGACGAGCTGGTATTCCAAAACCACTCATCAGTGATGTAAATGGCTGTAACAGTAATCGTGGTGCCGGAGCCGTAAAACCTGAACTATGGAGCAATGGAAGAAAGTCATTTGGTCTGCTGAGTATTTTTACACACTGTTTCCAAACTGTGACCTAATTTTTCTCACAAGAGTGGAAAATATCCCTACTGTCTCCTTTAAAAAAATTTATAAAAGTTCCTGTTGTGTTTCTTGATAAAGGCTTGTTCAATTTCTTTAAATCCGTTTCTATACTTATTGTCGTATCGCCCTGAACGATCTCCTTTAAAAATTCCTGTCATTTTTCTGTGGTTTTGTTGCTACTGAAAGTTTTACGTGCTAATATTTTTCTGCTGTTGCCTCATCACAGGCAACGTTGAACCTGATCGCTGGCAATGATGCACTGCTTGCGATTTCTCTTTTTTAGGAGTTGGCCTTGTTGAGTTCTGTGTGTTTTATTCATCTGCTGCTTTCTCTGTTTGCTTGAAGTCTAATCGTTATTTCCAGGACATGTTCATTAGAATTTAAAAAAAGAACGTTTCTCTGTTCCGTAAATTCAGTACATGTCTGGTATTTTTATTGGATATAGCAACGTTGCCTATCTAAACGTCACCTAAAATGGAGTTTGTAGATTTCCTTGTTTTAAGTCTGTTTACAGGGTTTTAAGGAATTGCGTGTATATGATTTTAAGATCAAAATACTCGTAGAAGTTTAATTGTCTCTCATCGTTTTTATTTATTCCCTTGTAAGCCTAGTGAACTCCTGTTGTTTTCCTAAATTTTTTCCCTTTACTGAGGTGTTCACTGAAGTCTCCTTAGAGAACTTTCACATGATATTAAGGAATTTTATATCTGGTTTCATCAAGTAGGCCTACGTCCGAGAACCCGTCTGTTCCCTGTAGATCTTTTTTCTTGTAATGGAGTGTCGGTGCATGTTCATCTGCCAGTGTGTATGCCTTGTTCCCAGATTTTGCTGAAAGTGTGGAAATTCCATCTTATGCACAGCAGAAGCTGCCTCCTATTCGGCTTTGTAGGTTCTGAAATTTTCTAAATCAGAACGATTCTTTTGGGAAATCGCTTTTCTTGTATCGCAAGGATTTATATGTCGAACTTTTCCATAGTGGTTGTCAGTAATTAGTTAACCTAGTTTGAAGAGAGTGTTTGTGTCGAGTGTCCCTATCTAGTTGTAAATATTTTGAGACCCACAAATTCTCAGCTCCTGGACGCCCAGAACCCAACGAGCAGGAAAATTAGTCTAGACATTGATATCTGAAGTAGTGGAATTATTTCCTTTTGTTTTTTCATGCTTACTCAGACTGAAATGAGTTTTGTGGCAATCTTAAGTGCAACATCACATGTTTACAATTTGATTGTTGAGATCAATAAGGATTGTAGCAACTGCATCAGCTAAGTGGACAGACGCTGATCGATAATCGTTGAATACCAGAACAGACGATAGTGGGTTGAAGTGTGCTTAGCTTTGTTTTGATTCCTGAGAGCCTGACTGCCTCTTCAGCCATTTCCCCATACCGATGATTGCCTCTGTCTTCGCTGTCGTTGAGGACTTCATCGCAAATTTCACAACGGATCCTCACATGGTACAATCACTGGGGTCAGATGATTCAGTGATTTTCATCAAGGTGTTACACTTCCCCCTCCTCCTATCTCAACCATCCATACATCGTTCTGTAATTACGTAAACAGGGTGAATCACATAAGACTTGCACCGCATATATTGTGGAAATGGAAAGTGCTATAGATGTGCGGTTTTCACAGAATGGGTAGGTAATCGGGGGATCCTATTTTCAGCCAATAAACATATTGCAATAATACTTACAACGTGTATTTCTTCTGCAAGCACATACTTTTTTAAACGAAACAATGCCTATTGACATTAACAAAGTAAAAGTAGGGTAAATTAGAACTTCTGTGGTGTTTGCTGTAGGATTCTAATGTGACACTTCTACGAGATTTCGTATTTTCAAAGGTTTCCTCATCGACACTTGTACAATACCAGTGGTAGCACAAATTTAAAAAAATGGCTCTGAGCACTATGGGACTTGACATCTATGGTCATCAGTCCTCTAGAACTTAGAACTACTTAAACCTAACCTGAGGACATCACACAACACCCAGTCATCACGAGGCAGAGAAAATCCCTGAACCCGCCAGGAATCGAACCCGGGAACCCACAAATTAAAGAACAACACAAGTGTACAAACTAGTTTTGTGGATTTTGAACATTTGCGAGACAATTGACCATGACAGTTTGTGAGCAGAATGACCACTCTCAGCCGCAATACCCGCTTCCAGTCTGGAATGAAACGTCTGTTGTACGAACGCTAGTATTTCAGCGGAGACGTCTAAGCAGGTTGCAGTAATAAGCCTTTTGCATATCATCGGCTGTAGTTGGTATGTCGTTGTAGACAGATTTACTTCAGAAAAACGTCTACAGCTTCAAATCCGGAGGACGGGCTGGCCAAGATACAGGTCAGCTGCGTCCAGTCTAACGGTTTGGAAACAGTTTGTGAAGACATGCTGAAGTATTTTGTGCACTATGGGCTAGATATCCATCATGTTGGAACAACAGGTTCCTCCTAGTCTGTAGGCGAACGTCTTCTGGCATTCTGTAAGAGGCTGCGATACTCGAGCGCGTTCAATCTTCCGCCTAAGAAAAACGGGCCTATAAGCTGATGGTTCACTGTCCCACACCACACGTTTACACTCCATGGACGCTGTCGTTCCATCTGACGAAGCCAATGGGAATCATCAACAGAAAAGTACTGCATGTTTCAGCGGTTTACCTGGTCACTATTGGTAAATGTGGATTCATCACTAAACAAGATACGTGATACACATGCCTCAATTCCCATGTAGAGAGATGTGACACGGATGCATCGTACGTATGTCAATGGAGAATACGTAGGAAACTTTGCCTGACTCATGCCAGTTCCTCGTGCAACTGCGCGAGAGCTAGCGTGCGGATCAACTGCGGCAGCAGTAGGAACATTATTTTCCCTTATTCTGACGTCACTTGTTTCCTTCTCGCACTTTGTCTAGGTGTTACACTACTACGGTCACGTAACTGTTGATAACAACTGCCGAGGTGGTTGACGTCTATAGGAATATCTTGCCACATACACCGTAGGAGAACGAACTACTTCGCAAATCCCACCATCCACTCACGACCTGCTGCTTGGACCGTCACACACTAACTGACTAGCCCCGTGAATTCAATACAGTTGCATAAACTGCCATTAAGAATGCTTTGGCATTTCTAGCGTGATAATATCTCCGTGATGGTCCTCAAACAACAACAGAAACAATATCCCTTGCCCCGTGCTAACCGGTAGAGGCCGTGGATCGATTAGCTAATCAAGTGAGTCACATTCATATTCTTATTTCTAATAAGTTAATATATATCGCGAAGTGGGGCGTTTCGCTTACGCGAGCTCAATATTTATTTCTTGACTTAGCGTTGCTCCATGGCGAGCGAAGAAAAGTAAGAAATTCGGAATGTGACTGGACTTTCTTACGAGACAGCATAGCCAGAGGACGTGTAGGAAGTGTGTGCAATGAAATAGTCATTGTTAGCCGCCATATTGTATAATTAGTGTTTTTTGAGATTCACAAAACATATGTGATGTTAATGTGGAGTTTAGTAACAGTCATAATACAGTCTGTTGCATTTCAAAGGTAATTGCCCGTATTTAGTTTTGATCAAAGGATTCTCTGATGAACTGATATACAGGGTGTTACAAAAAGCTGCGGCCAAACTTTCAGGAAACATTCCTCACACACAAATAAAGAAAAGATGTTATGTGGACATGTGTCCGGAAACGCTAAATTTCCATGTTAGAGCTCATTTTAGTTTCGTCAGTATGTATTGTAGAACGTGATCAAATTGTAAATTTTCACAATCAACACGTGTGGGCTGACGAGAATCCGCACGCAATTGTGCAATCACGTTAGCAACACAGATTTTCTGTGAACGTTTGGGCAGGCATTGTTGGTGATGTCTTGATTGGGCCCCATGTTCTTCCACCTACGCTCAATGGAGCACGTTATCATGATTTCATACGGGATACTCTACCTGTACTGCTAGAACATGTGCCTTTACACGTAAGACACAACATGTGGTTCATGCACGATGGAGCTCCTGCACATTTCAGTCGAAGTGTTCGTACGCTTCTCAACAACAGATTCGGTGACCGATGGATTGGTAGAGGCGGACCAATTCCATGGCCTCCACGCTCTCCTGACCTCAACCCTCTTGTCTTTCATTTATGGGGCATTTGAAAGCTCTTGTCTACGCAACCCCGGTACCAAATGTAGAGACTCTTCGTTCTCGTATTGTGGATGGCTGTGATACAATACGCCATTCTACGGGGCTGCATCAGCGCATCAGGGATTCCATGCGACGGAGGGTGGATGCTTGTATCCTCGCTAACGGAGGATATTTTGAACATTTCCTGTAACAAAGTGTTTGAAGTCACGCTGGTACGTTCTGTTGCTGTGTGTTTCCATTCCATGATTAATGTGATTTGAAGAAAAGTAATAAAATGAGCTCTAACATGGAAAGTAAGCGTTTCGGGACACATGTCCACATAACATATTTTCTTTCTTTGTGTGTGAGGAATGTTTCCTGAAAGATTGGCCGTATCTTTTTGTAACACCCTGTATAGAAGTTTTCTTTCCCTCACACATTAAGAATTTTACGGGCAACCGTCGGAGTCGGCAGCTGCTTCTCCGCTACGAGATTAACGTATACGAATTACGTACGCTGTAGGGGTCGTTGACGCCTCACGGATTATTGTCCTTCACAGACATACAAACCAGGGACACTACACACACTAGTTCAATAACATCGAGTTTAATATTACCAGCTTAAAACATTAATTTGTTTTATTTTTTTGAGCAGTAATATTATAAAAATGGCTAAAACGTGACAGGACCTACAAGGAGTGAAACATAGACAACTGTCAACCATTTCTTGACCAAAAACAAATTAATACATGATCATTAAGTTTAATTTATTTAGGGTACATAATGTGATTTGTTGTGATAAATGTATATTTTATGTTATATATAAGTACTAATGTTGTGCTTTGTTGAATTTCATGTACGACTGATGAAATCATTCTACGTGAGCTATATCCGACATCGGGCAGCCACGACAACGCGGGTACATCACATATGAACTTCATGCGGCTGTAAAGGCAAGCACAAGAATGACATACAGACTCATGACATACATAAGTCTCATCTTTGTTGTAACGACTGGGTTAGGAATATTTGTAGATATAGTAGATTCTGGCTAAGGAGAATCCAAAGATCCTATGGCTGAGCTCTTAAATCAAATGAAACTTTCGATAAATACCGTAACTAGTTTAGATGCAGAACCGTCTCAGATTTCTGCTATTCAAATGACTGTGTCTGCTACGCAAGCGAATATTTCAACAACAATTGAAAATTTAGCTTCGAAACAGTCTCACATATCTGCTACACAAGCGAATATTTCAACAACAGTTGAGAATTTAGTTTTGGAACAGTTCAACATGTCTGCTACTCAGAGGACACTGTTTGCTGAGTAAGTGGGTATGTCGGCTGCGCCGGTGGCTATTTCTCCAAATGTAGAAACCATAGCAGTGGAATAGGCAAATATAGTGGCTAAAGTAAAAAATCTGAGCACCACTGTGAGCAATTTAGTTACAGAACAGGCAGAGGTAGCCGAGAAAGCAATAAAGTGAACGAACTTTCTTAACGAACTTTACTAACGTACTGGCTGATGTGACTACTTTGGCAAATGAACAGACAGAAATCAGGAAAGAGACAAATTGTAAGAAGCAAATCCACGAACAATTTCCGACCAAAATAAACAGAGTAAACAATGCAGAGAGACAACAAATGGCAGAAGTAGAGGTAAAAAACCAGGCCGCAACAGTAAAGGAATTAGCATCCGGATGTGAAGGGCGAACGGAACAATAGTCCCAAGAAAAAACCTAGCAGTTTAAGCAACAATTAGACAACTGGGTTGTGAATAAGGAGCAGCAGGTGATATTGTCTGTTAATAAAGGTATCAAGGAAGCGGTAGAGAATATAATGAGTGATGGCCTTCCGTTATTTCGCCAAATAGATCAAGAGTAGAAGGATGTTCGGCAGCAGATAGGAACCGTGTTCCAAAGATTGAAAGGAGAAGTTCCACAGAATTTGCAAACATGCACTCAAAGGATAGAAAAACTGCGGGGGCTTCTACGGAGGAAAGGAAGGAAGCCAGCCCAGAGTGGAGATTTAAAGGTAGAAATCAGGGCTCGATGTATAATTATGGGGTGATGAGCAGTACCCAGATAGAAGTACAAACGAACAGATGTATGTAAGTATGTCACCTATGAGTGATTATACCAGATCTATCATGGATGAGAAAATGTTAAAGCATAGACAATTACAAATATTTCTTCCGGAAAATAAGACATTAAATCCTGTCGTATTTATAAGACGATTCACAGTAGTGTTACCACGAGCTTGGTATGATCGACAGAAAATCGAAAACGTATCAGGGTACATCCAAGGTAATGGTAGTCTGTGGGTGACTGACGTAATAGACAAGTGTCACCCCTATGGAGAATTTGAGAAGGCGTTTCTCAGTAGATATTGGTCAAGAGGCACTCAGGAGAGATTGAAGAAGGACGTACATAACCCGGAACCCTTCTCTTACTGAAACGGGAACTTCGGAAAATATTTGAATAAACCAAGATACTGGGATCAACCAATAGATCACAAAAGTGTGATAATGGTCATCAAAGCCCAGCTTCCGATGGAGATCAGGGATAAACTGCTGCATATTTCAGAAGATTCAATTCAATAGATTGCTACAGGAGGAACAAAGAGGAAGAAATAACTACAATTAATTCGGTCAAATGGAAAATAGGCAGATAGGTCATAGCAATAATAATGGAAGAATGAATGGAAGACAAATGGACAATTTTCATCAAACCTATATGAATAATGGTTACAACAATGGAGCGAACTGTATGGAACAGCAGACTGATGGAATAAATTGTGAGCAGAACAGAAACAGACACAGGCTATTTGAAAGGAAGTATATAATGACCATAGAAATCAAGGACAAAGAAATAAAACCATATACGAGACGAGGCCAAGGCCAACAAATAATCAAGCCTGCGAGAATAGCCACCGGTCATAGTCGAAGCAACTGATGACAACAACAGACCGCCTAGACCGGCGAACTCAATAAAAGAGTAAAGTAGGGCAAGCAGTCACCTGTTAAGTGTTTTAGATACAACGATGGAAAGAGTATCATTGAGGAGTTAACAGTAGACGTAAATCCTGGGGAACAAGTTCTAATAAAGTGCCAGTATCAGCAATCCGTGCCGAAATATTAGACATACCTGTCAGTAATCTTGGATATTGGAGCTTCGATAAATGAGGTCGCCAAAACATTATTTAAACGGCTGTCACAGAGGACAGAGCTACCGATGTTGCTGATACGAAATTGTAAGATCATTGGAACCTTTGGTACCCACTCGCTACCAGTCTGGATACAAAGTTTGCTAAATGTAAGAATAGGAAATATAGCAATAAGATGCATGTTCCTAGTAATTCAAAAATTAATAGAAGATTGTATCATTGGATTAGAGACTATGAGGGAGAAGGACTTAAAATTAGACTTCTAGTCTGGTAAAGTCAGTTTTTTTAATAATGGGGAAATGGCACAAGCTGATCTGATCAGGGAAGAAAGGAGCGTTGGAAATTACTGTCCTGGGCTTGGTATTAAGCTTATTAGAAAAGAAAGGAGATGCAAACGTACAGAAGAGTTAAGAAAAAGAAAGATACTTAGGACAGCAGAACAAGTGGAAGGAAAGGCAAAGGAAACTGATGGATTGGAAAACGAATAAAATGATAGGTTCTTAGATCTTTTGGAGAAATATATCCAGGCTTTTGAAGAGAGACCAGGAATTATCACAGGATTTATGAGCCATTTGGATTTGTTTCCTCAGGGGACGTATTGTAATAAATCGTATCTAATTCTGTGGAGACTGAGAAATCAGTAAGTGAAGAAATAAACAAGTTGATAAACTGAGACATGATAGAATTATCGGTCAATCCATATTGCAGTCTGCTGTTAGTTGTACCCGAATACCCAAACCAGAGGGAAAAGTAAGATTGTTGTTAGATGCAAGAGTCATCAATAGAATTATTGTATCAGTGAGACCTCACCCAGAAATAATAGACGAACACATCCAGAAATTTCATGGAGCCAAGTACTTTACCAGTTTTGACCTCTGGACTTCATATTGGCAGATGAGATTGGATGAACAATCAAGAAAATATACAGCTTTCATGTATGACAGAAGAAGTTATCAGTTTAAAGTGTTGCCTTTCGGTCCGAATGTGAATGCAGGAATTTTTGTAACGGCATTAGATGCAGTTTTAGGACCAAAACTAAGAATCCTACTGCAACATGGGAACAGCACATCTGTTTATTAGACAGATTATTGGAAACTTTTAGAAGGTCTGGAATAACCACAACCCTGCAAAAGTCTCACTTTGGGATGAAGAAGATAATATTTTTGGGTCATTTAATTGATAACAAATAAATTATGGCGGACAGTGCCAAGATAAGCGCTATTAAGAATTTTCATACTCCTAGGGATAAGAAACAACTGAAGGTATTTTCGGGCTTGGCCTCATTTCTCTGACAGTTCATAGAGGACCAAGTCGTGAATGTAGAGCCATTAGTAAATTTGTTAAGGAAGAATGGTTCTTGGCAATGGAAAAATGACTGTCAGTGTGCATTTGAGAAAATGATATACGCTCTGGTAAATGCGAAATTGTTGCATCATGCAGATGTGGACTTAGATTCTTGCTTCACAACAGATTCTTCAAATGTTAGATTAGAATCTTGTCTTTTATAAATTAAGGGAATTAATATGGGTGACCTACATTCTGCGCTATAGCTTTTGCAAGTAGAGTATTTTCGAGTTGTGAACAGGCAAATGCCATGACTGAGCTCGAAGCATTAGCTATAGTTTGGGCTTTCAAGAAGTTCCATTGTTATTTATATGGGGCACAAACAATAGTCTATTGTGATCACCAAGCCCTCAGCTTCTTGCAGTTGTGCAAGGTGCTCACACCAAGAGCATTATGGTGGACAATGGCGTTACAGGAGTATCAATTTCACATACAATATATTAAAGAACAATCAAATTGCAGACGCCCTACCTAGGCTGCCAGAATGATTAGATCAGGAAAAACAGTTAGGTGATCACAGAGAAGAATTTACTGCCACGTTAATGAAAGAACCAACGGCAAGAAGATATTATTTGGACTTAGGCCAGATGGAGAAGTTACAGAAAAAGGATATACGCTGGTGTGGTGTCCAACAGAAACTGGAACAACCTGAGTATGCCAACCTGAAAGACTATTTTAAAGTGTTAAGTGGAGTTTTATTCCATCGGGAGAATACAAAAGGAGATAATTGGTGTGTATATTTTCCTGAAAGTCATGAAGTCAAGTTGATATAAAATACACAACTGGCATGGGGCCACTTTGGAGTGATTAAGTGTGCCAATAAGCTACAAACATATTGCTACTTTCCTAATTTGCGACGGAAAGTACAGAAGGTCATTAGAATGTGTTGAATACGTCAAAAAACAAAACCTAGTAATGAAGGTGGCAGGGCTTTCCTCCATTCTATATTACCTGCGAAACGACTAGCTTTGGTATCCACAAATGTCTCCTTGAGTGCGAGGAGGCTGTAGATACATTGTAGGCTTCTTGCATGTATTTACAAAACGTGTGAAATTATATCCAATGAAAATCGCAACGAGTAAAGCCATCTTAAGGAAATTATTGCTGGAATATATAACGTAAGTAGGGAAATCACAAGGTTTTATATCGGATGATGGCAGTAATTTTACCTCATATACCTGGAGGAACGCATTGGAGCCAAATGGAGTGAAGCAAATACTGACATCAAGATATAATCCACAAGCGAGCCCGATTGAGAGGATTTTCCGCGAGCTAAATCGATTTATGAGGACATATTCTCCGAATAGTTAAACGTGCTGGATAGAATATGTGCAGAGTTGCAAGGAATTGTTAATAATTTACGACATATCTCAAGGGGTTTCACATCAGAAGAACTGATGTTTCAAGAGGAAGAAAGAAATGAGTGGGTGAACAGTCTATCAAAGCAGCCACAAGATAAGCCCACATGGGAAGAAAAGATTAAGTTGGCTTTAGTGAACATGGCCGAAAATGCCAGAAAGAGAAAGGTAAAACATGACAATAAGTTAAAGTAAGTACAAAAAACGTTTGCTGTAGGGGATAGTGTTGTGTGCTCATCCATAGGCATCTTTATTGAAGAAAAGGAACAAGAAATGGTAATTGTTGTTTGTTGGACCATTTGAAATAATAAGGATTTCACATCCTGGGGCTTATCTACTGGCCTACCCAGTTATGGGAAAGGTGAAGCGACTCTATCCTCATCATGATATTAAAAAGTACTGTGCAAAGTGAGAATTAGAAATAGTCCAGTATTTAGTAAAGGCTGTGTAAATTTAGATTTTATTTCTTTTTTTTAGGTGTAGGTAGGTTTAGTTAGATTAGTAACTGTACTGATGTTTGTTTTCTGCAGAACCACAGAAGGAGAGCTGATGCTGATTGTATACTTTTATGTGTATATGAATAACTTTTGTGTCTATTTACAGAATGAATTTTAATTTTGTATGTGTTCATATTCTCGATTAAGTATGAAGAGTAATGTAGTTCATGAGTGGTAGTGCCAGCACTTACTGGAAGCCAATATTTTGATGGGAAATGTGTCTAAGTAGCTATGGACATTGACGTCACGCACTTCTCTGAGAAGGATGTTAAGGCAGAATAATTTTTCTAAGGGTGCTAGACAACAAAGAGCAGGGGTATGCATGTCATCTTGTGGTTGGCTTTACTACAATGAGGTTGACCTCTGCTATATAACCAAATTTTCAGTGACATGTAACAGGTAAACTAACGGTGGCTGAGCTGAATTATGTTAGATTCGGATGCTTGCAAGAAATCATCATGTAATAGTGGTTAAATATTTGTATTACTTGAGCAAAATGGACTTCCAGTGAAGCAAGCAAATAAATATGACACTATAAATAAGGTAATATATGACTGATTAAATTACGAATGAATTTATCGAAATGTATATGTGTAGTGTAATGGTGAGTGCCCATGGGCCACCTTTGACTGTTGATAGGGTACAACCAGTGCACCTTAGTTAGGGACATTATGAGAAATCATATCGTGTTGAGACTGATCCACGGTGTAATTCGATGAAAATGGGATATAAAACCAGTGACATTTAACAGAAGTGTTATAAATGGGAAAGAATGGTGACAAATGAACAAAGGAAAACTCGATCCGAATCTATCATGCCGGTGCAGATCCATGTTAGCATGCCAATCTACTGACAATTTCAGGGCCGAGAAGAAATTCAGAGTAATGGGTCAGGAGGCTCAGACTGGTCATTCTGTTTAATGTCACCACGTCCCATTCCTGATCCCGATGCGAGCCCGTGACCACCTGGTCCACCACGAGAGACAACCCGATCCCGATCCGTCGACAGCGCATCCCAGTAGCAGTAGTAGGGGAGAGAGTCGTCAATGGGGACCAGTACGCCCTACAACGCCCAGCTTCCCTGCGAGATCGACCGACGCCACCCAGCTTCTCTGAAATAACAAATTCTGAAAAAACTAAACAAGAAGACTAATTTAAATTTATAAATTTCAGTCAGAGGTACCAAAATCCGAAATGGGATTTGGAAACCAGGTTGGTTGACCTCACTCCCGGTTTTCCATGGTTTCCCGTGGAGGTTTTTCCCGAAATCTGAAAAGGCCATGGTCCTGCCAATCGCCTATTGCCAGCGGTGTTTGGTGAGAGTGGTTCAGCCTGGAGTGGGGATGGTTGCATGCAGCTCGTGCAGGGTGGGTTCGCGAAGGGTTGTAGATTTCGATTGCATGAGGGGGGCGGGGGGGCGTTTATTCTCAACGAGCTTCCAATTATTATTGGTTTAAAGTTAGTATCTATCGCGAGGTAGCACGTTTCGCCTGTGCGAGCGAAATATTTATTCATTGACTTATCGTCGCTCCATGGCGAGCGAAGAAAAGCAAGAAAATCGTAATATGACTGGACTTTCTAACGAGACAGGATAACGAGAGGACGTGTAGGAAGTGCGTACAATGAAACAGTCATAGTTAGCCGCCATATTATAAATTAGTCTTTCTTGAGATTCACAAGTGATATATAATGTTAATGTGGAGTTTAGAAACGGTCGTAATACAGTCTTTAGCATTTCAAAGGTAATTGCGCGTACTTATTTTTGATCAAAGGATTCTGTGATGAACTATTATGTACTACAAGCTAGTATAGGCCTTCGAACATTTGGTGGTCGATGTTTGCTGTAAAACCTGCTTCAGTAACACGATCAAAAGCATAGAGAAAGTTTTCTCTGCTAAGAACAACTCATTTCACTCGCAGACAATCATCGAATGGTCAGATGCGAATGGTAGTTTTCCAATTCGAGTAGATCGTATAGAAGTTTTCTTTCTCCTACACTTCAAGAATTTTACAGGCAACCGTCGGAGTCGGCAGCTGCTTCTCCACCAAGAGAGTAACTAGTCTACGTGTACGAAATTACGTACGCTATGGGGGTTGTCGACGCCGCGTGGGGTATTGTCCTTCACAGACGCAATCAGAGACACGAAACACAATAGCTCAAAAACAACGAGTTCAATATTACCAGCTTAAAACATTAATTTCTTCTTTTGAGCAGTAATGCTATACAGAAAGCCCTTGGCATATTAAAAACCTCATGAAGACCGTAGATGGGTTTTATTAGGTTATACGTTTGTTTAACTCTCTTAGTGAAGAATAATCACTGAAGCTATCGGGATCTTCCATAGCATTTTGACTTTTTCGTTAACATACCATCGAAACGTAATTATTGAAAAGACATCTAGTATCTAAGACCACTGCAAAAGAAGTAATGATGTATGTGTGGACTAAATATTCTAAGCAATCATACTACTAAAATCACAGTAGCAAACGTCAGTTGAGATTACAACAAATATTCAGTCGCTAAACGGACAGGACTATCATCACAATTTCATTTTCACCAAGGTTTTCTGCAACAGATTCTACAATGTCGACTAAAAAGTGCAATTTACGTAAGGATCAAATTAAAAATGATTTAGTGGTCAATAGTCTTGCACTGTGCGCTGCTACTAACGACTAAGTCATCGGAATCAAGTTCCTTCCAACATTCGTGAAGAATAATAGCAGAAAAAAGCCATTGTCTTAAATTTGCCTTCCTTCATATATAAGGTGCTACGGATATAAGAGCAGACATTGTTAACATTGGTATCTTAACGCAGTACGTATCCACTTCAGTGTGTTAGTTGTTTTTTCTCTGAAACTGACATTCTTCCCGCAAACATATCACATAATTTACTACATGATGTTTCCTTCATGGTCGTAACTATACCACTTGAGGGGGATTTAATGGAAAATCTAAACATTTATTTAAAAAATCATTACAGCCATGTTTATTAATGTCAAATCTGAAATTTTGCATATGTAAAGCAAAAGAGCTGTGTCTAAAGGAAAAATATAATAAAATATGTTGAATGAATATTTTGCCAGAAATTTGGATTTTTAATTGTTTTATTGTCTTTTTTTTATAAAAAGTCACAACTCAAATTCTAATCATGCAATTAATCTGAAAATTTTATCGTAGTGTCCTGACAAGGTTATAAGGCCACTGAACTATAGTTATTTATTTATTGTACAAATTGTATCAATAACAGAGTTTATAATTCTGCACATCCAAAATTAACTTTTTTCTACATACAATCATCTAAACCTCAGAATGTAATTGCAGGATCTCGTATTTTTTAGTTCCAGGGATACAGAAACTTTTTGCGAACAGTCCCTGAAAATTTCATAGCATTAGTGCACATACGTTTTGAGAAAAGGCTTCTAATAACGTAAAAACGTAAAACAGAAAATTAGGTTCAAAGATTTTCTTGTCATACTTCTACATGTAATAGGCTTACCTCAATTTTGAAATCCTCCATATTGGTACTCCTCATCCTGCTCTGCACCTAATCCAAATTAAATTATTGAGGCATTCATTCGCATTTTGTGTCTTTCCATGAAGACACTTCCTCAATAAATCAGGGTTTTGCCAGAAATCTGAATGTGGGCGTAATACATTCATAATAGATTCTGGTAATGAGTGTTTATGTGAATACGTCATATTTCTGTTGTTGAACTTACACCAATCATCTATCGGTCACAGATTGTGCACTGGTGTTTGGTCTTTGGGTAGTTTGTGGAAAAAAAGTGGCTCACACAGCACGCCTCATTGCCTCTAAATTATGTGTGTTTCTTCTGATAGCTCTCCCATAGAATAACTGAAGAGAATCAATTTCTATCAGAGTAAGCTTGCCTTTTCCTTCTAGTGGTTTTCCATCCTCAAGTACTTCACCTTTCTTTTCCTCCAGCAAGCGATGAAACCTACCACCAGGCATCTTTTGGAACTGGCCAACACATTCCAACTTTTCTATTGTTGTATTGTACGGATTTTTATCTGTTACAGCTTTGAACGAAGAGGAGTCCCCATCGCCAAGGTATTTAGTATATCTAACACCATACTTGTTCTCAGGTCTGGAGATCATCCTCACAGCTGCAGCAGCCTCCATGCCCTGCTTGAGCCACTATAATATTTAGAACATAGTACGGCATTCTCTTCTTGCCACAGTTTCTCACTGTCCTCATTGTTGGACATTTTCCTTGTTGCACACTGCTGGCAGTATCTAGACATAATTTCTACACCTAAAACTTTACCTGAGTCAATACCAATAATAGACATTGTACAGAGATGTGTTATCCCTTTTCATCCAGGTACCATCTACAGACACACACAGGTCAGCAACATTTGTAGAAAATTCACTGTCATGAATATCTACACCAGGATCTATTTGTATTTGGTTTATTTCCTCCAATTCTTCCACTGCTTTCTTCATAGAAGCTTTGGCAGTATCGCATACAGCATCAGACATTTCTTTATTTATTTTTTCAAAGCTTGCACAAGGTGGAGGCATGTTCAGAAAACCACACGATAAGTTACCTCCTTCACTGCCTTGTCCAAGGCATCTCAGAGCATATGTTAACCTAAAATTGCTTTGATAGGTACCAGTGTCAGTTCTTTTGGAGGAGGAAAATGAAAATTCATAACCACACATATTACAAATTAATTTAAAATCACAAGCTACTCCCAGGTTTCTTTCTTCAACAACAATCAGGGATTCCGCTTTTTTAAAGCTAACACATGAACATGAAAATTTTATCGCCTGGCAGAGAAGTCCTAAATGAATAAGTCTGAATCCAGTGGAATCCATATCAACATCATTCACGCACCTGTACAATTCTCGTGTCCCAAGTTTCGATGCTTAAGCTGAGAGCTTGTGTTCTTCATTTCGAGCTGCTTCCCCTTTTTTGTTGTTAAACCGATTTCCATGAAACCTCCGTTTCCTAAACACAGTTTTTCCACCACCCATTATCCATAAATCTTGACTTACAAGTAAAGGTTTGGGAATTCAACCTCCTACCTACTAGTATGTGTTAGTATTGTCAAAACGTAAATAAACCACATGCAAGAAAGTTTTCAAGCAAAGATATAGATGTCAGCCAGAGACATAGATGTCAGCCAAAGATATCGAAAGAAAATAGCCTTCACACAGACAAAAATTCCGCTGAAGCAAGCAGTTTCCTAAATCTCGGAAAAGGTAGGAGTGGCCGCCAGTGCAGAGTTAATCAGTTTAAAAATTTAAAGGCATTTATAAAGCTGCTATCACGATATAATTTACACACAACATAGATTGAACTGTGTAGATAAAGAAAATAATATTTTTGAAAAATCGATTTTTTGACCAAAACCCATTACATACCCCATTAATGGACTTTGCCTGTCAATATAGACTCAACGTTTCGCATCCACGCGTCCACGCTTCAACACCTGAGCTACTGTCTATGGGAAAATTAGCATTAATGCTTACTCTTGCCACTTGTTCTTGGGCATACCGACCAATGTAAAAACATACGACGTCTAACAGCTATAATTATTAGCCTGCAAATGAAGTAAATACTAATGTAATCTTGTTCAGTACAGTGTCATTAGTCACCAATGAAAATATTTGCACTTGTAGCCCTAGCACCTTGTATATTAAGATTGATTTTTGTAATGTCATTTGATATATGTACAATGGAACTGTAAGAACCTAATCAATTTTAAAACCCGTAAGGAGGTCGATTCTTAACTCGTTATCCCTGAATCAACACTGCACCTCAAGATTGTGGAAGCTGTAAGTAATTTTAACAGTTGGCAGTCAGAGTTAGTAAACTGAATCAGTAATGTGTAATCCATTAATTTGTGTCCAAGTGACGTATCACTATGAATTTATGGCACTCACATTCACTGGTCATATATAGATCGCGAATATGCCGTTTTGTGAATGAACCGGAAGCGTCGTGTTAGTTACAACACCGTGTTACGGGCTCTCGTGTAACGTGCGCCTGTACAAACGCCGTGGACGAGCACGCTATGGACGGGGTGGCGGCCCAGGGGGCCGATGCGGAAGCGGCGCTCGCTTTCATTTCGGTTCGGCCGCCCCAGCGAAATTAATCGGCGAATCTGGAGCAGGCGTTATTTAGCGGGACGCGGCGCATGGAAAGTGGATAATTTCCGGCGGCTCGGGGATTGGCAATCGCCAGGCCTGAGATGGCTTGGAGGTGGTAGCCTCCGGGGTGGAGGCGGGGGAGGGGAAGGGATTGACAGTGGGAGTTGGGGGTTGAGGGTGGGCGAGGCACCAGGAAGTCCCTGGCTGCCACCGTCTTGGCCGGAGCTGGCCATTCAGCAGCAACGCTTACCCGATAACGGAGCATTTGGAACTAGGCGGAAATTAGTGATTGGTTTCCCACCGCTCTCGTTAGCAGCCCACGTGTTTACAGAGAAATTTGCATAAAGCTGTGTTATTTCTTTAATTTCCCTCTAAATGTCTTCTTTTATGGTTTCGTTGTTCCACAAATACCCTTGAAAGCCCATTAGATTCACTACAACAAATTTCTTGTCGTGCAGAAGAAAACGGCAAAATATTCGGCACTCGATTCTTTCTTCTCTTTTTTCCCAATAGACTTCTGATTGCTGTGATGCGGCCTGTCACTTATACCTCTCCTGCGCTAAGACCTCCATCACAGTGTAGGACCTTCACCCTACGTCCTCAGTTATTTGTTGCACGTATTCCAATCTCTGTCTTCCTCTACACTTATCACCCTCTACAGTTGCCATTTTTCAGTGTTTTCCATATGTCCCTTTTTTTCGCCAATTCTGCGGACAACCTCCTCATTCCTTATCTTCGAATCCTCCTAATATTTTATCATTCTTCTATAGCACCAACTTCTCTTCTGTTTCTCTTTTCTCGCAGTCCGTACTTCACTACCACACGGTCCTCTATTTATGCATTCTCAGAATTTTTTCCCCAAACTAAAGCTTATGCTTGATGTAAGGAGACTTCTTGTGATCATGAATGTCCTCTTTGCCTGTGACAATCTGCTTTTATATCCTCCTTGATTCGTCCATTATGAGTTATTTTGCATCCATGCTAAAAGAATTTCTGAAGTTCCTCTTCTTCGTGATCCCTAGTTTTGATGGTAAGTTCCTTACTTTTAGCATTTCTGCTGCTTCCGATTAATTCTGTTTTCCTTTTTCTTTTCAGTTGACTATCAGACGATATTCTCTACTCATTAGAATGTTCATTCCATTCAAGACGCCCTGTAAATCTTCTTCACTTTCACTGAGGATTGCAATGTCATCAGAAAATCATATCACTGAAATCCTTTCACCCTGAATTTGAACGCTGCTGTTGAACGTTTCTTTTACTTCCGCCATTGCTTTTTCAATGTATAAACTGAACAGTAGAGGCGAAAGAATGCGTCCCTGTCATACACTCTTTTTAATCCGAGTATTTCGTTCTTAGTCTCCTGCCTCGGGCATGGATGTGTGTGATGTCCTTAGGTTAGTTAGGTTTGAGTAGTTCTAAGTTCTAGGGGACTGATGACCTCCGCTGTTAAGTCCCATAGTGCTCAGAGCCATTTGAGCCATCATAGTCTCCAGTGTTGTTGTTCCGATTTGGTTCTTGTACGTATTGTGTATTACCTGTCTTTCCTTACAGCTCATCCTTGTTTTTCTCAGTATTTGGAACACCATGCTCCATTTCACATCGTCAAACGCTTTTTTCAGGTCGACAAATCCTATCAACATGTCTTCATTTTTCTACATTCTTGATTTCCATTATCAAGCACAAAGTCGGGACTTGCTCTCTGGTGCCTTTACATTTCCTAAATCCAAATTCATAATCATCTAACATACTTAATTTTCGACACTCGATACAGAGGACATATCACACCCTCAAGATATACTACAAGCCACTCAACTTCTGCAGAAAATTTAAAAGACGTGAAGGACCAGCTATTTGCAAAGACAGCAAGTTATGAAAATATTTACAAGAAATCTGCTGACTTTACAAGTAAATTATCATATATACAGAACTTTGGCAGGAGATAAACTACTTGTAAAAGACGAAATAAATATGACTAACCACACATTGCATACACTCAATGATGTAATGGGTATAACTGAAGGTATTGCTGTTTGTGACTGAGAACGGTATACTGAACAACTTTGCATCAATATTTACTTCATTTACATTAGGAATTGCATGTTTGTACGTTGGTTAGTACCTCCAAGTACCTGTGGCAAAAGTAAAGAATTAGTGCTTATTTTCCACTGGACAGCAACTCAGGCGTTGAAGTGTGGACACGTGGACGCAAAATGCTTGGGCCGTAGTGACACGCGTAATCCACCTAGTGGTGCAGTAGGACTCTGCTGAAAACGTGAGGTCGTAAAGTTTTTCACGTCTTTGTGGGAAGACTGTTCTACACAGAAAAAATTACCAACACATTGATGTACCGGGTGATCAAAAAGTCAGTATAAATCTGAAAACTTAGTAAACCACTAAATAATGTAGATAGAAAGGTAAAAATTGACACACATGCTTGGAATGACATCGGGTTTTATTAGAACCCAAAAAAAACAAAGTTCACAAAATGTCCGACAGATGGCGCTGGACAGCAAAACGTCAGTGACTGCACATGACAATCGTGTATAAAAGGAGCCGTAATGAGAGAGAGAATCAGATGCGCCAGCAGTCGCACCATGTTGACGTTACCTGAAAAGGCGCTTTTAGTGAAGCTGTATTATCAGAAAGGGGAATGTGCTAGTTCAGCGTTACGATCCTTTCGCCATAGGAAGGGGATTCGAACGGGTAAAGGTCCGTTGACAAATGCAGCTGTGGCGAGAATGATTTCGAAGTTAGAAGCCACGGGTTGTTTAGACGATAGACCCCATAGTGGCCGACCGAGCACAAGGCGTAATGCTGCTGAGACAGTTCAGGAAGAAATGGAGCTTGTAGCGGGTTCGTCTATGCACGGGGAAGCCAGCGCTCGTGCAGTCGCACGTCGCACCAGCATTACAAACACTACTGTTTGGTTCAAATGGCTTGGAGCACTATGGAACTTAACATCTATGGTCATCAGTCCCCTAGAACTTAGAACTACTTAAACCTAACTAACCTAAGGACATCACACACATCCATGCCCGAGGCAGGATTCGAACCTGCGACCGTAGCGGTCACGCGGTTCCAGACTGAAGCGCCTAAAACCGCACGGCCCACTACTGTTTGGTTGGCACTTAGGCGTACCCTCCGATGCTATCCGTAGAAAATCCATCGGCATCATGAACTGTTAACTGGCGACTTAATGAAGCGGAGGGAATTGCGGTGTGGGCGTTATGACGGAAGATGACGATTGGTTGAGTAACGTGTTGTGGACCGGCGAAGCTCATTTCACGCTCCGAGGGTCTGTCAACGCCCACAACTGCAGAATTTGGGCTACCGAAAATCCTAGAACTGTCGTGGAAACTCGATTGCACGACGAGAAAGTCACTGTATGGGTTGGATTTGCCACATCTACCGTTATCGGGTCTTTTTTCTTCCAGGAAATGCTGATTCTGGTTTTGTAACTGCTACCGTGACGGGTGAGAGGTACGCCGATACGTTACAGAATCGCATCATCCCCAGCCTGGCTGATAAACTCCTGCTGGAACGTACGATGTTTATGCAGGATGGCGCTCCCCCCTATATTGCTAGACGCGTGAAAGATCTCTTGCGTGCTTCGTTTGGTGATGATCGTGTGCTCAACCACCACTTTCGTCATGCTTGGCCTCCCAGGTCGCCAGACCTCAGTCCGTGCGGTTATTGGCTTTGGGGTTACTGAAGTCGCAAATGTATCGTGATCGACCGACATCTCTAGGGACGCTGAAAGGCAACATCCGACGCCTATGCCTCACCATAACTCAGTCCGCCCCAGTAGCTGAGTGGTCAGCGTGACGGATTGCCGTCCTCCGGGCCCGGGTTCGATTCCCGGCTGGGTCGGAGATTTTCTCCGCTCAGGGACTGGGTGTTGTGTTGTGTTCATCATCATTTCATCCCCATCCGGCGTGCAGGTCGCCCAATGTGGCGCCGAATGTAATAAGACCTGCGCCAAGGCGGCCGGACCTGCCCCGCGAGGGGCCTCCCGGCCAATGACGCCAAACGCTCATCATCATCATCACCATAACTCAGGACATGCATTACAGTGCTGTTCACAACATTATTCCTCGACTACAGCTATTGTTGAGGAATGATGGTAGACATATTGAGAATTTCCTCTAAAGAACATCATCTTTGCTTTGTCTTACTTTGTTATGCTAATTATTGCTATTTTGGTCAGATGAAGCGCCATCTGTCGGACTTTTTTGAACTTTTGTATTTTTTTGGTTCTAATAAAACCCCATGTCATTCCAAGCATGTGTGTCAATTTGTACCTCTCTATCTACATTATTCCGTGATTTATTCAGTTTTCAAATTTATACTGACTTTTTTATCACCCAGTATGTACATATTGAGAAACTACATATAAAAATATCTGCCCGGTAAGTCCTGTGTAATACACAAACATCACAACAAATTATTACAAATCCCATTATATTCCTATGTAAGAAGTATAAAACATTTACACACACACACACACACACACACACACACACACACATACATGTGCCTGCACATACAGACTTACACCATCACTTATGCAGTCAAACAAAGAAACAATTGAATGCAAAAACGGAGAAACCTGAAACCGTTAAAACAACGAATAGCACTATAGACACCGGAAATGGCAGCTGAAGTACGTTACCCAACCACAGTCACTACACGAAAAAGTAGAACTGTTCTTAAATATATAAACAATACGACAACGAAAAAAAGCGTGTAATATTTCAAGACACGCACTTCATTAAGAGTCGAAACACGTATGGGTGCATAATTAAGTGAAAAATTAATGTACAGCATGCCAAAGGCGGTTTTACTGTGAACTGCTGTAACTTGTTTTCCCTATGTTGATGCACCTATCCAGAAAATATAACAGCGAAATAGCAGTCCCTTTGTTATTAAAATGTACGATGCAATGTTCCTTTGAACATTCATCCATTATTTGCCAATACCAGGTGCTCCACTTTCAACAAGTGTCCTACCTAGCGAAAATATACGGAACTTACGAATGCAGTTTGCTACACAAGAACGACAATATGTGGAAATTTGGGCGTGACAGTGATTCGTGCAGTGATAGCCGAAACGGTTAATATAGCGGCTGGCAGAAACCGGGATATCTGGGTTCTAGTCCTGGTCCGGCAGAACTCCTCATTGTCGTCATTATAATATAGAACCGAAGGTTGGTCATATTCGCAACTGCGAATGAATTTAAAAATATATATATAAATCTGTTTTAACGATGGTCTGATAGCTGTTTACGATTGGCCCGAAAACGTAGCACTAAATCGAAAGCAACCCTCGCAACTCAACAAACACATCAGGACACAACCATATGAGTCCATTTGACACATGTTTCGAGGAAGGGTAGTCATTACATTTGAGTTAACTCCTGTAAAATACACAACAATTATGTAGTGAATTTTCAGTTTTTTTTAGGCTTGTCTGCTGTTCTGGTACTTACGGAAATTCCTGCATCACGATACCATATAAATTCCCTCAGTAGCAGAAACAAAATGGAGCAGCTCATTGATAATGCTGGAATATCATGTGGTAATTAGGTTTCTGCATTTGAAGAGGAATAGCACTACAAGAAAGCATGCTGAGTTGGTGGACGTGTGCAGCAGCAATTCATCACCGTAGTCAGGTGGCGCGCACACTTCCAGTGTGGCCAGACAAGCCTGGATGAGGAAGAACATAATGGCAGGCTATCCTACTCTGAATAATTGGGAAACGAAAGAGATATGGAGGCCCGACAAGTGGAACACCAACGTATCACTGTCGTTGCAATGGCGAAGAAAAGAACTTCAATCTTCAATCTTCGATTATTTTTCGACATTTTGCACAACTTTTTGAACACTATAAAGATCGCCACGAGACTGCTCACACCCATCCAACGAACTCGCTTTACAGGAGGAGCAGCGAAAATGTTTCGGCTGTGTCAACTCAATCCAGGTGGCATCCTTAGGTGCCTAAGGCGAGTACTGAGTGAATCACTATGAACCCGAGGCAGAGAAGCAAAGCAAGCAGTGGAAACAGTGGATTCACCACAGCCGAAACAGGCGAAGACCCAAACTTCATCGGGGAAGTTGATGCTCAGTGTTTTTTTTGATTACTGTGGTGCACTGATATTAGATTATTTCTAGAGAGATAAATGGAGAACTTTTACTCCACTTGTGTACAAAGCTTAGAAAGCAAACGAAGCTGAACAAAATTATTTTCGGGGACAATGAAAACCTGCAAACCTATGCATTAGCCGCCCCTGCATCGCGCACAATAGCTGCTTTCTCTTTGTAGGATGTGAGGTCCTCCAGTTATGCAAAACACCATTTTTTCTCAGCACCTAAATATGTTCCAGCACCACTGTGCCATCATCAGTGCGTTCCTATTTTATTTATTTTTTACACCTGGTGTGCATGATTTTTCCGGATCACTTGTGTATTATTTACTACAGGTAGCTTGTCGTGTTTTCGTGTGGCAAGCCCTTTTATTCTCTGCATCATGGCGAGGAGTCGTGATGCACACGTAAATATGAGATGTATTTTCCACAAACAAGATTGAATCACACTGTGTTTTGGTGAAGTGAAAAGTGTTTATACGATCTTATTTGTGGAAAAAACGTCTTATATTTATATGTGCATAACAACACCTCAATATGATGCGGAGAATAAAAGGGGCCGGCCAGAGTGACCGAGGGTTCTAGGTGCTACAGTCTGGAACCGTGCGACCGCTACGGTCGCAAGTTCGAATCCTGCCTCGGACATGGATGTGTGTGATGTCCTTAGGTTAGTTAGGTTTGAGTAGTTCTAAGTTCTAGGGGAATGATTACCTCAGAAGTTAAGTCCCATAGTGCTCAGAGCCATTTGAACCAATAAAAGGGCTTGCCACCCGTAAACACTACAAGCTACCTGTAGTAAATTATACACAAGTGATCCGGAAAAATCATGCATTACAAGTGTAAAGAATAAATAAAATGGAAACGCACTGATGATGGCACAGTGGTGCTGAAATATGTTTGAGTACTGAGAAAAAACGGTGTTTTGCATAACTGGCGGACCTCACATACTACAATTTTAACTGCAAACACAGTCAACAAAAGGAGCTGCAAATCCACATGATGAATATGCTTTCCCTTTCCTCAGATGTAGAACGTGTTGCGCAGCAGTCGTTCCCAGAACTACGGCGAGGATATTTTCGAGGTACAATGTTCGCTGAACAGCCAAAGGCAGTTTTAAAACCAAAGGCCTCATCAAACCATCCATTGTTGTGACTAATATGTCAGAAGGAAATGTGAACCTGTAGAGGATTTCGTGATCGTAGCTTAATTTTTTTTTTTTTTGAAAGTGAAATTTAACACATTATTTATGAGGTTAAATAAGATGGAAACAACATTAACCTCATAAGTCACGGACCTTGTTTAATTCCGAATGAGTACCTGAACTAGACACGACACAAAGTATTTGTGTGCCGCTGTGTATGAAAGGAGATCAAAAAGTTTACATTTGAGAGCGTTGTCACAGTGTGTATGCAAATTAGTCCTGCCCGACAGCGCTGAACTTCGGTGACCTGACGGGAACCGGTATTACCATTTCATGTCTTTATTGTTTTGTTGATTAACGAAGGACAAACACCGGCAGACATCCATCACTGAATGAAGAATGTGTAAATCTACCAAAACCATCGTTATGGAACGGCGAACCCATTTCCGTGCCGATCGCCATTCTAAATTACTACGAAGCGTTCTGGGAGACCAGTCTCAACTGGGAGACTGAAGTGGAAGAGACGCGATGCACTTACAGGTATATACATTGAATCGCAAAAGAAACTGATATAGGCATGCTAATTCAAATACAGACATATGTAAAAACCCTGAACTCCGTCCGAACAGGCTTTGGAAGTCCCCACGGGACCAACCGACCGCCGTGGCATCCTCAGCCCACAGGCGTCACTGGATGCGGATATGGGGGGGGGGGGGGGGGCATGTGGTCAGCACACCGCGCTATCAGCCGTATGTTGGTTTACGACACCAGTGCCGCTACTTCTCAATCAAGTACCTCCTAAGTTTACCTCACAAGGGCACACCGCTTACCAACAGCGCTCGACAAACCGGATGGTCACCAATCCAAGTGGTAGTCCTGCATGACACCGCTTAACTTCGGTGACCTGATGGGAACCGGTATTACTATTTCATGTCCTTATTCTTCTCTTCTTTTTTTTTTATGGTCATCAGTCTACTGACTGGTTTGATGCGGCCCGCCACGAATTCCTTTCCTGTGCTAACCTCTTCATCTCAGAGTAGCACTTGCAACCTACGTCCTCAATTATTTGCTTGACGTATTCCAATCTCTGTCTTCCTCTACAGTTTTTGCCGTCTACAGCTCCCTCTAGTACCATGGAAGTCATTCCCTCATGTCTTATCAGATGTCCTATCAACCTGTCCCTTCTCCTTATCAGTGTTTTCCACATTTTCCTTTCCTCTACGATTCTGCGGAGAACCTCCTCATTCCTTACCTTATCAGTCCACCTAATTTTCAACATTCGTCTATAGCACCACATCTCAAATGCTTCGATTATCTTCTGTTCCGGTTTTCCCACAGTCCATGTTTCACTACCATACAATGCTGTACTCCAGACGTACACCCTCAGAAATTTCTTCCTCAAATTAAGACCGCTATTTGATATTAGTAGACTTCTCTTGGCCAGAAATGCCTTTTTTGCCACAGCGAGTCTGCTTTTGATGTCCTCCTTGCTCCGTCCGTCATTGGTTATTTTACTGCCTAGGTAGCAGAATTCCTTAACTTCATTGACTCCGTGACCATCAATGCTGATAAGTTTCTCGCTGTTCTCATTTCTACTACTTCTCATTACCTTCGTCTTTCTCCGATTTACCCTCAAACCATACTGTGTAGTCATTAGACTGTTCATTCCGTTCAGCAGATCATTTAATTCTTCTTCACTTTCACTCAGGATAGCAATGTCATCAGCGAATCGTATCATTGATATCCTTTCACCTTGTATTTTAATTCCACTCCTGAACCTTTCTTTTATTTCCATCATTGCTTCCTCGATGTACAGATTGAAGAGTAGGGCTGAAAGGCTACAGCCTTGTCTTACACCCTTCTTAATATGAGCACTTCGTTCTTGATCGTCCACTCTTATTATTCCCCCTTGGTTGTTGTACATATTGTATATGACCCGTCTCTCCCTATAGCTTACCCCTATTTTTTTGGAATCTCGAACAGCTTGCACCATTTTATATTGTCGAACGCTTTTTCCAGGTCGACAAATCCTATGAAAGTGTCTTGATTTTTCTTTAGCCATGCTTCCATTATTAGCCGTAACGTCAGAATTGCCTCTCTCGTCCCTTTACTTTTCCTAAAGCCAAACTGATCGTCACCTAGCGCATTCTCAATTTTCTTTTCCATTCTTCTGTATATTATTCTTGTAAGCAGCTTCGATGCATGAGCTGTTAAGCTGATTGTGCGATAATTCTCGCACTTGTCAGCTCTTGCCGTCTTCGGAATTGTGTGGATGATGCTTTTCCGAAAGTCAGATGGTATATCGCCAGACTCATATATTCTACACACCAACGTGAATAGTCGTTTTGTTGCCACTTCTCCCAATGATTTTAGAAATTCTGATGGAATGTTATCTATTCCTTCTGCCTTATTTGACCGTAAGTCCTCCAAAGCTCTTTTAAATTCCGATTCTAATACTGGATCCCCTATCTCTTCTGAATCGACTCCTGTTTCTTCTTCTATCACATCAGACAAATCTTCACCCTCATAGAGGCTTTCAATGTATTCTTTCCACCTATCTGCTCTCTCCTCTCCATTTAACAGTGCAATTCCCGTTGCACTCTTAATGTTACCACCGTTGCTTTTAATGTCACCAAAGGTTGTTTTGACTTTCCTGTATGCTGAGTCTGTCCTTCCGACAATCATATCTTTTTCGATGTCTTCACATTTTTCCTGCAGCCATTTCGTCTTAGCTTCCCTGCACTTCCTATTTATTTCATTCCTCAGCGACTTGTATTTCTGTATTCCTGATTTTCCCGGAACATGTTTGTACTTCCTCCTTTCATCAATCAACTGAAGTATTTCTTATGTTACCCATGGTTTCTTCGCAGCTACCTTCTTTGTACCTATGTTTTCCTTCCCAACTTCTGTGATGGCCCTTGTTAGAGATGTCCATTCCTCTTCAACTGTACTGCCTACTGTGCTATTCCTTATTGCTGTATCTATAGCGTTAGAGAACTTCAAACGTATCTCATCATTCCTTAGTACTTCCGTATCCCACTTCTTTGCGTATTGATTCTTCCTGACTAATGTCTTGAACTTCAGCCTACTCTTCATCACTACTATATTGTGATCTGAGTCTATATCTGCTCCTCGGTACGCCCTACAACCCAGTATCTGATTTCGGAATCTCTGTCTGACCATGATGTAATCTAATTGAAATCTTCCCGTATCTCCCGGCCTTTTCCAAGTATACCTCCTCCTCCTCTTGTGATTCTTGAACAGGATATTCGCTATTACTAGCTGAAACTTGTTACAGAACTCAATTAGTCTTTCTCCTCTTTCATTCCTTGTCCCAAGCCCATATTCTCCTGTAACCTTTTCTTCTACTCCTTCCCCTACAACTGCATTCCAGTCGCCCATGACTATTAGATCTTCGTCCCCATTTACATACTGCATTACCCTTTCAATATCCTCATACAATTTCTCTATCTGTTCATCTTCAGCTTGCGACGTTGGCATGTATACCTGAACTATCGTTGTCGGTGTTGGTCTGCTGTCTATTCTGATTAGAACAAGCCGGTCACTGAACTGTTCACATTAACACACCCTCTGCCCTACCTTCCTATTCATAACGAATCCTACACCTGTTATACCATTTTCTGCTGCTGTTGATATTACCCGATACTCATCTGACCAGAAATCCTTGTCTTCCTTCTACTTCACTTCACTGACCCCTACTATATCTAGATTGAGCCTTTTCATTTCCCTTTTCAGATTTTCTAGTTTCCCTACCACGTTCAAGCTTCTGACATTCCACGCCCCGACTCGTAGAACGTTATCCTTTCTCTTCATTAACGAAGGACAAACACCGGCAGACATCCATCATAGAATGAAGAATACGTATGTCAGTTTACGAGACCAGTGCCGCTACTTCCAAATAAAGTAGATCCTCAGTTTGCCTCACATGGGCTGAGTGCACCCTGCTTACCAACAGCGCTCGACCGACCGGGTGGTCACCAAACCAAGTGGTAGTCCTGCATGACACCGCTTAATTTCGGTGACATGGTGGGAATCGTTATTACCATTTCATGTCTTTATTCTTTTATTGACTACCGATGGACAAACATTGGCAGGCATCCATCACAGAATGAAGAATGTGTATGTCTATCAAAAACTACCGTTGTGGAACGGCGCACCAACTTCTGTGCCAGTCGCCATTCTAAATTACTAGCAATCGATCTGGGAGACCAGTCTCAACTTGGAGACTGAAGTGGAATACACGCGAGCACTTGCCCTTTAACCTTGATCTCTGCCCATGTGAATATCACGCCTTTGGTCTCTTAAAAAAGACCCTGAAGGGTCCACGGTTGCTATGAGACGCGGACGTGCAGCATACAGTTATGGACTTCTTCAGTAGCAGGACACAGCATTTTACCAAAGGTGTATTTTCAACCTGGTGCATCAATGGGATGACTGCCTCAATTCTCATGGCTATTTTGCCTGACTGGCATACCGATTCTGGACTGTACAGCTTTTGAACGAAACCTATCCCCAAGCGTCACCTCAAGTTTTGAAATCCAACAGCAAGTTTCAGACAAAGTTCACAAAATTGTGAATTCCTCTGTCAGAACAAACTCATAACTGTAGAGAAAAAACAAGGGTAGTTCAGATCTGGTACGCATCGACGACTCACATATCCCCAAGTATATGTCCACAAATATACCCTTGCAACAACGAAACACACTAGAACACGATCCTTACGTTCTTATTTACGTTCATTACCTCCTCGTACCAAAAGCAGTTACCCTATTTCGTTATGTATTGCATGTATTGGATTATATTCAAAAGCATCATGAACCTAACTTTCTAAATTAATGTAATTACCTCCTCATACCAAAGTAATTACCATAGGTTGTTCTATATTGCAAGTACTGGATTAATATTTCGTTCTAACTGTATAATTTGTATTATAATGCAATTGTCAGAGTTCGATAATTTTCTCTCACTTATTGCCTTTATTCATTACGTGGAAGGATATACGTATACATTCTAGATTGTCGTAAACACAAGGACATAACAGACCACACAAATACGTTCCTGTATTAACAAATGAATTGAAGCAGTATCTTATATATTTTTCCATAACATTACCTGAATACGAAATAACTCTACCAAATATACTCAAGAATTTAATACGTCATCATATCATTTTTATCGTTACGTCAGAGTGGCATTTTTACACAACAATTTTTGCAGTAAACAACGTAAGTTACGAGATTGTAAGAGGTCCATGACCAAGGAATTTATTGCTAGCGCACTCGAGCAGATGTAATTTCGATGGATTGCTCACGCGTGCCAACGATATGTAAGCTAGAAGAGAATCTCTGACCAGAGAGCAGTGTTGGCTGTCGTAAGAGCAGTGTCGGTAGGAGTAAGTAGTAGCTAGCAGTCGTGTGTATGGAGTAGGCTGGGCCGGTCGTGGGGAGCGATGACGGTGCCTGAGCGATGTAGTACAAGGTAAAAACAGCCGCGCGCATATATAGTTTGTTACAACAAAATTTGTACTATTGTTACATCAAGTCCCATGTAATTTTTTTCAAAAAAATCTTTTAATAATAATCTTTTTTATTAAATTAACTTTTAATAATCATTCAACTGAATTTAAATAATTTACTAATTTCTGCAATCCATGGACATCCCAATTATCGTAAAGAAAAATCAGTTGTTTCTTTCTATACATGACAAATCTAGCGGCCAGCATTGCACTGGGCTGTGCCAGAAAAAATTCTTATAGGAGCAGATACATACGCGTTATCCGGCGACTTCAGTGAGGTAAGAATTTTCAATTTATTCAGAATGATCTTTCAGGGCCATGACGCAGCACTGCTGACGTCCAAATTCACCAGTTTAGATTCATAGTCAGTTAATTATTGAAAGGTTATATATGAGTCACATTTTGTATTGGGAGGTTAGTCATGTTATTATTGCGAAGTTAAGGAATAATAAACTGTTGGAAAGGTAACACTTAATGTGAATGTTATACTTATTTTATCTGTTGGGAGGTAACAAGTATAAATTATTTTTGTCCACACAACAGTGAAACATATATAGGCATAGATTTTTTTCACACCGAATGTTAAGCAGTGAAGGTGCAAAAATCCAAAGTATTTCGCCTTAATCCAATAGAGCACGAATTTAAACCGACTTAAGGATGAAAGTAACTTTCGCAGTATAGTTACTACTAGGAAACATAGCTTCATGAAACTTGGACTTCACATAGAAAGAACTGCTACAGTATAGTACAGCAGGTAACTGAAATAAATATGCAACGAGACGAACAGGAATGACACCTTTATTCAAAAACAATAATTACACGGAATTCATTGTGATTTATGACAGTACTCTGGACAGCGAAAAGTAGAGGCGGAGAAGTTCTTGGGAGGAGAGGATGGACTAGGCTGTCCATAACCCCGATTTAAATCCCATCCACCGTGTGTGGAACGCTTTGGAGCGACGTTTTGCAGCACGTTCACGTTTACGGACGACCACCTGGCAGTTGTCAACCACGTTGCTGGTGAAATCGAACGAGTTACCAGAAGAGCTCCTTACGAAACTTGTGGTTAGAATGGCAGGGAGTTGCACTGCATGCATTGCAGTCCGTGTCGATCGCACACCTTCTTAAGAACAGTGTCCCCCCTTTTTTATTGTTCAGGGGAGCGTCATAAATCGCTGTTACTTCAATCAACTTATTGTATTTTAGGGAAAAGCGTATTTTCATTTTGTCTCATTGCGCATTAATTGACCTTCCGTAATATACTGCTGCAGTTCTTTCTATGTGCGGTCCAAGATTCATCGAGCCATGTTACTTCTCAGGAATACGTCACGCGAAGTTACTTACTTCCTTACGTTTTGTACACCGGTGTATATATCTTCGAGCTTCATTGATATGTAAATATTATTACAAGCACCTAGACAACTGTTTCGACTTCTGTAAAACTTATAACCTGTCTGCAACTAAAAATTACCTTCAAACTTGCAGCGATCTGAAATATTGGTATAACTGTATCGAAGCTAATATTTGATGTAGGTGCGTCAGAATTTCGGATCATGAATATGATGCTTCAGCATTCAGCTCACCGTGAAAGAAAAAAAGGCAATGCTATCTTTAACTTCTGTAGTGTTCTAAGAACCCGGAACATAGAATACCGTAACTGCTCTTTTGCTCTGCAAATATACTGCGCTGAATTTCGTCAATACTTGCACTTGGCGTCACGGATGCCATATATTTTCAACAAATGATAATATATATGCGTTGAAAAAATTGGAGGGTCATATGCCAGACAGAAACAACAACGAATTGTATACTTGGATATATTCGGCTCTAAAACTGAGCCACAAAGTAATAATCGGTTAGGATATTGAGGGTAGTAAATGACATTCAGCAGGTTCCAAACAGATGTTACCCAATCAGCAGTCATGCTTCATTCAACTAAGGAATACGTTGTGTGCCATTAAGAATTCTTGAAACGCAATGTTGAAGATTCCCACTGATCTACTGATATTTCTTTATCACTCGAATATCCAGAATACTGAATATCACTTGCTAAATCCTTGTAAAATTCATGGTGAGTAGAGGAATTAAGAATGGCATTGATTCAAGCGCTTTGATCTTTCTATTCATATGCAGTTTTTTGCTGAGATAATTGAGATTCAGGGAAGTGTTAAGTTCAGTCCCCTATTCCGTAAGGGAAACATATTTCTTGGTGTTTCACATCATCATTGTGCATTTTGTGTGTGTGGGGGGGGGGGGGGGGGTGAATGTGTGTGCGTACTTAAGCAGCATCTTAATTCATGCTGTGTTCATTAAAGCTATAGTGCGTTCATCAACAGTTTTCCTGTTTTTTAAAACTGATCTTAAACTGTAGAGCTAAAGAGATTTTACGTTCCATTTCCACTGCTGCTTATATTTTTGCTTGCTGCTAATGTGGTTGAAATTAGTGCAACTGGGCAGATAACTGTGGCTAAAGTAAATCAACTACGTTCCTGACGCCATTGTCGTTCTCGGATGTTCAATAATCACATAGGATCTCTATAGACGGGTGTGCATACCGTTACATAATTTTCACTCTCCTCCCTAGCCGGTACCACAGCACACCGTCATGCAAACCAAGTTGACACACTACGTGTCATACAATTGTATAAACCTAGAAAATATTTGACACAGTTTTTATCCAAGTTTACGTGCAAAAAAAAAAAAGCGCCAGAGGAAATAACTCGAATGGAACGGAAGTCGGTAAATATGATGTAAACGACAGACAAACAAATGATTACAATTTTACAACAACTGGATGATTTATTCAAGAGGAAGAGATTCACAAATTGCACAAATCAACTGTGCGTTGGCCGACCTCTGGTCATTATGCAATCAGGTATTAGGCTTGTCGTTGAGTAAAAGAGTTATTGGATAATCTACTGAGGAAAACTGTGCCAAATTCTATCAAACTCGCGCGTTAGACCGTCAGAATCCTGAGATGGTTGGAGATCCCCGCCTATAATGCTCCAAACGCTCTCAGTTGAGGAGGGTTCTGGCGACATTGTTGGTCAAGTTCGGGTTTGGCAACCACGAAGACAAACAGTAGAAACACTTGCCGCGTGCGAGCAGGCATTGTCTTGTCATCTAACCATGATGGTTTGCCATGAAGACAACAAAACAGGGCGCAAAATTTGGTCGGCGGAGCGCTGTGCTGTAACGGTGCTGCAGATGACAACCAAAGGGGTCTTACTATAAAATTAATTGGCACCCGAGACCATCGCTCCTGGTTGTCGGGTCATTTGGCTGGCGACAGTCACGGTGGTATCCCACCACTGATCGGGGAGTCTCCAGACACGTATTCGCTGGTCAAAGAAACTTATTTCTAAACGTCACTCATCAGTCAACACAGTGGTACTCCAGTCAACGAGATTCCAGGGTGAATATGCCCGACACCACTGCAAACGGCATTGTTCGTGTGCAGAGGTAATCTGCGCGAGGGGTGCCGTCAGCTCAGCCCCCTTTCTGTGGCCCTTGTGTTCACTGAAACATCAGTTACACGGCGGATGTATGAAAATGCTGAATCTGGGGCTGTGGGTGCCTCTCTGACGATTGCTCGCGACTCACTTTCTGTCGTACCTCTAAGTCTACTGCTTCGTCCTTGCCGCTGCGTCGGGCCCACTTCTGCCAATATCATTGAATAGTGCCATCGCTCATATTCAAATGTTGCGTGATTCGTCGGTAACTCTAACCGGCTAATTTGAGCCCAACAACACGTCCTGTCTCAGACGCTGCCATCTGCAAATACACTACCGGCCATTAAAATTGCTACACCAAGAAGAAATACAGATGATAAACGGGTATTCATTGGACAAATATATTATACTAGAACTGACATGTGATTACATTTTCACGCAATTTGGGTGCATGGATCCTGAGAAATCAGTGCCCAGAACAACCACCTCTGGCCCTAATAATGGCCTTGATACGCCTGGGCATTGAGTCAAACAGAGCTTGGATGGCGTGTACAGGTACAGCTGCCCATGCAGTTCAACACGATACCACAGTTCATCAAGAGTAGTGACTTGCGTATTGTGACGAGCCAGTTGCTCGGCCACCATTGACCAGACGTTTTCAATTGGTGAGAGATCTGAAGAATGTGCTGGCCAGGGCAGCAGTCGAACATTTTCTGTATCCAGAAAGGCCCCTACAGGACCTGCAACATGCGCTCGTGCATTATGCTGCTGAAATGTAGGGTTTCGCAGGGATCGAATGAAGGGTAGAGCCACGGGTCGTAACACATCTGAAATGTAACGTCCACTGTTCAAAGCGCCGTAAATGCGAACAAGAGGCGACCGAGACGTGTAACCAATGGCAGCCCATACCTTCACGCCGGGTGATACGCCAGTATGGTGATGACGAATACACGCTTCAAATGTGCGTTCGATGTCGCCAAACACGGATGCGACCATCATGATGCTGTAAACAGAACCTGGATTCATCCGAAAAAATGACGTTTTGCCATTCGTGCACCCAGGTTCGTCGTTGAGTACACCATCGCAGGCGCTCCTGTCTGTGATGCAGCGTCAAGGGTAACCGGAGCCATGGTCTCCGAGCTGATAGTCCATGCTGCTGCAACGTCGTCGAACTGTTCGTGCAAATGGTTGTTGTCTTGCAAACGCGGCTGCACGATCCGTTACAGCCTTGCGGGTAAGATGCCTGTCATCTCGACTGCTAGTGATACGAGGCCGTTGGGATCCACCGATTCCATATTCTGCTAACAGTCACTGGGACTTGACGAATGGGAGCAGCAATGTCGGGATACTATAAACCGCAATCGCGATAGGCTACAATCCGACTTTTATCAAAGTCTAAAACGTGATGGTACGCATTTCTCCTCCTTACAAGAGGCATCACAACAACGTTTCAGCAGACAACGCCGGTCTACTGGTGTTTGTGTATGAGAAATCGGTTGGAAACTTTCCTCATCGCAGCACGTTGTAGTTGTCGCCACCGGCGCCAACCTTGTGTGAATGCTCTGAAAAGCTAATCATTTGCATATCACAGCATCTCCTTTCTGTCCGTTAAATTTCGCGTCTGTAGCACATCATCTTCGTGGTCTAGCAATTTTAATGGCCAGTAGTGTATTTGTTATATGCCTGTCTGCTAGGCAACTGAATACTTGGAATGAAATTCGTTATATCTTTACGCCTTGATTTCAAAATGGCCCCTGTTCATTATCCTTGCCAGCTCAACGGTGAAGCTGCGCTGCAGCATCAGATATTCCCCCATCAATCACCAAAGTTTAAAATTTTGCATTTTCCGTCTATGTAATTCAGACCAGCTTCCATAACTCCTTAGTGATCACGTCGGTTTCTTTTAGAGTGTAGGTTCAGGTATAAAAAAATACCTTCACTAATTTATTGACCAGAGGATGGCCCAAGTCGTCACTAGAAGTACACCCAATATATACAACCTGGACCACTATCTTTTACTGGATTTAGTTCAATTTCGCATCAGAAATATCTGCAGGTTTTACATTCGGCTGAAGTGCAGATGAAAAGTGGCCCTCATCATCTAACCACAGTCTTTGTTCGGTGTACGATATGAAAACCTACGATATCTAATACCAGCAGCCTTGTGGTTGATTAATTCTGGCCTAACACTCTCCAAATAATTCTAACAAACTGTTCTTTGTAACCGTTATTTGGCACTGCTACGTATAGTTAGTATTAAATACCGATACCTCCTATGGAGTCTTTTAATAATTACTGTTTTGAAGAAATTGGTGACATTAAATTTTCTGAATAATCCTTTGTCACTATCCCACGCGATTTGCTTACGCTAGACCCACTTGTCCTGATGGTAACATGAAGATTCATCCAAATCTATTGACGGAAAGCCTAATCACGTACTGCCCAGGACTGTTCAGTTTCTGATGCTTAAAGACCCGCTGACAGTAAAGATGAAGATCCCTCTTAGTGCGTTTGGAAGAAGCAGACTACACATTGGTATAGAGTCTAAACATCTTTCTTCCACATTCATTAACAATGACACATAACTAATCCACGGGTGATGACATGTGCGAAAACTTCCAAACCATCATTTAAATAAGACATGGTTGCAAAATATTAACATGAGATATCATCATCATCATCATCATCATCATCATCATCATTTAAGACTGATTATGCCTTTCAACGTTCAGTCTGGAGCATAGCCCCCCTTATACAGTTCCTCCATGATCCCCTATTCAGTGCTAACATTGGTGCCTCTTCTGATGTTAAACCTATTACTTCAAAATCATTCTTAACCGAATCCAGGTACCTTCTCCTCGGTCTGCCCCGACTCCTCCTACCCTCTACTGCTGAATCCATGAGTCTCTTGGGTAACCTTGCTTCTCCCATGCATGTAACATGACCCCACCATCTAAGCCTGTTCGCCCTGACTGCTACATCTATAGAGTTCATTCCCAGTTTTTCTTTGATTTCCTCATTGTGGACACCCTCCTGCCATTGTTCCCATCTACTAGTACCTGCAATCATCCTAGCTACTTTCATATCCGTAACCTCAACCTTGTTGATAAGGTAACCTGAATCCACCCAGCTTTCGCTCCCATACAACAAAGTTGGTCGAAAGATTGAACGGTGCACAGATAACTTAGTCTTGGTACTGACTTCCTTCTTGCAGAAGAGAGTAGATCGTAGCTGAGCGCTCACTGCAGTAGCTTTGCTACACCTCGCTTCCAGTTCTTTCACTATGTTGCCATCCTGTAAGAATATGCATCCTAAGTACTTGAAACCGTCCACCTGTTCTAACTTTGTTCCTCCTATTTGGCACTCAATCCGTTTATATTTCTTTCCCACTGACATTACTTTCGTTTTGGAGATGCTAATCTTCATACCATAGTCCTTACATTTCTGATCTAGCTCTGAAATATTACTTTGCAAACTTTCAATCGAATCTGCCATCACAACTAAGTCATCCGCATATGCAAGACTGCTTATTTTGTGTTCACATATCTTAATATCACCAAGCCACTCTATTGTTTTCAACATATGGTCCATAAATAATATGAACAACAGTGGAGACAGATTGCAGCCTTGTCTTACCCCTGAAACTACTCTGAACCATGAACTCAGTTTACCGTCAACTCTAACTGCTGCCTGACTATCCATGTAAAGACCTTTAATTGCTTGCAAAAGTTTGCCTCCTATTCCATAATCTTGTAGAACAGACAATAACTTCCTCCTAGGAACCCGGTCATATGCCTTTTCTATATCTATAAAGCATAGATACAATTCCCTGTTCCACTCATAGCACTTCTCCATTATTTGCTGTGAGCTAAAGATCTGGTCCCGACAACCTCTAAGAGGCCTAAACCCACACTGATTTTCATCCAATTGGTCCTCAACTAATACTCGCACTTTCCTATCAACAATACCTGAGAAGATTTTACCCACAACGCTGATTAAAGAGATACCTCTGTAGTTGTTACCATCTTTTCTGTTTCCATGTTTAAAGATTGGTGTGATTACTGCTTTTGTCCAGTCTGATGGAACCTGTCCCGACTCCCAGGCCATTTCAATTATCCTGTGTAGCCATTTAAGACCTGACATTCCACTGTATTTGATGAGTTCCGACTTAATTTCATCCACCCCAGCCGCTTTATTGCACTGCAATCTACTGACCATTTTTTCCACTTCCTCAAATGTGATCCTATTTCCATCATCATTCTTATCCCATTCTACCTCTAAATCTGAAAAAATTACTGATCTCATTTTCACCTACATTGAGCAACTCTACAAAATACTCCCTCCATCTGCCAAAGGCATCCACAGGATTCACCAGCAGTTTTCCTGGCCTGTCCAAAATACTTGTCATTTCCTTCTTACCTCCCTTTCGAAGACTGCTAATTACACTCCAGAATGGTTTTCCAGCAGCTTGACCCATAGTCTCCAACCTGTTTCCAAAGTCTTCCCACGATTTCTTCTTTGATGCTGCAATTATCTGTTTGGCTTTGTTTCTTTCTTCAACATAACTTTCTCTGTCTACCTGGGTTCTGGTATGTAGCCATTTTTGATACGCCTTCTTTTTCCTTTTACAGGCTGCCTTGACTGTATCATTCCACCAAGCTGTTTGCTTCATCCTACTTTTACACACTACTGTTCCAAGACACTCTTTAGCCACTTCTAGTACTGTGTCCCCGTACCTTGTCCATTCCTTTTCCAATGATTGTAATTGACTGCATTCAACTAACTGGTACCTTTCTGAGATCGCTGTTATGTACTTGTGCCTGATTTCCTTATCCTGAAGTTTCTCCACTCTTATCCTCCTACATATGGACCTGATCTCCTGCACTTTCGGCCTTACAATCCCAATTTCACTGCAGATTAAATAATGATCAGTGTCATCAAAGAATCCCCTGAATACACGTGTGTCCCTCACAGCCTTCCTGAATTCCTGATCTGTTATTATATAGTCAATGACAGATCTGGTTCCCCTGCCTTCCCAAGTATACCGGTGAATGTTCTTATGTTTAAAAAAGGAGTTTGTGATTACTAAGCCCATACTGGCACAGAAATCCAAGAGTTCTTTCCCGTTCCTGTTGGCCTCCATATCCTCTCCAAATTTACCCATAACCTTTTCATACCCTTCTGTTCGATTTCCAATCCTGGCGTTAAAATCACCCATGAGCAGAACACTGTCCCTGTCCTTTACTCTAACAACTACATCACTAAGTGCCTCATAAAAACTATTCACCTTACCTTGATCTGTCCCTTCACAATGCGAATATACTGACACAATCCTAATTTTCTTGCTAGACACTGTCAAATCTATCCACATCAGTCGTTCATTTACATACCTTATTGCAACTACGCTGGGTTCCATTTCTTTCCTGATGTAAAGCCCTACACCCCATTGTGCTATTCCTGCTTTGACTCCTGACAGGTAAACCTTGTATTCTCCCTCTTCTTTCTCACCCCTTACCCGAATGTCACTAACAGCTAAAACGTCCAGCCCCATCTTACTTGCAGCCTCTGCCAGCTCTACCTTCTTCCCAGAGTAGCCACCATTGATATTAATAGCTCCCCATCTCATTACCATTTGTTTGCCAAGTCGTATCTTAGGAGTCCCTGGTTTGTCAGTTAGAGGTGGGACTCCGTCACCTCCAAAGGTCCGAGGCATTTTGCTCTGATTGTTGCCAGCATCATATTTAAAGTACCAGGGAAGCAGGTTGCTAGCCTTACTTGCCCCGAGTCCCATTGGGTTTTACCCCTAACGGCTGAGCGACTAACCGGTGGATTTGGTAGTCTTTGCCGTATGAGCACAAAGGTGACCACGACTCAGAATACGTCCGAGATGCCCAGCCTTATTCCAAAGTAACTGGTATCCCGACTGTCGGGACCACTTACTTGGCCACTCATACGTTGCCCGTGGTTCATGAACTAGGACATGACTACAGGAACCCACACCATGAACCACAACATGAGATATGTACAGAAGAATGTAAAAGTAGAAGCCGACCTCGCTGAAGATGAGTTTGGCTTCCCGAGAAATACAGGAACACGTGAGACAATACTGATCGTACGCCTTATCCTAGAAGATTGGTTGAAAAAAAACTCGGTTAAAAGATTTGTAGCGATTGAACCGCTTTCTCTGAAATTTTGAAGATAGTAATGACAAAGTAAAGGAGCAAATGTTTTCTTAAAACTTGAACAGAAACCAGATGTATATGAGAGTCGAAGGACATGAAATGGAAGCAGTGATTGAGAAACGAGTGAGGCTCATTTTTAGCCTATTCGCGATGTTATTCCATCTCTTTATTGAGCAAGCTGGGAAGAATGTCAAGCAGATATTTTGAGAGTAGCAGAACGGATAGATAGCAGCTTCAAAAGGGATTATAAGATGAAATTAAAACAGTGATAATGGAATGAAGTCGAATGAAATCAGGTGATGATAATGGAATCATCGCGAAAAAGACACTGAAAGTACATAGGTCTTGCAAAACAGCTGTTGATGGCAGAAATAGGAAGGCTATTGAATGCAGACTGGTAACACAAGAAAAACATTTCTGGAAAAGAGGAATTTATTAATGTGTAATGTCAATACAAGTGTTCGGAAATATTTTCTGAATGTATCGCTATGGAGCATAGCCTTGTATGGAAGTGAAACGTGGGCAACAAGCAATTAAGATAAGATGTTACGTAAGAATGCTGAAGATGAATGATGGAACAATAAATGAAAAGCTACTGAATGAAATTGGGGTTAAAAGAAATATTCGCCTATTTTAACGCCGAAAGAAAGGATACGTTGACGTAATAAATCCATACTCATCCACGAATAGTCAGTTTGGTAATGGAAGGAAGTTGTGGAGGATAAATATTGAAGAATATAGTACGTCCGTATATAGGATGCAGGTTCGAGTGGATGTGGTAGTGGTAGTTACGCAGAGAAGAACAGACTTGCATAGGTTAGACTACTTTGGAGAGATGAATCGAACCAATCTTCGGACTGAACAGTCCAACAACATATAAGTAATAGGAATTTGAGGTACTGTGAAGTTCATGCGAGCTCTTGTTCATCAGAAGAGTTGTGTTTCAAAGCAGCGAATATGAACATAGCCCTTGGGTATGCATTTTAGAGCACACTTTTACTGGACATTCTTATCTTGTTTTGGTCCACACTATCACTTCCCAAACTATGGAAAGCAAAGAGCTTGCAGTAGGAGACATTTGTTTCACAGTATCGAAGATGAAGAATTGCTAGTAGCTCCTAAGATAAACATTTTAGAGCTCATGTTTACGGTTTCATGTCCTTCGACTCTAATATCCCTCTGGTTTCTGTACAAGTATTAAGAAGACTTTCGCACCTTTACTTTGTCATCACTACCCTCAAAATGTCGGAGAATATAGTTCTACATCCAAAAACCATTTAAACATAGATTTTTTCAACCTATGTTCTAGGATAAGGCGTAGGATCTGTATTGCCTCGAGTGTTTCTTTATTTCACCGGAACCCAAACTAATCTTACCTTAGGTCGGTTTCAGGAGTGATGGTCAGTATATTGTCAACGTAGCTAATGGTAATAATGGTAGCACAAGGTAAATAGTGAAATACTTGTATGATATTAGTGATTGTTCATTATAAATATTTCTATGGGTTACATAAAATCACATGACATGTTGTCAGATAACGTGACAATAAAACTTTACATGCAGCGGCGAGAAATAACTCTCCTTACAACTGTTTTTGTAATTTTTGGCATTCTTATTATTTGTTGTAGATGTCAGTATCACAAAATACCTGTGTTTTACTAGACTCTAATCTGTGTGAATTCCTATGGGACCAAACTGCTGAGGTCATCGGTCCCTAGACTTACACACTACTAACTTATGCTAAGAACAACACACACACAGCCATGCCCAAGGGAGGACTCGAAACTCCGGCGGGAGAGACCGCGCAATCAGTGGCATGGCGCCTATAACCGCGCGGCCACTCCGCGCGGCTACTGGACCCTTGTTTGACAAAACGGAACGAAGAGTGGACTCTGCCCTCATACTCCTAGTTGCATCGTTTCTTAGTAGCTGCTTACTACTGTCTATTTCCTCAGTATAAATGTTTTCAGGAGACACTGGGATATGACAGATATCACTAGTACATACTACATGGAGTACATTTCCTACTTGTTTCTTAGCGAACATTCCATTCTTCTTCTATATTATCTATTTGAGTACTAACCCACTGAGGCAACTCTTCTTTTAGTGTTTCCTGTTTTGTGCTAAATCATTTTTATTGCCTGTACAGAAGTGTTTTGCTTGTATACTTGTATACATCTGTAATAGTTTGCTGTATCGCTCCTTTGACTCTAGCTCTAATCTTTCTGTGATCTGATCAATCTTCTCTCTTAAAAATTAATCCACCTCTTTTTTGTGTTTCGTAGAAAGAGCCTCTACTTTGGTCACTACTTGCTGAAGTGTTTATTTTAAAGTATTTGTTCTAATTATAGAGTGTTAAAGTTCTTAGTTAAATCTTTTACCCAGTCAGGGAGAACCTTAATAGCTTTTTGCAGCCCTGAAATATTAGTTGTTATGCTACCTAAGTCGGTCCGTAACATTTTTAAAAAATGGTTCAAATGGCTCTGAGCATTATGGGACTTCTGAGGTCATCAGTTCCCTAGAACTTAGAACTACTTAAACCTAACTAACCTAAGGACACGTCCATGCCCGAGGCAGGATTCGAAGCTGCGACTGTAGCGGTCACGTGGTTCCAGACTGTAGAGCCTAGAACCGCTCGCCCACCCCGGCCGGCGTAACATTTTAGTTACGTAACGGGCAATCTGGGTTTTCACTTAATCAGCTAGGTTTTGATCTGTTCACCAATTTGTCCAACCTGAGTAGTCCAATTGTCATTAGTTATCTCTCTTGACTCTGACTCATTGCTCGTTTTGTTTTAGATCTGTTCACTAATTTGTGACTGGTCAAACAGTCTTGTTGCTTCATAGTAGTAAAACCGTTAGCCATACTCTATTACCTCTAATTTATAATACCTGCTGCAGTTTCTAATTTTTATAAATCTGCATAACACGATCGGGTGTAGTAACCGTAGCGGTCGCGTGGAATATCTCCGACCACAGTAGATGACATTTTCTGACTTGCCAAAGCAGAAAAGTGATCTACATTTTCACTAGCGAATCCGCCCCCGGGTAGTTGATCTGATAAAATTTCTGCATTTAACGAATCCATCATAGTAAGCTGACTTTTGATCATAATCATATTAATGTAAACGAGGACGAATTACACATCACTAGTGCCAACTGTGCACGATTAATTGTGTATATCCGCCATCTTGGGCCTGTCTTACGAAACGTAGAATAATTACATAATAATTACAAATTTCGTGTGTAACAAATAGTCTACTAAAAAGAACGCAATTACACGGAAGTGTTTTCCACTGTATGGAATGGTGCTACAACTACCAGTGTGTAGAATGACGATACGAAAACAGTCTTGGTGGCGATGTTGAAATTATCTTTTATTTATTCATCAATGAAGCGCGTCTTTTTGGAATTCAGGGCATCTTGGGACTGGTCGATAAATATAAGCAAGCTACGGATATCGATGATGAAACATCAGCAAAAATAAATTGAATTCGTCATGTACAAGAAAAATAGTCGAGGTAAATATGTGCTTCCGCCAGGCTTTTAATACAAGACGGGAAAATATATTTGCCTTGACTGTTTTTCTCCTATGCTTTTTCTGTTTCCTTTGTGTAATGGTACCATTTACAAACCTTTTTAGACGTTCCTTGTGTAATTCGCAGAACAAACGCATTTGCAGCCAGACACAAAAAGCGCCGTGTGCCGATATACGTTAGAGTTCGGCCGAAGTGGCCCGTTCCTCCAGCCGTGATTAGTTCGGCCCGTGGCGCGCGCAGAGAATAGTGCAATTAAAACGCGTCCGGCCGCTGCGCGGAGTAGGCGTAATGCCGGCGGCTGATTGCGCTGTTAGCGCGCCGCCGCCAATTCCGGGCCTAATCTGGCGGACCCTGGCGCCTTGCGACCTCCAACAGGTGAGGCTGCTGCCCTGGCCGCTCTCCCATAACCCTCCCCCACCCCCCACCCTCCTTTCCCACACCTATTCCTCCGCTTAATTCTGCAGGAGGCGGGCCACCGGACGCAGCACTTCTGCCTGCGACTGTCCGTCCTCTGGTCTGATAGCGCGGTCGCCGCCCCCTCGCAGCAGTTGGGCTGGGTCTCGAGAATCAGAGTGCTTGGGTGCACGAAAGAGGGGGAACCATCGTTGATTCCCCGTTCGTGTGAAGTACGAAACAGTGAGCCGTAAACGGCGTCTCGACAGATGTAGTAGTAACTTCGGGAGTGCCCCAGGAAAGTGCTTCGGGATCCTTCCGTGCTCGTATTGCATCTACATCTACATAAATACTTCAAACCCACCTTACGGTGTGTGGCAGAAGGTACTCTGTCCCAATTGCAAAGAGAGAGAAACGACTGTCTACTGGGCCGGCCGCGGTGGTCTAGCGGTTCTAGGCGCGCAGTCCGGAACCGCGCGACTGTTACGGTCGCAGGTTCGAATCCTGCCTCGGGCATGGATGTGTGTGATGTCCTTAGGTTAGTTAGGTTTAAGTAGTTCTAAGTTCTAGGGGACTGATGACCACAGATGTTAAGTCCCATAGTGCTCAGAGCCATTTGAACCACAACGACTGTCTACACACATTCATATGAGCTCTAATTTCTCATACCTGCGTGGTCCTTGAGCGAAATATATGTCAGTGGCAGTAGAATAGTTCGGTAGTCAGCTTGAAATGCCAGTTCTCTAAATTTTGTCAATAGTGATTCTCGAAAATAACGTCGCCTTTCCTTCAGGGATTCCCATTTGAGTTCCGGAAGTAATAACTGCTTGATGCTAGGACCTAGCTATAACAAATCTAACAGCCCGCTTTTACATTTCTTCCTTGTCTTCCTTTAAGCTGACCTGGTGCGGATTCCAAACACTCGAGCATACTCAACAATAGATATGTGTTGTGTTCTACACGCAGTCTCATTTGCAAATCAGCCACACTTTCCCAAAATTCTCCCAATAAACCGTAGTTGACTACTCGCTTTGCCTACCACAATCATCACATACTCGTTCCAATTCATTCCACTTTGCAACATCACGCCCACATATTTAAACGATATGACTCTGTCAAACAAGACGCTCCAAATTCTGTATTCGAACAGTGCGTGCTCGTTTTTCCTACTTAGCTGTATTAACTTATATTTTTCTACACTTGGAGCTAGCTGTATTTCATTACAGCAACTAGAAATTTTGTCTAAGTCATACTGTACCCTTCTACAGTCACTCAACGATGACATCTTCCCGTACGGTGCAACATCATCAGCAAACAACCGCAGATTGATGCCCGACCTGTCTGCCAGATAATTTAAGTATAGAGAAAATCATAGTGATGCTATCACACTTAACTGGGACACTCCTGACGAGGCCTTTGTCTCTGGTGAACACTCGCAGACGACGTCAACATACTGCGCTCTATAACATAATAAGTCTGCGTGCCACTCCCTTATCTGTTCGATATTCTCGTACCTTTCACCGCCCGCAGTGTCACACCATGTCAAATGCTACTCGAAAATCTAGAAATATGGTATCTGCTTTTGGCGGTTCATCCATAGTTCGCAGTGTAACATCTGAGTAAAGAGAAAACTGAGTTTCGAACGAGTGAAGCTTTCTAAAACCGTGCTGATTCATGAAAAAAGCTTTCCGGTCTCAAGAAAATTTCACTAAAGTCGATATAATCGTCTTGAGAGATTCTGCGACTGTTCAGGTAATGAAGATAATTCATAGTTTGTCTTCCCTGTTAACTGCACAGTTTTAATTAGATTACATGTTTCGATCACTCTGGATCATCTCCAGATATAAGTAGTTGCGTCAGCAACCCGTCTTGTTTACTTCAGTACATTGATATGTTGTTATGAGTAAACAAGATGGGTTGCTGACATAACTACTTAATATGAAGATGATGTAGAGTGATCGAAACATGTACTCTAATGACAAACGTGCAACTGAGATGGAACAATAAATAATAATTCTCTTAAGAAAATTTATTATATTTGAACTCAGAATATTTTCAAAAATTCTGCAGGAAACCGATGCTGAGGACATTGGTCTGTAATTTTGAAGGTCCGTTCTTTTACCCTTCTTGTATACAGAAGTCATCTGCGCTTTTTTCCAGTTGCTCGGTACTTTGTGTAGGCCAAGAGATTCGCTATAAATGCAAGGTACGAAGGGGGGGAGGAGCGAGGGGGGGGGGGAGAACCTTAAAGTAACCTTCGTAAAACTGACCTGGGATACAGTCCGGATCGGGTGACTGATTTCTTTTCACCTGTTTCAGTTGTCTCACCGCCAAGTAATGTCACTATGTCGTCCACACGGGAGTATGTGCTATGATCTAACGACGGTATGTTTGTACGATTCTCCTTCGTGAACGATCTGTTAAACGCGAGTTTTAAAACTTCGGATTTCCTTTTGCTATCTGTTACTGCCACACCAGACAGGTCAACAAGTGACTGTATGGGAGCCTTATACCCGCTTAGCGATTTAACGTAGGATCAGAACTTTCGTGGGTTTCCGGTCAGATCTTTCGCTAGGGTATGACAGTGGTAGCTGTTTCATAATTCGCGTGAAGATCTTTTTTACAGTAGCATGAGTCTCTGTTAACCTTTGCCGGGGTCATTTGCGCGTTCCTTTGCTTCTTCAACATTTTCCGAATTATTAGAGCTCGTTCACGGTATAAGGCATAAACGATATAAGTGACCACTTTGAGGGGGTGGAGGGGTGGGAGAGGAGGGGGGGGTGAAGGGGAACAGGGTGAAACTGACGCCAGAGGCGCTCCTAGTTTCAACACTTGCACACAAGGCGTATCACAATGGGCAGGAAAGAGCTCATTTCAACAAATAAACTGTATTGAAGAAGGACAGTGCGCAAATTATTGAATAGGATTATGGTGTAATTATACAGGACAAGGAACTGAAATTGAATCTGTTGATGAGATAAGATTATGCGAAATAGATTCTGCTGAAGTAACATCTGCGTCATCATCAGTTAAGAAACGAAAAGTGCCAGGAAGAGGTGGTATTAATGCAGAATTGCTAAAATATGGAAAAATGATAGTTGGATGATGCAGCGTATTCCAAAAAATTGGACGACTGCTAGATTGATATCAGTTTTTTTTTAAAAAAAGGCGGTAGAACCCTATGCAGTAGCTACAGAGGAATAAGTTTACTGAGTCACCAGAAAATATGTACAGTGACGGGAAGAAGGTGGTAATCCCAAGAAGAAGCTGTGTGAGATAAAAAAACTGTGCGACATAAACAAAAGTTGGTAGGCGTGTTTCTACATTTGGAAGATGATTTCGCCCCTTCATGTAAGTGTGGTACTAGTAGCTCCACTATGAGGCTGTACATCAGGTCTGCTTTACATACATGCTGTAACGGTCGTGAGCGTTAGCTACCTTTGGTATTGGACGTAGTGAGTTGGTGTTCGTCAAGAATGCCTTTAAAGCGACCCAAGACGCCATTATCAACACCTCACTGTGTTTGAACGATGTGATGTAACGAGGCCAAGAGAACAGGATGTTCCTTTCGCGATGCGGCACAAAGACTTGGTAGGAAAGTAATCACTGTACACGATTGCTGTCAGCGGTGGTCACGGGAGTAAACGGTTGCAAGAAGACCGGGCTCTGGACGCCCACGTGACACTTTCGTGAGGGACGACCGTCGTCTTTGGCGTATGGCTGTCCACATCGTACCGTATCTGCAGCAGCTTTTTGAGCAGCAGTTGTCACAACAGTGACACAGCGAACTGCTGCAAATCGGTTTATTCAAGGACAGCTCCGAGCAAGACTCCCTGTAGCGTTCTTTCTTCTGATCCGAAACCACGGCCATTTCCGACTTCGTATGTCCATCTCTCTAGCGATGGTCGCGGGACTCAGCTGTTCGATTGATGATGTCAAATTAAACACCTTTCAGCCGTCAATTTTCAACCTTGATAATAAATATCTACTTGCTACAGTCGGCGGGTGATGTTTGAAGTGGTCACTGTAGCAAGTAGGTACCAGTATTGCTGGCGCTGCTCCCATCACAAGTGAGGCAGATTATTCCTATACGTCGTCCAGAGGCCTGAAATGGCGTAATAAAGCGCCGAAAGTGGTTGTCTAAAAATTGAGGTTGAAAACTGACAGCTCACAGGTCTTTAATTTGACATAATTTACGACTTTAGTGGTGTCAAGTGAGAGCTCATTGGAGGGCTGGGTGGAGGCCTGATGTGTTTACTGACTAAAGCTAGTTCTATTTCGGAACAGTGATGGCCATGTGATGGTTAGGAGGATGTCAGCTGAGGACCTGCACCCGACCTGTCTGCGAACAACACACAATGGACCTTCACTTGGGAGTTATGATCTGGTGTTCGATTCTGTACAACAGCAGGAGCTCTTTAGCGGTTACCCCACACACCCTGACTGCAAATTTGTTCATCAGTCTGGTTATTCGACCTGTTCTGCTGCTATTCATCAACAGCACTCAAGGGGGTGTTCTCCAACAGGATACTGCTAGCTCACAACGCTATTGTAACCCAATACGCTCTACAGGATGTCGACGTGTCCTTTGGCCTGCTCGATCACCGGATTTGTCTCCAATTAACCTCTTATTGGTTATCATCGGACGACAACTCCAGCGTCATCCCCAGCCAGCATTAACCGTCCCTGTATTGACGGAACTGGCTTGGAACTCCATCCGCACAACGCAATGCAACAGATTTGAAAGCTTGACCTGCTGCATTGAACATTCTGGTGTTTACAGCGCTTATTAATGTACGAGCATTTCACGATTACAATGACTTAACTCGCTTTTGCATTAACCTGTGGTCTCACGATGTTAATCACTTAAGTATGATACCTAGATAAATGTATTCGTGAAATTTCATTATTCTACATTAAATAATTTTCGGTGTTGCTTATTTCCCGTCAGGGTATGCTGTGGTTTTAGACATAAAACTTAAAAACATAATCCATACAGTACGGCAAGAGTAACAAATGGGTTTTAATAAAGAATACAACATAATAGATGCACTTTTTACGTAACAGTAAATAGCACAGAAATACAGATAATATAACAAAGTGACACACTCAATTTATTGATTTTAAAAACCTTTTGAGACTGTCAAGAGACAGAACTCTGGAAGTTAATGACGAACGTCGAAGACCCGAAACATTTACCAAATGCGGTGAAATGTTTCTATCGGAAGACGACTACCACTCTAGATATCAATGGAAAAATAATTAACATGATACCAACTAGCTAAGTAGTGCAACAATGTTGCTGCATCTTCCCAAATTAGTTCAACATTTACATACATGAAATAGTACATACACAGAAAACAAAATTTCCAAAACGTATTTATCTGCACAGGAAAATCGTTTTAAATGACTGACTATTTTTTTGAGGATGTAGTGACCCTTTCATATGAGGAGAAGGAAAATCAAAAACGAAAACAACAATATAGAATTTTGGAATGGAGATATCAACAGAAAAATCTAAGACTGTCGCCTTTGCGATGAAAATACATATTCAGATCAAAACTGTGATAAATCAGGGAATTTCACAACAAGTAAACCATTTCAGTTACCTATTTGACATGACAAATGCACAGAGCAAGGACATAGCAATTAAGCTTAGTAAATTCAGCAAGTTATGTTAAATAATTGACAAAAGTCTTAAAAACAAAACTAAGAAGCACACTCAAATTCTATAGAAATTTTGAAATTCCCACACTGCTGCACAGATGCGAGGCCTGGGTGATTGGCAAAAAGCAAGAAAGCCGTACTCAGGCACAATAAATGAAATTCCTGAGATGAGTTAAAAGTTACACAATAGAAGACTGACTAAGGAATCATTATAACAGAGAAGAACTACTTCTTCTAGACACAAGGATAAAATTGCAGACTTTAGAAGAAAATTGAATGAATACCTAGAAAGAACAGAGTGTGAAAGACTCCCTAAAAAAGGCTAGAAATTAGAAAAGCCGAGGAAGAAGAGATAGAAGATGGTTATGGCGATGATGGGTACTGTAAGAGGCAATTTTGGAATTTTTGATTCTAAGAAAAACTCTCCATAATTCACAAAATCACTCAACTTTCCTCAAAATTTCGTGATTTATGTCTTTTTCTACAGAAAATACAACCCAGATTCTTCCAACTCTTTCACCTCATTCGCCTCAATCCTTAGAATAATAAATAAGTAAACAAGCAGGGAAATGCAAATTTAGGTATAACATATATTTTACTTTTTTCTTCTCTCTCTCTCTCTCTCTCTCTCTCTCTCTCTCTCTCTCTATATATATATATATATATATATATATATATATATATATATATATATATATAATATTTTAAATTCTTTAATCGTTTACATGTTTTTTTATTTTCTGTTGTTGTGGTCTTCTGTCCAGACACTGGTTGGATGCAGCTCTCCATGCTACTCTATCCCACACAAGTTGCTTCATCTTCGAGTAACTACTGCACCATACATGCTTCTGAATCTGCTTAGTGTCTTCATCTCTTGGTCTCCCTCTACAATTTTACTGTCCACACTTCCCTTCCTCGATGCCTCACAACGTGTCCAACCAACTGATCATTTGTTTTAGTCAAATTGTACCACAAATTCCTCTTCTCCCCAATACTACTCAGTACCTCCTCATTAGTTACATGATCTGCCCATCTAATCTTCAGCATTCTTCTGTAGCATCACATTTCAAAAGCTTCTATTCTTTTTTGGTCTGAACTATTTATCGTCCATCTTTTGCTTCCATGCATGGCTACACACCATACAAATACTTTCAGAAAATACTTTCTGACACTTAAATCTATACTTGACGTTAACAAATCTCTCTTCTTCAGGAACGCTTTCCTTGCCAGAGCCAGTCTACATTTTATATTCTATCTATTTCGACCATCATTAGTTATTTTGCTCCCCAGTTAGCAAAACTTACCTGCTACTTTAAGTGTCTCAGTTACTAATCTAATTCCTTAAGTGTCATCTGATTTAATTTGACTACATTCAATTATCTTCATTTTACTTTTGTTGATGTTGATCTCATATCCTCCTTTCAAGACACTGTCCATTCCATTCAACAACTCTTCCATGTTGTTTGCTGTCTTAGCCAAAATTACAATGTCAATGGCAAACCTCAAAGTTTTTATTTTTTCTCCCTGGATTTTAAATTCTACTCCAAATTTTCCTTTTGTTTCCTTTACTGCTTGCTCAGTATACAGATTGAATAACAACAGGGATAGGTTCATCCATGTCTCACTCCCTTCCCAACTGCTGCCTCCCTTTCATGCCCCTAGGCTCTTATACCTGCCATCTGGTTTCTGTATAAATTGTAAATATCGTTTCGCCCCCTGTTGTTTGCCCCCACCACCTTCATAATTTGAAAGAGAGTTGTCCTGGCAACATTGTCAAAAACTTTCTCTAAGTCTGCAAATGCGAGAAACGTAGGTTTGCCTTTCCTTAATCTGTCTTCTAAGATAAGTCATACGAACAGTACTGCCTCCCGTGTTCCAGCGTTTCTATGAAATCCAAACTGATCTTCCCCTAAGTCGTCTTCCACCAGTTTTTTCTATTTGTCTGTAGAGAACTCGTGTTGGTATTTTGCAGCCATAACTTATAAAACTGGTAGTTCGGTAATTTTCACATCTGTCGACACCTGCTTTCTTTGGGATCGGAATTGTTATATTTTTCTTGAAGTCTAAGGGTATTTCATTTTGCTCACCAGATTGTAGAGTTTTGTCATGACTAGCTCTCCCAAGGCTATCAGTAGTTCTATTGGAATGTCATCTACTGCCAGGGCCTATTCTTGACATAGGTCTTTCAGTGCTCTGTCAAATTCTTCATGCAGTATCGTATCTCCCATATCATCTTCATCTACATCCTCTTTCATTTCGATAATATTGCCCTCAAGTACATCGCCCTTGTATAGACCCTCTACATACTCCTTCCATCTTTCTGCTTTCCCTTCTTTGCTTAGAACTGGTTTTGTATCTGCGTTCTCGATATTCATAGAGGCGGTTCTCTTTTTCCGAAAAGTCTCTTTAATTTTCTTGTAGGCAGTATCTATCTTACCCCTAATTATATATGCCTCTACATCTTCACATCTGTTCTCTAGAAATCCTTGCTTAGCCATTTTGCACTTCCTGTCGCTCTTATTTCTGAGGAGTTTGTATTCCTTTTCTCCAGCTCCATTTACTACATTTTTATATTTTTTCTTCATCAATTAAATTCAGTATCTCTTCTCTTACCTAAAGATTTCAACTAGCCCTCATCTTTTTACCTGCTTGATCCTCTGCTGCCTTCACTATTTCTACAAGCCCTCGTCTTGTTACCTATTTGATCCCCTGTTGGCTTCACTTTTTCATCTCTCAAAGCTACTGATTCTTCTTCTACTTTATTTCTTACCCTTGTATTTTCCAATCGTTCCCTAATGCTTTCGGTGAAACTTTCTACATCCTCCGGCTCTTTCAGTTTATCCAGTGACATCTCCTTAAATTCCTACCTTTTTGCGGTTTCTTCAGCTTTAGTCTACAGTTGATAACCAATAAATTGTGGTCAGAGTCCACATCTGCCTCTGCAAATTTCCCTTCATTATCTGAATAATTTCTTTTATCTCATCATACAATTCTTCAATCTCTTCATCATCTGTGGAGCTAGTTGTCGTATGTACTACTGTGGTAGGATTGGGCTTTGGGTCTATCTTGTCTACAATAATGCTTTCACTATGCCGTTCATAGTATCTTATCCACGCTCCTATTTCTTTTTTTATTCATTATTAAACCGACGCCAGCATTACCATTATTTGATTTTGTATTTAAAATCCTGTATTCACCTGACCAGAAACTTTGTTACTTCTGCCACCGAACTTCACTAACTGCCACTAGATCTATCTTTAATCTATCCATTTCCTTTTTAATTTTTCTAACCTACCTGCTCGATTAAGGGATATGACATTCCATGCTCTGACCTGTAGAACGACAGTTTTCTTTCACCTGATAATGACGTTCTCCTGAGTAGTCCCCATCTGGAGACCCAAATGGAGCACTATTTTACCTCTGGATTATTTTTCCTAAGAGGACACCATTGTTTAACCATATAGTAAACTTGCATGTTCTCAGGAAAAATTACAGCTGTAGGTTCACCTTGCTTTCAGCTGTTCGCAGTATCAGCACAGCAAGGTCGTTTTGGTTAATGGTAAAAGGCCAGATCAGTCAATCACCCAGACTGATGATCCTACAACTACTGAAAAGGCTGCTGCCCATCTTCAGGAACCACACATTTGTCTGGCCTCTCAACAGATACACCTCCATTGTGGTTGCACCTATGGTATGTCTATCAATATTGCTGAAGCACGCAAGCCTCACTACCAACAGCACAATCCATGGTTCTTGGGGGTTTATTTTATTTACTTAATGTTATTTATTTTATTTGTCTTTAGTTTTACTTTTTTATACTTCCATGGGAGGGGATACTCTTCAACCCTGAGATGTTATATATATTTTCTCTTAGAATAAATTATGGTAAATTTACATTAAACACTGCAATGCATAAAAATCATTACTATTATTTTTAAGTTTCTACATTTCATTGTATCCTAGCATAATATTTACTTTCCAGAAGTTGCAAATCCCAATTACTTATTAATTTCAATTACTTGTCTTGTAAAGGAATCTTATAGTCATTACTAAGCTCCATACATATTTTCTACCAGTATGTGGTATTGAAATAACACAGCAAGTAGTGTTATACAAAACATTTTCCTACCTATCTTATACAAATCTGAACTACTTGCATTATTGAGCATCTTGAATAGCAGCTCCATTTGTATAGTAACAATTTTCATTAATAAAATTTAATTTTTGTGTATTATAAATGGGCAACACAGAAAATAATGGAGACAAACCTGTAGGGCTTTATACTGTTGAAGAGATGGCAGAAATGTTATGTAATAAACATGAATTATATTATTAACTTTTTAAAGATGATGAAGAAGAAATCCATGAGTTTGATTCTTGTAATGGAGAAGACAACAGCAGCTGTTGATAATATGACCACAGAAGCAACCTTCTGACTTTGTAATGTTCATTTGGCAATGTATCTATTTCATTTTCCAAAAAATTTCTTTTATCATTATGAGGACTCATTACTGTTTTATTTGCCATGTCTGAATAAACTTCTTGTTCAAAATTTGTATTTAATTCTTAATTCTCCACTGATGAATATAGTTAAACAAATAACATTGAGAATCTTCTACACTTATTTTTAACAACACATACTTTGGCCCCTTTTAATTTTTCGTCCTCCTTGTCACCAGATTTATAAGCATAATTTTTTTTCTCTCAAATCACAAAATTCCTTTATTATTTTTATATTACATTCATTATTCACTTCTCATAAAACTTTATTGTTTACTCGTGGAATATTGTACACATTATTTGTTGGATAGTCACTAGAAACATATTTACAAATCACTGATTTTATGTCTTCATAGAATCTTCAGTCTTTACACTGTAGATATAACTATTCACATCTCCATAGAAGGGCTCAATATTTTTATTGTACTCTCTATAGTGCAAAATCGTAATCAGTTCATTAGATAAATGAACTATTTTGATATCAATTTAAATTGGCTTATCAAATGTAATTCTAGTTTTATTCATGTGAATTGCAACAAGTTTTTCATTAAATATTATTCTTCCTTCCAAGTTTGGATTTGCCCCCAGTTTTACACATTTATCTTCTGAAACTAATTTTTTATCCAATGGATTTCTAAGATTTTCCATTGTTTTCCAAATGCTGAATTATTCGTCAGTTTATAGGAATAATCTTTTCATTTCATCCTTATCTCTGCATTTAAATATATATTTTTTCTGTAAACCAGTTGAAATTTTAAACTACCTGTGTTTTTGTTATCTCCATTCACAGAAGCAAGTAGTGTTAAATATTTTTATAATGAAATTAATTGGAGCTTTCTTACTTTTTATTGTTTTTGGCAAGTCAGCATATCGAAAGCCTCTTAATGGAACCTATCTCCTAATTCCTATTTGCAAGCCAATAATACTGTTTAATGACCAGTCTGATCCTTGTGCTTAAGCACATATTTGATGAAATTTTTGATGAAATTCTTCTTTTATTGTATTTATATTTTCGAATCAAATGGCTAATGGCTCTGAGCACTATGCGACTTAACTTCTAAGGTCATCAGTCGCCTAGAACTTAGGACTAATTAAACCTAACTAACCTAAGGACATCACACACATCCATGCCCGAGGCAGGATTCGAACCTGCGACCTTAGCAGTCGCTCGGTTCCAGACTGTAGCGCCTGGAACCGCACGGCCACTCCGGCCGGCTTTCTAATCAAATCTCTTTCATTTGTGCTTGTATACAAACAGAAAGTCATGTGAAATACGTTTCAACACGTTTTTTGAAATTGTCTTGAGCAGCTAGTTCGGCAGTCCACATGCAATGGAGATATCTCAGGCCTTGTAGCTACAAACAGACTCGACCTTATCGACAATATCAGTATAGAAACGGAGATTAGCGATCATGTCATTACAGCAACTATGATAACGAAAGGTATTAAATCAGTCAAGAAAGCTAGAAGAGCTTTTCCGCTAGATAGAGTAGATAAGGTGTTAACATCTCACTTAGACAGTGAAATGGCATCACTTAGTTCCAGTAAGATGGATTTAGAGGAATTGTCGGCAAACACGAGAAAATTCTGGTCGCATTTTAAATTAAAGTGGGTCTATAGTTTCAATTTGGTCCCTTCTTGACCAATCTGGAGTGGCAGTTGAAGATAGCAAAATGAAAGCCAATGTATTAAATTTCACATTCGAGAAATCGATCACACAGGAGATTTGTACAGATATACTCCCATTTGCCAAATCGTAGAGACTCTCATATAGACAACATAGAAATAAACATACATGGCGTAGAAAAGGAATTAAAGATCTGAAAACAAATAAATCGCCAGATCCAGATGGTATCCCAGTTAGATTTTGCTCGAAGACTTCTTAAATAATACAGTATAACCGAGTAAGTTGTCTTCGACGGCGAGTGTTCATCAGCGGCAAGGGAATTGACAGAAGTGCCCCAGGGTAGTGTGAAAGGACCGCTGTTATTCTCTATACAGGGTGTTACAAAAAGGTATGGCCAAACTTTCAGGAAACATTCCTCACACACAATGAAAGAAAATATGTTATGTGTACATGTGTCCGGAAACACTTACTTTCCATGTTAGAGCTCATTTTATTACTTCTTTTCAAATCACATTAATCGTGGAATGGAAACACACAGCAACAGAACGTACCAGCGTGACTTCACTTTGTTACAGGAAATGTTCAAAATGTCCTCCGTTAGCGAGCATACAAGCATCCACCCTCCATCGCATGGAATCCCTGATGCGCTGATGCAGACCTGGAGAATGGCGTATTGTATCACAGCTGTCCACAATACGAGCACGAGGAGTCTCTACATTTGGTACCGGGGTTGCGTAGATAAGAGCTTTCAAATGCCCCCATAAATGAAAGTCAAGAGGTTGTCAAAAGTTACAATTTGATCACGTTGGAATGACGCCTCATCCATAGAGAGAACATTTGCACTGAAATGAGGATTGACACATTGTTGGACGAACCATTCGCAGAAGTGTACCCGTGGAGGCCAATCAGCTGCTGATAGTGCTTGCACACGCTGTACATGGTACGAAAACAACTGGTTCTCCCGTAGCACTCTCCATACAGTGACGTGGTCAACGTTACCTTGTACATCAGCAACTTCTCTGACGCTGACATTAGGGTTATCGTCAACTGCACGAAGAATTGCCTCGTCCATTGCAGGTGTTCTCGTCGTTCTAGGTCTTCCCCAGTCGAGAGTCATAGACTGGAATTTTCCGTGCTCCCTAAGACGCCGATCAATTGCTTCGAACGTCTTCCAGTCGGGACACCTTCGTTCTGGAAATCTGCCTCGATACAAACGTACCGCGCCACGGCTATTGCCGCGTGCTAATCCATACATCAAATGGGCATCTGCCCAACTCCGCATCTGTAAACAATGTACTGACTGCAAAACCACGTTCGTGATGAACACTAACCTGTTGATGCTAAGCACTGATGTGTTGTAGAGCAATGAGTCGCATGTCAACACAAGCACCAAAGTCAACATTACCTTCCTTCAATTGCACCAACTGCCGGTGAACCGAGCAAGTACAGTACATACTGACGAAACTAAAATGAGCTCTAAAGTGGAAATTAAGCGTTTCCGGACACATGTCCACTTAACATCTTTTCTTTATTTGTGTGTGAGGAATGTTTCCATAAAGTTTGGTCGTACCTTTTTGTAACACCCTGAACGTTTCTAGGCTGCAGCAAACGCGTACACAACAATGAACCTCTCGTTGCCAATGCACTGTCGAACTGTACGCCGGTGGGCTCAGTTCAGCCGATCAACAGCGTGTATTTCGACGTATCTGTGCGAGTGTTTTGAAGAAAATTACTAATTTTGTAGACGGTTTAAATGGAGTGGGAGTAACTGCACTCCGTCTTCAGGCCACGAGTGGCCTACCGGGACCATCCGACCGCCGTGTCATCCTCAATGGAGGATGCGGATAGGAGGGGCATGGAGTCAGCACACCGCTCTCCCGGTCGTTATGATGGTATTCTTGACCGGAGCCGCTACTATTCGGTCGAGTAGCTCCTCAATTGGCATCACGAGGCTGAGTGCACCCCGAAAAATGGCAACAGCGCATGACGGCAGGATGGTCACCCATTCAAGTGCCGGCCACGCCCAACAGTGCTTAACTTCGGTGATCTCACGGGAACCGGTGTACCCACTGCGGCAAGGCCGTTGCCGGGAGTAACTGAAGTAGTAGGAATTCAGCAAGAAGCCGTCGTAGTAGTTGTAAACGAGCAGAACGGAACCGAGGCCGACGGCCCCTCCTGGAGAAGCAAGAGGCGTTCTGATCAGTGGAAGGGAAATGCTTCCAAAGCAGAAGGGTAAGAACATGAAAAGTATTATCAAAACAATGTTATGTAACAAAAACTGTGTTGGCACTAATTGTTATGCCACAACCTCAACAAATTCGTGGTACTATCTGTGCTCTCCTCTATAGAGTGGCGTAGTCCGACCAATGTGATGGACAATTCCTACACAACTGAAACTGGTAGCTCCCTGGGAATAACGTAAGAGTGTAGTGCAGAGCAAAAATAAGAAACTTTGTATTAAATGCAACAGACCTCACAGGGAACACTATGCACTAGGCTTAAATTTTTCAGAATTTCAGTTTCCGAGGAATTATCCACTGGGGAAGAGTTTAAGCAACCACTGGGGAGCGCGGGTTTGCAGTAAAAAATAAAATTTCTACCAATCGTGTGGTTTAATCACGCCTTTTTATAAATGCTACTGATATTTTTAACTTATCTCATTGTGCTTATTATTCTTTTTATTTTATATTCGTGTTCAGACTTCTGTCCACTTTTTAAGACCCGTGTGGTACTTCCCCACTGTTTACTGTTTCTATGTAGTTAAACATGGGATTTTGTTTCAGACACAAACCCATGGCCTTCCCGAAGATGCCTGATTGCAAACATCCCTCGGGAAACTAAGATGTAATGAACTTATCATGCAAGATGTTAGAAAAATTCACCACACGTTTTACCAAAAAGTATCCGAGAGTGGCAGAGCAACTACATAGCTCAACATGTCTCTACCATCTTCCACTAAAAGAAGGTACGGCGAGGACGAGGAAAGGAAACGAACTACTACCACTCATTTTTCTTCACCGAAGAAAGAGGGACGAGGTGATCGACAAAGTTGCTATTTGCAATGCGGCTTCTTTCTCAGTTTTACATGTTACAAAATATTAGGATTACCAAATTGTGACACAAAATTTTAGACCATGATGCAGTTCCCACAGAGACGCGAGGAGGCGAAAGAAGAACCAAGTTGTGTGTAGCGAGAGAGGAGTGTGTGAAAAAGCATATTATGAACTCACTAGTCGTGAGGAATCAACACCCACAGAGTCTATTTAAATATTAAACCGAGTATAAAGAAGATGTGGACCGAGTATTGTGAAGAGAACCCTAAAAACTTTGTCAAATACAATTACTACATGGGCACTTTTTGCAAAGATGTCAGTATTGGCTTTAGTGCCCAATATGTTGTAAATTCTCGACATTTTCATCGCTGGAAAACCGTATTGACGCGGAAAAACGAAGCGCCGAAAATGAGAACCTGAAAACTCAGTTCAGAGTCCACAAAATGAGAGCTGACGTGTTATGCACAAAGCTAAAAGAAAATAACGACGATGAAATAACACTCACCTACGACTGTGAAGAGAACCTTAAACCTACCAAAGGTGCGAGACCCAGCGGCCAATTGTTCCTGTCAAATGTACCTTTACAACTTTACAGACTGCCAGGGCCCCTCGGAGTCACTCCAGAACAAAAGGTTCAAATGGCTCTGAGCACTATGGGACTTAACTGCCATGGTCATCAGTCCCCTAGAGCTTAGAACTACTTAAACCTAACCAACCTAAGGACATCACACACATCCATGCCCGAGGCAGGATTCGAACCTGCGACCGTAGCGGTCGCACGGTTCCAGACTGTAGCGCCTAGAACCGCTCGGCCACACCTGCCGGCTCACTTCAGGACACCGACATGCTGTTTACGCACATTTGGTTGGAACAAGAATACGCCTAACGATCAAACCAAATGGCGCCGATGGTTATCCACAGACTAAGTAACGTAAACTTCGAAGGAGTCAAAAAGCATCGGCTGTTTTCCAACGGATGTACGGGTCAGAATAAAGACAGGACGATGCTATGTCACTGGTTTCTTCTCGAAGCTCCGTACAGTTTATAAGAAACGGAACTGTGGTCCCCAATAGTGGACCACTTATTAATCTCACCTGAAAGGGTTCTTGGTAACATCGAAAGACCGTTGTAACATCGAAAAACCACTGTATACATTCAGCACATTTAGAAATTTACAACGGTAATACGTCTAGGACAAAATGAATAACCCGTTCAAGATTGGAAAGAATACGTGGAAGGATCAGTGAATGTTACTGGTAACTAGCATTTCCAGATTTAAAAAGCCAAAAAAAGTTGTGTTCACGAAAAGATCAGAAGATCTGTCAGAGTCCTGGAGAGCCCTTCTATAATTTTGAAGCTGTAGAGGAGATGGGCACCGTGAAGAGAGGAAAAATTTCAGCAAACCAAATGACCCGACGCCAATCAAACAGGTGTAGAACTTTCAGAAGCCAAACTCTAAGATGTCAAAATCCTTTTGGAGCTCCTCTTTGGTGAAGACTGGGCGACCAACGACAAACTCAAATTCTGCGCCGAGGTGTTCGACGAGCAGGAAGGGACTCCTAGAGTAGCTGCTGGCGCTGCCAACCCTCAGACCCAGGAAGAAGCCGGAAGTGATTTTGAATTGATGGACAGTGCTGAGGTCGATGTAACTTAACAGTAATTTTCAGACAATAACATTTTATGGAAATTTTGTCGCTTTTTTGACTAAGAAGCACTTTCCATCAATTTCTTCATGTTACAAAATTTTGTCGTTGTTTTAGTAAGATGCGATTTCGACCTTATTTTATTTTCTACAGTGTCTTGTGATGACAAAAGCAGGATGGAGTATTTTCTTAGAAAAAAAAACTAGTGTTGAGCATTCATTCCTATTTTCTTTTTAACATTAAATGCGTCTGTTTTTTATGGTCAAATACTGTTTGTTACTTTCCTATTTTTATACGCCAATTTTCTAGAATTTTCAGACTCCTCTTTGAAATAAAACGCACTTTGTTTATATTGGCAATAATTAAATTCCAGCCTTCTGTCATTTCTAACACATCACTGACTAACGGGATTTGCAACCGAATGTTAATTTCGTAATTGGGTCGATAAGATTGAACAAACCTGCTAACTACATGAATCTGGTGCAAAAACCTCTAAGTCATTATTTCACTTAAGATTTTACCATACAAAAGATAATCATATACTTCAGCCCTTAGTAACGAGTAATTAATTACTTTTTAGTAATTTTTTTAAAATAAATGAAGTCGTTAACTATGATAATTTTGTTTAAGACGCGTTTTCACTAATATCTCAGTTTAGCTTATCATGCAGTTAGCGGCTTTTGCATCTGGGTTACACATCTGAGAGGCGTTTTACACTTCTGTCTTTTGCCTTACAACGAAGTGAAGCCTCCCGAAAACCTGGGCCACGACCATAAAGTGACAACCATTTTTAATTTAATTTACCTGGAGTAAGTGCCATTCAGTATCATACAATGAAAGGCAAAATGGAGAAGGGCAAACTAAAGGTTATGCGTAAAAGTTCGGTAGCGAAAGGAGAAAAAATAGTTTCTTCTATAAATTTTACTCATAAAACATAAAGAAAGTCTTATATCTGAAATTGTAGGTCCTGAATGAGAAGCAGAGTCTTCTTGAAAATTTGTTGTTGAAATAATTACTTTAAAAAATGGAGGGTACAGTAATTTTTCTTTGTGCTATAACAAATAATTGAAAATTATTAAAACTTTAAAACTATTCTTCAAATTAGGCAACTGTGTTAGTTCAGCGTAAAAAGATTGACGTCTTCCTTTTGGCAGGAAATAATTTTTTTCGGGTTTCATCTCGATGTGATTTCCACCTGAGGCAATTAGAAGTTTTTGCATTTCCATTCATTACATCTTTTTTAAACAATTCTGTTTTCACCCATGGTTCATTGTCACTGAAAGATTTTTTATGTATACGTCTTTCCTGGCTTTTCTGTGATGGCTTTGACCCAAACAGCCTTACAAGTTTCCAAAGCTGCGGTAGTAAGGAAACATTTAGCTGCAGCACTGAAGTCATAAAAATCTTCATCATCCTTCAAACTTGTTAGAAATGGCATTTTTGTGCAAGCAGTTCAGAGAGGTCTGACTGCATCCAATGGTACCTCGGATTTCTCGCTCTTTTTCTTTTTCTATGAAGTCAAAGTTGTTGCCGCAGCTGAGCTTAGGTAGCAGTCGTCTGAGACAATATACTTATGTTGTTAGAAACCAAATACATCGAAAGCAACAACAACAAAAGATCTTATTCTTATTTTGGCCACCACAGTTACCACTGCATACGATTATTTTTTTCTTGTTTGGTAGTTTGGTTTTAAAGCCTCTAAATATGCATCTGACGAATTCAACGCCTCTCCAGCCACTCAAACACAAATAGCTAATCTTTGTCAACCATATGGAAATTCAGAGCAAAACTACGATAGTAAATAGTAAATTGGTAGTGGGTTAATATTAAAAAAGAAAATATTTGTCGCAGGTCTACTGAGAATGTACAGGTATACCTTAGAGAATCTGCTATTTTTTGTGATCTTGTTTCATAATTTGACTGACTCGCTCTGCTTTCCTCTGGTGAATTTCTAGTGAGGTTCGGTGTAGTTACTTGTTCCTCTGGTTACTTTGTATTTTGTTGTGTAACAAATCACACGTATTAATCAGGTCATTATTCGTTTTCCAAAATCTTATATTTGTATGTAAAATCGATACTGAAAAGTAGTTTCATCATGAAGTTACATAAAGTCTGTATGCAATCTTTCATAGTTCAAATATTCATTTAAAAACAAAGCTGAGTTCTTAGCCTTCGTGTAGTGACTTTCTCGGTAAACTTCCAGTATCATTAGTTATTACCTCTTACATTACATCTTCAGCAGTGGATTTTCTCTCTTTACTTTTTTTAACCCTACGTTCAATTTAGGCAACATCACTCTACTGTTTGGTTTGAGATTTTTCGCTATGTGTACTTCGAGGAAGTTTTTTTTTACACACCAATGAACGTTTCCCTTTCCTATAAGGAACTGCTTTAAAGCTGGGCACGCACTATGTCACCTACGTTTAACATCGCTGACGCCTAAGAATCCCACTAAATATGAGTTATGATTCTCGTTGCCTATCAGGCCATAAAATTGATTTAATATATTGATCTTTTGCCTAGAGCCAATGTTCTTACACTCATAAAACCCCCAGCATACAACCTAAAATTAAACCAACAAAGCATTAGAGGCATTACTATTATTGCCAACAATAAACTGCTTGTTTGGTACTCTGCACGACTGACAGCTGAAAACCTAAAGTTCTAAACCAATCTTAGGCCTACTCACGCTATCTTGCAATAAAGGAAGCTCCGCAGTTGAGTAGTGACGGCACAGTACCGCAGCGTGTGCGGTCAGAGGGCTAGCTTTTCTAAGTAATAATAAAAAGTTGAGTGAATGGAATACCGACGAACGTGAACGTCCGCCTCGAACAAATGCAACGAACAATAACGAACAAAATCTGATCAAGGAAGAAAAAAGAGGAAAAAATCGGTCAGCGTAGGTGACTGCCGTGTGAAGGACCTGGATTCGATTCCCGGTACTGCCAAAGATTTTTCCCTTGGTGGGAAACATATGGGGTGCCAATTGAGGAGCTAGTTGACCGAGTAGTAACGACTCCGCTTTCTGAAAAGTCTGCAAAACGGCTGTGACAGCGGCGTGCTGACTACATACCCCTTCATATCGTATCCGCATGATGCCGCAAAGTAGAGGCTGTCACGGCTGTTGGTTGACATGGAAATATCTTAGATCTTGTAGCTGCACACTGGCCGGACCTTATCGACGATGTCAGTACAGAAACTGGGATTAGCGGTCATGATGTCACTATAGCAACTATGATTACGAAAGTTAATAAATCAGTCAAGACGACTAGGGGACTGTTTCTGCTAGAAAAGATCAGATAAGCAGTTGTTAGCATCTCGCTTAGGCAGTGAACTGACTTCACTTAGTTCCAGTACGATGGATGAAGAGGAATTATGGCCAAAGTTTAAGCAGATTCTAAATCGTGGTCTATAGAGTTATGTGTTTAGCAAATGGATAAAGGTTGGAAGAGACCCACCATGGCTTAATAACGAAATCTGAAGGATACTGAGGAAGTAGAGAATGTTGCATTCTCCGTTCAAAAAGGAACGCACAAATGATGACAAGCGAAGACAATATAGGTTCGTGAGTCTGTGAAAAGATCTATGTGCGAAGCGTACAACTACAGCATCTTAGCAAAAGATCTGGCAGAGGCCTCGGAAAATTCTGCTCTTAGCAAATTCGCTAAGTGAATCTAAGGCTTCCATTCAGTCCCTTGTTGACCAATCCGGTGTGACAATTGAAGACAGCAAAACGAAAGCTGAAGCTTTATATTTTACGTTCAATAAATCGTTCATACAGGAGAATCGTACAAACATACCGTGATTTAACCATCGGACAGACACCCATATGGACCACACAGTAATAAGCAACCCTGGCGTAGAATAACAAATGAAATATTAGAAAGCAGATAAATCGCCAGGTTCAGATGCGATTCCAGTCCGATTTTTACAAAGAACACTCTATGGCATTGACTCCTTACCTCCTCTGCGTCTATCGAGAATCTCTCGCTCGGTACGAAATCCCAAGCGACTGGAAAAAAGCGGAGGTGACTCGAATACAAAAAGGGTAAAAGAACGGACTCACAAAATTGCAGATCAATATGCTTCGCTTCGGTTTGTTGCAGAATTCCTGAACATACTCTCAGTTCGAATATAATAAACTACCTTGAGACAAGCGTATGTCCACGAATCTACATGCTTTTAGAAAGCGTCGCTCGTGCGAAACTAAGCTTGGCGTTTCCTCACATGATATACAGAAAACTATGGATGAAGAGCAACAGGCAGATTCCATATGTCTAGAGTTCCGGAAAACGTTTGACACGGAGCCCCTTTGCAGGCTGTTTACGAAGGTACGAGCATATGGAATAAGTTCACTGATATGTGAGTGGCTCGAAGACAGCGTAAGTAGCACAGCCCAGTATGTTATCCTTGACAGCAAGATCGGCAAAGGTACCGTCGGGAGTGACCCAGGGAAGTGTGGTTGGACTGCCGTTGTTTTCTGCATACATAAATAATTTAGCGGGCAGGATGGCAGCAGTCTGTAGTTGTTTGCTAATGATGCTGTTGCGTACGGTAAGGTGTCCAAGTTGAGTGACTTAAGAAAGATACAAGACGACTCAGACGAAATTTGTAGGTGGTGTGATGAATGGCAGCTAGTTCTAAATGTGGAAAAACTTACGTTAATGCGGATGATTAAGAGGAACGAACCTGTAGTGTTTGTGTATAGTATTACTAGTGTCCTACTTGATACAGTCATGTCGTTTAAATAACTGGGCGTAGCGGTGCAAAGCGATATCAAATGGAGCGAGCACGTGAGAACTTTAGTCGAGAAGGCGAATGGACCACTTCGGTACTTCGGTTTATTGGAAGAGTTTGAGGGAAGAGTGTTTCACTGTGAAGGAGACAGTATATATGACGCTGGTTCGACCTATTCTTGAGCACTGCTCGAATGTTTGGAATCCGTACCAGGCGGAATTGACGGAAGACGTCGAGGTAACTTAGAGGCGGGCTGCTAGATTTGTTAGTGGTAGATTCGAAAAACGTAAATGTTACGGAGGTGCTTCGAGATCTCACATGGGAATCCTTTGAGGGAAAGCGACGTTCTATTCGAGAAACACTAGAGAGTAAATTTAGAGAACCGGTATTTGAAACTCACTGTCGAACGATTTTACTACCACCAACATACACTGCGCCTAAAGACCACGAAGGTAAGACAACGAGAAATTTGGGCTCATGCGGAGGCATACAGGTAATCGTTTTTCCCTCGCCCTATTTGCGAATGGAACAGGAAAGTAAATGACAAGTACTGGCACAGGTTACCCTCCGCCACGCACTGTGCAGTGGCTTGAAGAGTATCTATGTAGATGGAGGTGTAGACATCCTCCCTCGGGCCTTCACGGCCTGGCGATGAGAACTTATATGGTTACCGTTGGCATTCTAGGCTTAGGTTTCTTTTGGAGGAACCGTTTTTTGTGTCTCACATAACATTTCCCCTCCGATCTCTGCTTCTTCTTAAATTGGTAAACACTTCTTTCTCCCTTTCACGACGTTTCTGAGGTACAACCTTTGTTAAAGCTCCACAAAACAATTAAAACACTGAAAACACGCCAAAAAGCAGTTCACAATAAACTCCATGATCTTCAAGTTTCCACAAAATCAGTCTTGGCACATAGACCATATTTTGATACACAGCAGGCGTGGCTGAGTTTTGAACTATTTTCTGACTGAATATCACATATCCCGGCTTCAACCGCTCTGGCATAGTTAGATATCTAATATTTACAATTAGGTGGAAATCAACGAGGCATTTTACAGGATTTTTGATTTTCTATCAGGATATCGTCTGGCTAAGCGCAACTTCAACTGACTATTGTGCTACGAAGTATTCGTAAGACGCGAATGCTGCGATCAAAATGCACACAAACTGCTGCCACAATATGTTAAACTTTTCTGCCCACACAGATTATTTCAAGCACCCTAAGCCATTGCTTACCAGTATTTCATAAATTTTACCTGTTTCCTTGTTCTCTTTTCAAGGTGTAGTTCTGTGATGTCTTCAAGCGTAATGCTTTTTTCATATATGTCGAAGATTTCTTAAAGTAGTGACATTAGTATAGGTCGCTACGTAACGGCGTTCGGTGTTCTTGCAATAAAAATTAATTACATTCATTACTCAGCATAATTATCATTTACAGCAAATTATTTTATTAAATTTTCTCCCTATTATTACTAGATGGTGGTAAATATTTCGGAAACTGGTACAGGAAGGGTAGTCTATATTCATGAAAGAAAATTTGAGTTTCTCAATCAATTCATTGTCATTGGCGATGGGTGATGCAGTCCAAAGCAAATCCAATAAATCCTCTCTCTTCTGCATTTGTACTGACAGAAAGACGAGTTTTTTATGTATTATGTTATTTTTTGTAATTATTTTACGTCTTGTGCAGCATTTAATGTAAAACATGTGTAATGCACATATGATGGTATCTGTCAAATCGTGTACTGGTGCTGCATAAAACATTTTTCTCGACTATGCACAGTGATTACAGGGTGAGCAGAACAGCGTTAAAATAGCGCATTACAGCTTGGCTAATAATTCCAACTCATAGTGAAGTCATTAACTGCGGAGAGCCGTTGCTGGGGAATTATGGCTATAAACCGTTGTCCCTAGACCGGTAAAGCTTGTTCTGCACGGCACGTGTGAGCTTGTAAGATTACCAATTATGCACTGGTTCCGCCAGGCTCTACCGCGTAGACGAGGCCACTTGCACAAGACTCACGCGAACGTTCGCTTTTAGACGAGACAGGATGGATCCTATTCTCATTCGCACGGCAGCTTTGCGCGTGCGCAGACGACCGAGCGCTAGACCCAATCGGCAAAGAGTGCGAAGTTCTTTGTTACTTGTTCTCCTGCTCAGCGAAACGTTGTAGTTTTTTCATCTCACAAGCAGTTAATGGGTGAAACGTCTGCCTTATACACTCGTCGGAATTTAAATGATAAAATGGTAGTGCGAGGGAATGAATGTAATTTTCGATCGGATCTAGACGGAACTACAGTTAAAACTTTTGTTCTTGTTCACTTGTACGAGTATTCGTGATATAATTAGAGGTGAGCCACAATGTGTCTTCTCATTAAAGGAAAAACCTGACTTAATCGAGTAAATTAACACTGGCAAAAGAAAAGCAACATTTATATTGGTGTGTCCATGATTTTCAGCTTTTATAATGAGGTCTTTTACATAAAAAAGCGACTTAGTTGTTTTCTTGCATTTTATATTAAACTAAATACAGCGGCACAATATCTGTGTAAAACACAGACTAACTTAGCAGTCATTAGAAAAGGACATATTCTCGAAAAGTGAATTTAAACCATCGATTCACTCGCCAGAAGTTGACGAGAAACACAGAAGACAGACATGTAGCGTGTAAAAAAAAGCATTTCTTGTTGTTGGACCGTCTATTGCGCGGAGCGCTGCAGTAGTCAACGATTTTCTTATTCGTGCTGCACGTCTCGTATAAAATGGGCTTAAGGTTGGCCTGGATCACGGAGCAACTACGGGACAAATGCTGTAAAATGAAAGATTTTTCAGTCCAGTCTACTGGCACTCAACGAGGCAGAAGCTATAAAGTTGTAATTTAACGTATCATTACAGTCATTTGAAATGATAGTTGTAGAGAAACAGTTGCAGCATTCGATTACAAAAACCACAGAGTTTCAACTAAAACCATAAGTTACAGGTTAATTACTTGCAAAAAATTACAGGCCAATGCCTACGAATTATCTGAATTTGCAAAACCTTGTCAATGAAGGCAGTAGGCTTGTTTTATAAACTGTGTTAGCTATTTCTTTTTTCTTTTTTTAGTGTCATTTCCTTTTCGAATACAAGACTTTCTGCTGCATTGTTATCATAAAAAAGAAGGCAAAAAGTGTATTTGATGTTATACTAATGACTATATTTTCATTCAAATGTAATTTGACTCCCGCATATGACTGTATACAATTCTCACACTACGATGGAAACTATTAAAAGACTGTAGGACATTTTGTGTAATACTATCCAAATTTATTATTGTAATACAACAACCCACGATACATCTGGAATCAGCGTTGAATCCACATCTGACAGATGAAAGGAAATAGAAACACGAAGGTTTTGAGTGACGAGAGAGAAAATTAATTTACTGCCGAACTCAACCTGATTCGGAATAATCTTTTACTGTACTGAAGAGTTTTTGTTGATGACTACAAATATTAATTTTTGAAATGGGGCGGAACTTAAATTAATTATAGAAAACGAATTTCGAAAGTGCAAATACGAACCAACCCTGCGCGGTGTATGGAATTACAACTACGGCCTGCAGTCAAAGAGAAGAGGGGTCGTTAATAATAAAGAAATTTTGCGAAATCGAAACGTCGCATTAACCTTTGTGCCGGTTTTTTACTGGTGAATAAACTAAAGAAGTGTCTGAAATACAACGATTGTTAAAATTGAAAAATTGCAATTTTACAGTTCCCCCTGTCCCCTACACCAAAGCAGCTGAATTTCTAATCTCGTAGTAAGCTGTGAAATCCACTATAGAGGGATATTTCGTCCGTTATTTATTTCTCAGGTATTATGTAGTAGAACTTGAGGAAATGGTACCTCTACCAGCGATACTGCAACGCTGTGATCCACGAATATTCAAATGAAACTGAATGCCCCAAACGCAGGTAACTTTCAGAAATTTAATCTTACTTGTGTATCCTCAAAAAAGTCCGGATATTTGCAAATGTTGCAGAAATTATTATTCTGAAACCAAAAATTCTAGAACGTAATTTTACTAGAACTGATTAGCTTGACTAGTTGAAAGAACTAACACAATAGCCTGTCACGCAGCCATATGTAGAGAATTCAAAATATTTTATCAACATTATCTCATATTATTATTGCAGACTCTAGTGTCGTTTATTATATGATTCTCCTAATTAATTTCCTAGTTGTTACTTAGCTTTAATCCAAGTAACAGTGTTGCAAATACTTCCTGCCATATTTGTCATTCAATATATGATCAAAAGTAATGGGACACGTATTATTGAACATTAATATGGGGTGTGTCCCTCCCCTCCCCCCCCCCTTTATAACGACTTGTACTCTGCTGATGGATACTTTCAGTAAGATATTTGAAACTCTGTGGAGGAATGGCAGTGTTATAAACCTAAACCAGAGAAGTTATTGATGCAGGACGCTGGGGTCTGGAATAAATTGTCCATTAGAGGAATCGTTGTCCATAAACTATTGCCTCATTGATACTGCTTTTGACACAATGCATTATCATGCTGACGGCCATCGTCTCCGAAATTTTCTTACACTGTATGTAGTACACAATGCTGTAAATTATGTGTCATATACCCCATTTAATGTTTTCTTAAGCACAATAACGGGACCAAGACCGAACCACGAAAAACGCTCTTTACCTTAAGGCCACCTCCTCTGTACCTCACTGTTGGAGCTTCACACGATGGCAGGTACAGTTCTCCTGCACGCGTCTTACTCAATCCCTTCCATCGGTGGTGGCCGAGCTGTTCTAGGCGCTTCAGTCCGGAACCACGCGACCGCTACGGTCGCAGGTTCGAATCCTGCTACGAGCATGGATGTGTGTGATGTCCTTAGGTTAATTAGGTTTAAGTAGTTCTAAGTTCTAGGGGTCTGATGACCTCAGATGTGAAGTCCCATAGTGCTCAGAGCCATTTGAACCATTTGAACCTTCCATCAGATTGCCACAGTGTACAGTGAAAATCACCAATGGAAGTCACTCGTTTCCAATCATCCACTGTCATTTGCGGCGCTATTTGTATCACCTCAACTGTCGCCTAGCATTGCTACAGAAATGTGGCTTACGAGGAGCTGGTCGATCATAGTACCCAAATCGGTTTGGTTTTTTTTTTCCTTTTATTTTCCAAACACCCTCAGCAATGCTCGATATTCCTTGCCCGTCATGTGCCTGATAGGTTTGTTACTCAGGTGACATCCAATGAGTGTTCCATGTTCGGAGTTACTAACCTCTCCTGACTGACCCATTCTGTTGTTACTGCTCCTCTCTCTTCTACTGGCAACACAACACTCCACGCCTCTTTCTTATCCTGGCGGGACCGCCTCGCGTCACATTTAGTGATCAATGGTGTATTACGTGAGGGTGGCCGGACACTTTTGATCAGGTAGTGTATAGGAAGTAATCATTTTCAAACTTAGGTAAATTATAAATTTCATATTGAGTAATTTACATAAACACATCAAATTACTGCATTTGGCGAGCAAAATAAACACGATTATTCTCAATACAGTTAAATTCACATTTTTCGTACAGTAGTATAATTTATTCGTATTGCATTTGTGCCACCATTTATACGCATATGCTAATTTGCGTATACTGTGTGGTAAGCTCTGTATTTCAGTTTTGCCCTCTTATTTGGTAGAACTACTATAGACATTAAATTCACAGTCGTTGTTTCTTTAACACTGTGGTTAATGTAACTATTAGGATATTGAATAATGCGATATCGTGTGATATTTGACTCGTATATCTTCACCAAGCAGAGCAAGGGCTAATATTGGTAAGATTATAAAACTGAATACTGTGTCTCAGCAGTTGAGGTATGACAAGTAATCAGGAGCAGTGCACACATTCACTGCCGGTTAGACAATGGGGTGTAATACAATATCACAACATATTATACTGAGCATTTCTTAACATCGGAGCCGGCCGGTGTGCCCGTGCGGTTCTAGGCGCTTCAGTCTGGAACCGTGTGACTGCTACGGTCGCAGGTTCGAATCCTGCCTCGGGGATGTGTGTGATGTCCTTAGGTTAGTTAGGTTTAAGTACTTCTAAGTTCTAGGGGACTGATGACCACAGACGTTAAGTCCCATAGTGCTCAGAGCCATTTGAAGCGTTTTTTAGCATCGGAACGTTAACATTGTAATCAGAAGAAAACTCTTTTAGCTGTAATCACCAGATTACCAGAGGACAGCATTTATGTCAAGTCGCCTGGAGGGCACAGTTCAACCTACAGATGTATTGCTATAGGAATTTGAGCTATGCAACTGTTGTATATTTGTATATGTGACTGGTGGCCTGTAAAGACGCACCACTAACAATCTTTCATAACTGGAGGCCTCAGTCACCCTTTGCCATCTTTCAAGCACACCAGTGAGATGAGCAAAGGCGAACGTCAAGTCGTATTAAGCACATCTAAACGGCGGTTTGTATACAACGGCAAAATTCAGATACCTTAAAGAACAGTATACACTTTCATACAGCGAAACTTGTAATATTCTTGAAAAATTTTATCATGGTTTTTGAAAACTTGATAACCCACGCAATTACGTTCCGTGACTTTAAAAAAATATGTGATGGAATGCTTTAAGCAAACCACTATAAGCTGTCTAACAGCAAAATTTGGAAGTGAAATAAATGCTGTAAATACGAGTTGTAGTAAGCAAAATTGTAAAATCATTGAATACTGTTTTGTGCTATCATCATGAAATACTGCAAATTTACAAGTAATTCATTTTTGTTTTTGGTAGCAATCATAATAAACATGATGGAAAATACATATGCAGGTTGAAGTTTTGATGTTATAAAAGGTTCATATCGAGAATAATATGTCGTTCGTCTGCTTGACGAAAATATCGACTTTGAAAACGGACTGAATGATCAGAATTGGACCGCTGTCGAAACTGATGTCGTAGCTGGTGATTAAGCATGGTTTTCGTTCCGTCCCGTTTAGTCACGAATTTGATCGATCAGCGAAACGTTTGACAGATTAGTGTGCAACCGAGGCTGACGAATACATTTCCCAGCACGGACAGAAGTAAGATGGTCATTCTGCGCGCGTTTCAAACTTAACAAGAGAAATCTATGCTTCACGAAATGAAAGACTAAGTGTGGTCGTATTACTGAACCACAGTCCATAAGCTTAGAGAAGTTGCTAAAAAAGAAAAATGGTTATGAGAATGTTAATAAGTCACTCAGAGTTGCCGTAGAGGGATCCATACAAATGGGTGTTGTGCTGGTACTTCTAGGAATTATACTGATTCTTATTCTGGATTGTCGAAGAGCGTGACAATATATGTATAAAGTATCCATTGTGTTAGAACTTTAGTTGTGAGCAGAGTGTCCGGATAAAGGTTTCCCTAGTGCCACAAAGACACCATTTTGAGCCATCTTGCAGGGTAAGAAAAATGCAGAGTGCCTTGAGATAGGCCAGAGAATTTATTAGCTAGGTATTGAAACAAAATAAATGCTACTTACAGATCAGACGAAATAATTGATCCACAGCAGTTCTGAAACCTTGGTTCCACTGTACTGGATAATCCAACTTGCCCAGGAAAGTTTTAATTCCCAAAGTTTACAATTTCAAGAGTGAATACTCTGACTCATTGTGTTTTTGGCTCAGCAAAGCACAGGCAATAAAATATTGCGTTTAGGGCACGAAAGAAAGGAGAGCCACAGTGAGTAGTGTAATTCATATTGTACACTCAAACAGACGTTAGTGGAATGCTTCTGTTGCCAGGAATCATGATGTATGCACGTAAGACACTTAACGTGTTCATTGGTGGTCGAAAGAATAATGTTAACACTCAGAGCTGCGGAAGAAAGGCTTTCCACACACTTGTGAACCTACTTCTTCACACAGCATCGCAATTTCATCAGCGAAAGCTAACATTGATATACTTTCACCTTGAATTTTAATCCTACTTTTGAAGCTTCCTTTTATTTCCGTCATTGCTTCTTCGACGTCTAGATTGAACTAACTAGAGGTTAGGCGGAAGACTACATTCCTGTCTTACACATTTTTTAATCCGTGCACTTTGCTTACCGTTAATTAAAAGAACTACAGAGCGAGTGTGTATAGGGGCTTAATGGATGTTATTTTTTGAGTGGTCGCTTAATGAAGGTCACATATAATCATTTCACCATTTGTTGGCTCGTATGGTAGTTGGTGTGTGAAAGATTAGTCGTTAATGCCAATAGTCACGAACGTGAGTGTCGCCATCTGTCTTCTCCATTTCATTAGCCTACTCTTCGATCTTCATTCTCTAATTTTCCATTTCACTATTGTGGTTGTTATGATAGTATGCAGATATTGTCTAGCTATGTGTCGTTTAATTCTTGAAATTACTCAGAAATCGTATACTGACTTGTTGCTCCAGTGATTCATGTAGCTGGTGTTCGGCATTTCGTGTGCATCTTCCGTCACATTTCCTCTAACCAAACCGCACCACGACGAGAAGCTATCCAGGTAGACTACCACGGCTGCAAAGAAGTGAATTTCCTTCTATGTTGTAACTGATAGAAGTGCAGAAAGAGTTGAGGTGCCACAGAGGTACGTTAGATTCGGTGGATTCTTTTTTCTTCGAGCCTCAGTTATCAGATTCTCAATGATTTTTTTAACAATGACATAAACGTCGTTTACGTCCACTGATATGATGGAGTTCAGAATATGGAAGAATGTAATTCGTAGAAACACCGGCAATGAAAATCTTGTTTAACATACCCATAGATGGGTTCTCTAGAGAGATGAACTACAGCCCGTCACTTGTCATCAAGGACTCTGCTACACTTTCGTATCGCTATTTCTCAGATACGGTAAGTCAAATATGAGACAGAACTGCGAGCAACATGTTATAACGCGTGGCACTTGCACGTAAGAGTTCCCTGTTATTTTATTGATGTGCAATGCATTTTCGGGATATTCGGCCTTTTACTTTGAAGTTTTGAAATACATATCTTCATTTTCAGCTCGTTTCTACTGCCGTACTTTGGCCTATTTCGATTGTCAAATTTTTGTGACTGAACTTTAGCTCTCTCTCTAGATTTTTCCATATCCACTTCATGAAAACTTCTTTGGTTTCCTTTTCTGCTGTGTTTAGACTAACTCTTAGAAACCAACCAGTCATTGTCTTCAACGACTGTTTTGTTCTCACAAATGGTTCAAATGGCTCTGAGCACTATGGGACTCAACTGCTGAGGTCATTAGCCCCCTAGAACTTAGAACTAGTTAAACCTAACTAACCTAAGGACATCACAAACAGCCATGCCCGAGGCAGGATTCGAACCTGCGACCGTAGCGGTCTTGCGGTTCCAGACTGCAGCGCCGTTAACCGCACGGCCACTTCGGCCGGCTTGTTCTCACATCTCGGCTCTCAGATACCTCTGAGGTGCTTGTCAATGTACATACTTTTTAAAAGTTGCAGGATCGTTTTAAAAAAGGATATTGTTGCACTAAAGATATATACAGGGTGTTACAAAAAGGTACGGCCAAACTTTCAGGAAACATTCCTCACACACAAATAAAGAAAGATGTTATGTGGACATGGGTCCGGAAACGCTTAATTTCCATTTTAGAGCTCATTTTAGTTTCGTCAGTATGTTCTTCCATCTACGCTCAATGGAGCACGTTATCATGATTTCATACGGGATACTCTACCTGTGCTGCTAGAACATGTGCCTTTACAAGTACGACACAACATGTGGTTCATGCACGATGGAGCTCCTGCACATTTCAGTCGAAGTGTGCGTACGCTTCTCAACAACAGATTCGGTGACCGATGCATTGGTAGAGGCGGACCAATTCCATGGCCTCCACGCTCTCCTGACCTCAACCCTCTTGACTTTCATTTATGGGGGCATTTGAAAGCTCTTGTCTACGCAACCACGGTACCAAATGTAGAGACTCTTCGTGCTATTATCGTGGACGGCTGTGATACAATACGCCATTCTCCAGGGCTGCATCAGCGCATCAGGGACTCCATGCGACGGAGGGTGGACGCATGTATCCTCGCTAACGGAGGACATTTTGAACATTTCCTGTAACAAAGCGTTTGAAGTCACGCTGGTACGGTCTGTTGCTGTGTGTTTCCATTCCATGATTAATGTGATTTGAAGAGAAGTAATAAAATGAGCTCTAACATGGAAAGTAAGCGTTTCCGGACACATGTTCACATAACATATTTTCTTTCTTAGTGTGTGGGAATGTTTCCTGAAAGTTTGGCCGTACCTTTTTGCAACACCCTTTATAAATTGGTTGATGAGTCCTATGGGTACAGCTTTATCCGTGTATTGCTTGTGAGCGAGTACCTGTTCCTAGGAACTGTAAGTTGATGGATGAGCTGATATTATGGTAACAAGTGACCGGAGCTAGGCATGACTTTCGAGGGAGGCTTGAAAGAGAGCTTTCTGAGAGTGTTATTGACCTTAAATCTGGAGAAGGAGTTTGAGGTGTGAAATAGGAATCGAAGATGTGGAGTGTGTTGGTTGGACTGATGGGGTAAAGAACAATGCCTTGACTTATGGAGAGGGCGGAATGGAAGGACTATAGCTAATAGCAACGAGAAATGTGAGTTGGTTTAAGTGTGGAGTGTGTAAAGATGTAGCAAATGTTACGTGTGTTGAAACGGGCATGGTAATGGCCAAGGTTGGACGAGGGTTGCAGATATGTTCGGATTTTGCTGATCAGGGCAACAGCCTGTACAGGGTGTCCTTAAGTTCTTCAGGAATTTGACTAGAATTGGGAGCATAATTACCCGGTAAAAGATGAATATGTTGTAGGAGAAACTATTACGTTATGGGAGTCAGAGATCATGGCTTCGGAGGATTTGTATAGAAAAACCTTCAGAAAGTAAGTTAGACATGTCGTACCACGCCAAGACCATTGCGCAACAAAAGTACATTGTCAAAAGAGAGTACTTTTTCCGAAATTCTTGCGATTCTTTCAGATGACAGGTGATCGCAGTATGGGAACGAGCTGGCGTGGCAATTGGAAATGTACTCCAAAGTATGTGGGACCATAAAACTCTAGTAGGCCGAACGTCTCATTTCCACGCAGATTCTGGCGGTTGAATCGACCAAATGCGATGTCACATCCAGCCGTAAGTGAAACGTTCGTAACAATTTGTTCAGGTAATTCGAAACTGATTGGTATAATGCCAATTCCTTGATATCATTAACAATTTGTTCAGGTATTTCGAAACTGATTGGTATAACGTGAATTCCTTGATATCATCCGAATCAGGTATAGATCTGCTACCCAACAGTGAGACATGAAATTTGTGCCAAAGCAGGACTCGAACACCAATTTCCCGCTTATCGCAAGCGGTCACCACTTCGGCTACCCGTCCACGCTTCCTGGACGTCCCCAAACTACCATGTGTCATACTGCCCACATCCTTATATTTTAGGCCACTGCATTCATCAACTAATGCTCGCAACATTGTTTGAATTCCCCCTACAGTGACTGTTCTTCTGTTCAGTGCATATAGATATTAAAAGTCTAGGTGGGCACGCGACGATAACAACTTTCGTCTCGATTCCTCGATGTTTCATTCTCCCTGTTGCGGGAATCCGAGTAATCTAGATAGTGATGAATTCAGAGGACTGCCGGCCGATGTGGCCGAGTGGTTCTAGGCGCTTCAGTCTGGAACCGCGAGACCGCTACGGTCGCAGGTTCGAATCCTGCCTAGGGCATGGATGTGTGTGATGACCTTAGGTTATTTAGGTTTAAGTAGTTCTAAGTTCTAGGGGACTGATGACCTCCGATGTTAAGTCCCACAGTGCTCAGAGCCATTTGAACCAAATTCAGAGGACTGCAATATCAGGCTATAGACAGTATGACGTATGGTAGTTTGGGACAGCCCGGGTAGCATGCACAGATAGCCGAAGCGGCGACTGCTTGCGATAAGCGGGAAACGTTGGTTCAAGTCCCACTTCGGCACAAATTTTCATGTTCCTCTATTGGGTAGTAGATCAATACCTAATACACCTGGAGTCAAGGAAATCACATTTAGAGAATTAATTTCTAATTATTTCGTACAGCTGTGGATCGGTAACAATAACCTATACCTTTCATGAATCACTTACCTCACAAAAATCTTCGTTACTCTTAACTACTGCATTACAGCGAGCGCCAATACTGCCAGCTAAATAAAAGATTCTATCTACTGAAGGCACTGACTACTGTTAGGCATAGTTAGCAAATGAAAGATTTTGGTAGAGAATAAACAATGTATTTACCCTAATAGTGTTCAAAACTCATTATATATATATATATGACTGGAAGTCATGAACTGATATATATATATATATATATCAGTTCATGACTTCCAGTCTTACAAATTTCCTCTTTCTGACGGACACACGTCCATATTGTTCGCTCTCAAACCTCTGCCATCTCTCTCCCCACATCCACCACTGCTGGCGGCTCACCTCCAACTGCGCAGCGCTACGCACTGTTCACATCCAACTGCCCAACACTACAATAGCGAATATTCCAACAATGCCAACCAGCCACAGACTGCACACAGTACAGTCAGTGATTTTCTTACAGAGCGCTACGTGGCGTTACCAACATAAAAACCTAAACAGCCTACTTACGCTAGAAACGACGGAGAGGCTCCGTCCCCACCGCAGACGAAGTGGTCCACAACCCCACGACGACTACCGCAGTCCAATTCACCCTTCCGCCGCACCACACCGATCCACTCTGGACCCCCACTCCACCCCCCCCCCCCCCAGGGAACATCTCACACCTGACGAGTGTAGCTCCGATTGTTGTGTGGTAGAGTAATGGTGGTGTACGCGCACGTGGAGAACTTTGCGCAGCAATCGCCGACATAGAGTAGCGGAGGCGGAATAAGGGGAACCAGCGCGGATTCGCAGATGGAAAACCGCCTAAAAACCATCCACAGACTTGCCGGCTCACCGGACCTCGACACAAGTCCGCCGGGACCAAGCGCTCCTTCTCTCTCCGAAAAACCGTGCATTAGACCGCTTTCTTTTTTTTTTTCTTTAGACCTGAGCGGAGAAAAATCTCCGACACAGCCGGGAATCGAACCCGGGTCCTTAGGATTGACATTCTGTCGCGCTGACCACTTCTCTTTTTTTAAAAAAATAATGAATGAATCATTAAATATAATTTGAACAGTCATAATAAATCTGTTTTAGATTTACGTCGGGATAAAAAAAAGCAGCAGCAGCGAGATTAGATCTAGGAACTTTGCGCTTATGAAACTAAGCGCCTTTTTTTGACGATTACCACTTTTTTTAGTTTTTTTATTTTTATTTTTTATTTTTGTGGATTTTTTTTGCAGCTCTTTCACAGAATGGATAAAAACTTTATAGTCTGCGAGACTGGAACCGCGAACCATGACAGACGCTATAAAAATAAAATAAAATAAAAAACGCGGTTCCTTCGCTTTAGGGTCCAACAACGCGACCATTTTTGTTTTTTTTTTTGTTTTTTTGGTAACATGAAGGCAGGGTAAACAAACATTCTTTATTCGTACAATTGTGCTGTCTTAGGGGAAAGTATCGAGACAGGAAAAACAATTTGGAAACCACAACCGGGCGTGCCATATTAACTGTACCGGCGGCAGCACTTCGGCTGTCTGAAGCACCACGCGGCATCATCGCCATCTCTGTGCAGCTCAAAAGTGTTGCGGTCAGTACAGTGAATTCTCGAGAATGCTCCCATATGATGAGTGGGACAAGTGAAACTCATCAAATAAAGAGGCGACCTGCGGTGACATTATTTACAGTGGTCGCCGTGCACTTGGTAAGCGACGGACATCTACGTTTGCTACGTGGGACCTTTACTGAACAGTTAGTAGGTAGATTTCCAGGCTAATTTGCGTTCGAATGTTAGTACCAGGTATTCCAGTGTTCCAGTAAATTCGTTAAGACTGTTATGTATTCTGAAGTGGAAGGATGACTTGTGCTGTTATTATTACTTCAGTTTTTGCGGGACTGGTTATTAGGCAACCTAGTTGCAGCACGACGAGGAAATGTTAAGGTGGAGTTGGAGGAACCTTTGGGAGCACTAAATTGTTTGACGGAGGGCAAGAAAGGCGCTGTGGTTACCTACTGGAGTGGGTGGACAGTGGGAGATTGCTTATTTTGGCTGTGTGAGGAATGATATTAAGACTGGGGACATTCTTGTCGGCAAACTTTTGTAGCCCTATTGACAGAGCGATGCTAATAAAACAATACATCACAACTATATCAAGTCGCCGGTTTCGTAAGTTATCGCGGACAACGTAGTCAGTTTTCTAACATTTGACGTTTAAATTTGTCAGATTACGGCGCTGTCTGCATTTTTAACCAAAGTGTACGCTTTTCCTGTGGCGTTGAAAAGAGCCTGCAGTGAAGACGCCATTGACAAAATATTTGTGGAGCTTTATCTAAATGTAACAAGATACAGGTGCTGCTCATACCTATCACACACGTATCGTGTGCAAAACTTAAGGATGAACCTAACTTTCACATGATGTGTCCCTGACAAGTAAGATAGCTCGATGAAACTTGGATCACATACCGAACGAACTGCTACAGAGAACAGATATAAACCATCAAACACAGTAATTAGTCACAGCGATTTATGATGGTCCCCTGGATATTATAAAAGGCGGTGGTATTCTTAAATAAGGTGTGTGGTCACCGCAGAAGGAAATTATTGCTCTGTAACGTGCTACCACGCTGGCTACAAGACTGGTAAGGAGATGCTATGGTCGGGCGTTCCATTCCATTCCTCGGCTGCTGATAGCTGCTGGACGAAGGCTGGTGCGTATGGACGTGCAGCAGTTCATCTCCCCAACACATGCCACACGTGCTTGATGGAATTTAAGTCGGGGGAACGAGAAGAGCAGCCCACGCGCCGATTATCCTCCCTCTCCATGAGGTCTTATACCTGCGCTGTGAAGTGCGGTCGCGCTTTGTCATCCATAAAAATGAAGACAGCGCTGAATGCGTGCTAGAACAGATGCTAAAGTAGAAGGAGTGCAATGTGGCAATAACGTTGACTCGTGAGTGTGCTGTAAGATCTGAAACATTGTATCTCTATACCGTAACACCTGGACCACGAAACAGTCGCATTCGTCGGTATTCCTAGGAGCCTTAATACAACTCTCGACATATGAGAGAAGATGCAGTCTGTGTAGCATTTCTGTACATACCTTCTTAGGGGAGAGAGGAGAGAACACGTACTGCACCCATAAACATTGTCGAAAAGGATCGTTTTTGTTGGACAGTTGCGTTGATGTAGAGGGGGGGGGGGGGAGGGCACCGTTGTAATTACCTCCAAATCCTTAGCCACTTACCGTTTTTGTTGGACAGTTCTTTTTATGTATAGGGAGCGAGGGGGAGTGATGGGGGGCACCGTTGTACCAACATCCAAATCCTGAAACAGGTATCGTTTTTGTTGGACAGTTGTTTTGATGTATAGGGTGGGGGACGGGGGGGGGGGGGGGGAGGGCAGGCACGGCTCTATTGATCTCCAAATCCTTAAACACGTGTCCTTTTTTGGTGGAACAGTTGTCTTCATGTATAGTGGACGGGGGGGGGGGGGGGGCAGAGGGGAGGGCAGGCACTGTTTTAATGACCTCCAAATCAAATCCTTAAACACAAATCGTTTTTTTGGACAGTTGTTTTGATTTATAGTCCGGGGGTGCGGGGGTAGGGCACTCACTATTGTACCAATCTTCAAATCCTTAAACACATATCATTTTTATTGGACAGTTGTATTGATTTATAGGGAAGAGAGGGGAGGGGGGTGGAAGGGCATGCACTGTTGTACAGACTTCCATATCCTTAAATTCATCTCTTTTTTTTTTAGGCAGTTAGTTGCTTTGATTTATAGGTGCTGGGGAGGGGGACAGCCGCTGTTGTACTGACCTGCAAATCCATAAACATGTATCACTCACTGGTAGACACTGTTGTGACACTGTACTCTTTCTGCATATGCATCTTTCACAGGGCTGACTTAATTTTCATGGCTGACAATATGCAACCACATGAAATAGCGCAGGTGGAGTAGCTCTTGAAACGAGAGGATATGCGGCGAATGAACTAGCGTGCTCATTCCTCTGACTTAAATTCCATCGAGCACATGTGGGATACATTGAAGAGACGCGCTGTAGCGCCTCCAATGCACCAGCGACCATCAACCGGCTGTCATCCGCGCTGTTGAGGAGTGGAACGCTCTACCACCTGAACTTCCTGCAAACTTTGCGTCCAGTGTGGCAACACGTTGCAGAGTATGTATTGCTTTCCACCGTGGTCACACATCATGTCAATAAACGTGTCCCGTATTCTGTAATGTCCAGGAGACAATCATAAATCGCGGCGACTTCAATGTATAATTGTTTTTGAGTAAAAATGTTTCTTGTGTCGTTGTGCATTTCTTTCGGTTCTTTGCTACAGCAGTTCTTTCTATGTATGTTTCAAGTTTCATCGAGGTCTCTTGGTGATATATCACGTTAAAGCTACTTTCATCCTCAAGTGCCGCACACCAGTGTGTTCGAAGTTTAAGAGTTACGAGTTATACACTGTTATGTAGCTAACTGTAATTTTCAATTCTAACAGTCATTGTAGAGATACGTAGACGTCGTAAGCACAATCTCCAGGGCTGTTCAGTTAACGACGAGCCCCACGAGAAAGACAGACCTCGGTGAGTACTTCATGAAGGTAGGCCGAGCTCGCACGCTCGTTTACTCGCTCAACTCAGCAGAAAATCTGCGTTTCTACACCTGTTAACTCGTAACTGGGTGTGTATGTACGACGAGGACTGCTTCCACTGGAATCCACTAGTACGAACTCTTACTGTTATTAGTCCTCCAATGGCGGCCGGAGTGGCCGAGCGGTTCTAGGCGCTTCAGCCTGGAACCGCATGACCGCTACAGTCGCAGGTTCGAATCCTGCCTCGGGCATGGATGTGTGTGATGTCCTTAGGTTAGTTAGGTTTAAGTAGTTCTCAGTTCTAGGGGACTGATGAACTCAGAAGTTAAGTCCCATAGTTCTCAGAGAGCCATCTTCCATTATGGAACATGTGTTATTTGAAATAAAATGAGGTTCTTTAATATCTTAACAACTTTAGAAGTCTTGGAAACGGAAATTTGTGTACGTTACAGCAGCTTCTATTTAAAAATGTATGTAACTTTTAACTTGCTTTTGATAACATTTCTACTTAATTTGATTTAACTTACTGATTAATGATGTGTAGAAGAATATTAAAGTAACAAATAGGCTATTAAATACAGTGCTGACAAGATTTTCTTGATTGAAACACTTTTAAATTTCAATAGAAGATTTGTTCCTAGGAGCAAGGCCATATTCTACCGTGGAACAGTTTTCCACATTCGGAAAAATCATTCTTTTTCAGGGTAATTTTTGTAATGTCATAAAAGGTTTACATCATAGGATATGTAAATTGTATCATTTAAAAATGAAAGTCGAGGATATATTACACCTCTGTTATTGGACTGGCGAGAGGCAAAAGTTTTAAAAGTGTTTCAAGGTACAAGGGTCTCCTATACGTTATTACCTGATTTGTTAACACATGTCCAAATTATCTTCCCTCGCCTATTTTGCCGAGACAAGTCACTGTTTTGGTTGATGATCTTGTTTTCTGGTATTCAGAGGTGTGTTGAATGGAGTTTGACAGTGAACAAAAAAAGTGTGAGTGAAATTATGTGTTTGAAGTGATGTGAGTAGAACAGTGTCAGGGTTTGATGTTAATATGTGACTGTAGATGTGATGAGGTACATATTAGAATATAATATTTTTTTTACTTTTGTACATAATGCATAGAAAAATTTATTTCTGTTGGAAAATCTAGTTTGTGGCATTGTATACCTCTCTGAACTATATTTCCGTTTTACTGGACAAAAGAAATGATATGCAGATAAACATTTTGGTTATTTATATTATGGTTCCTTTCCATCTTTTCAGTTCTCTTAATTATAAGCATTTTTTCTGTCACATCATATCTCAAACGATCGGATGTAGTTCTTTTCCATTTTTCTGGAATACCATAATGACTTCTTAAAGTTGGAAATCATGTGTAATTCTGAAATCTCGACCATGTTATGTAGCTCCAATGGATTGCAAAGTTCCTCTCACTCACAGTTATCTTTCTTGGTATTGCATTTTTTCCAAGTGTTAATGCAACTTGCAGAGGCAAATGTTTTGTTACTCATGTCGACTTAGGCATATAACGAACATCATTCCAAAAGAACTTTCAGCTGTTGGCCTGTAATTACGCTTTAAAAATGTTTTTCTAATATTTCCATATCAAATGACCTTCTTAGATGAAAATATTAACATTGGCTTTCAAATAGAAGATTGGGACCGTGTTGAAAACACTACGTGGTAGTTAAGTCAGAAGACTACCTGAGACAAACATTGACTATATTGGAGTGACTGTGCCTACATGAGACTTATAAGGAAATGTTTTGAGGAGTAATGAGAGTCTCTTCTTGAATATGCCCAAATGGATTATGTGCTGCTACATAACAGGAATATGACATCTTTTCTCAAGAAAGAGTTTTACCTCATTTGTATAAAAGCATTAGCACCAGAGCAGATTCTCAGCTAGACCAGTCAGACCATGGACATCTAGAAACCACTTTCACTTTCTTTCAAATTCCATGTTCACTGTTATCGTTTCAGTCTTATTTTTAGTGGGAAATTTTGTTATGATGTCCTATTATTCCATTTTACAGTATATTCTGTCTATTAAGACTTCTATTGACATTGTGACACTGAAGAATACGAGCAGGTGAATAAAAACCCGTAAAAAGTTTCCTTCATGCTAAAGAATGTCTGTTCCCTTTCGTACGTAGGGTGTGCATCACTGTCACATTAGATAACATTATTATTAATTTTTCTTCCTCAGGATACACAGACTTACTGGATGTTTGATTGAAATGAAACACTTTTTAAATACAATATAAACAATTTATGGTCACATTACGTCTCAATTCCATTTAAAAGTTTGAAACTGGCTGCACATTTAGTATACAAATTACATTTGGTGAGCTCACACTGTAAGAAGCACACATAATATAACGTCAACCTTGGATTTATATTTTATAACCAGGAATCAAACGACTGCTATCTGAAAGTTTTCGGCTGTGTATGCCTGTAATTGATATCTAACACATGATGGGGTTATTGGGAATTCAGTGATAATATTCTTTCAGTACACAGATTGTTTTTATACACAAATAGTGAAAGTGAGAGGCTGTTTCTCCATCAACAGGGAACTGATGTACTCTTTATGATACAGAAATATTAAACACATTCAAGGTAAAACTAAGTAATTAACATTTCATGCAACATAAAAACAATGGTTTTGCTGTAGATCAGCAAAGTACATGTTGTAAAAATGATAGGTTCATTCGTTTTTATTTTTAAATAGAGGCAGATTTGCTCTTATAATGTACACTGTAACATATGTAATAGAAGATTGATCTTGAGATGGTGTGGAAAGCTATATATCAACACCTGCAACAATATTCACAACGTAGTTTGTATTTCATAGTTGTCAAATACAAAGAACAAACAAAATATTAGGTATTATACATGCTAGTTGTACACAATAACTATCCGATACTTATAAATGTACACACTCAATTATTATAGTATTATAGCGTTTATGAAGTTGTGTAGATGTAATGTGATAAAAATAGTTGCATTTTTAAGCAAAATAATTATCTGATGCTTACAGTCCTAAGTTTTAGCATTGGTAGTAAAACACAGGGCGCAAGAAATTGCTGGTCAGCTGTAGGATGCGAAGAGGGTACGTTTTGTGAACACAGGCATCTGCAGATTTCTTTGTAGCCTCCATATTATTATTATATTCTACAGACCTTAAGAAATATTAAAATATATATATTGCTGCTACTTCTTGGAAATCTCATACTCTTATCACATCAAAAGAAATTACCTCCAGGGAAAGAGAAAACAAAGTGCAGCTCAGAATAAAATTAATGTGATTGCAACATACATGCACCTTTCAAGCATGTACTGCAAACTTCATAGGCGAAGTATGCAACACGTTTCGTACTCGAGACTAAGTACTTGTTTTTCTTCTGCCAATTTCGAAATGACCAGCAATTCCTTGTATCAAAACACACACATGTGATACCATTGAACAGACGAGACACTTACTCATAACGAAATAACAGTGGGAGAGGAGAATTAATGGCTTCATTTACGCAATACAAACTCATTGTACTCAATGTTTTATTTCAGTCATCCTGTCACCTTTTAAGTGTCCTAGGTCTGCTAAAAAAAGAAGTACATGAGTTTGCAACAGCATTCATTTGAACAATAATTATCATGACAATGACACAAGAAAATATTGCAATTAATATCACGACATTTATCTGCACCTTTACAAATGGGTGCTATAAGTGAGAGAAGATATTACTGCTTCATTCCTTTTTCACAAGATTTGTCCTTGGCAATAAGACAGTAAGAACACTTCACTGTGTTGGGCAAAGATGTATTGCTTGCTAGTCATTTTACAAAAACATGTCCAAGACCTGACAGAGTCTCTTCCCTTTGAAATTTTATGAAATCTATTGTTTGTAAGGTAAAAACGAATCGAACATTCAGACATCAGTACTATTTAATAAAAGAGTATGGGCAAATTAGTAAGACTGGGAGGGTGGCAGCTTTCCTTCATTTCTTCCAAAAAGAAGAACGCTTGTGAGAAACTGATATTCCATGGTTGGAACTGTTTTCGTCTTATATCACATTAGAATATTCGAAAATTATTTAGACAGTTTTCTTATTTCTCGTTCAAATGAACTTCTGGCTCACTTACAAAGATACATTTCTTATATTTTTGTTCAAAAAAATAAAAGTCTTTAGATATATAGCGACAGTCACATACATTGTATTAGACAAATTACTATCCTAAGTAACATCAATAGCTTTTAAACAAATTACTTGCTTAATAATTATAAAATGTATTTTGCCCATTTATTTACAGAGTTTGACTATCGTCAACAAATACAGTGGCTAAAGCTTTCATTCTAGAACCGTTATTTTACTTTATCATGATGTGATAGTGTTTCTACATCCTTCAACTACGTGTGTCATTGAAATTATTGAGCCATATTCATGATGTTAATTTTGAACAATGGCAGTACATTCGTTTTTTTTAAAGTGATGACCGAATGAGCGACAGTCATTGCAAGGGCAAAGTACATTTTAGAACTATCGTTCAAACGCGTTACTGATAATCCTACGGATGGATTTATTTGTAATCTTGATGGAGTATATTAAATGTCACACATTCATGAAGTAGCTTTGCGATTTACATTCGTCCATTTTGATAATTATACACTGCAAAATAATACATCTTGTAGATACACCAACTGGAATCAAAACGATAAGTTAGGCTACGACATCACTAAGCATTTTTTAAATTTATTTTGGGAACAGCACATTGATTGAATACATTATATTTGTTCATTATGAGATAACTTGTTACTGATACTGCATCGTCTATTAACATACACTGTACGAAAATCAGAAATTGTAGCGAAACATCAGTGGATTTACAAAATGATGTCCTCGCCACGGAGGCATTATTATTATCTCCAAATCCCACACGATACTCAAAAGTTCCCCCTTTTCTTTTTAAAACGACTCACTTTGGCCCCATGGATTTGGATCTCGCGCCATTTCACAGACGCCACGCCGTCAGTTTATCCAGGCGGCAGGTAACTCACTTCCCGTAAAGTGCACAAAGCCGACACTGACTCCTGCGTCAGCCTCACGCTACGTCACGAAACAGGCTCCGATCAACTTCAGCGGGAGAACCACCGCTTCCCGCGCCTCTCCCGTGTGACGTCACAGCTCCCGTCGGCCTCTTGGAGTAGCCGCAGACGGGTGGTGCCTCGCCTTGAGACAGGTGCTCGGATTGTCTTTCTTTCTAAACTAAAAAAATGATACCTTCCGTAAACAATGCTACAATAAAATAACGTGCATTGTACAAGTTTATACACAAAAAATCTGTTGTCTTGGGGAGGACCGTTACAGAAAAGCGCTTAGAGCTATTCCATGGTTAAATACACGTCATACATGTCGGTAATACAGGACTTCCTGATACGTTACAAAAGAAAGCAGTCTTTGGGTCTGAAAGAGTTTGAATTCTCTTTGCTCATATGTCTTGTTGTCCTGGTATGACTCCAGCTTCGTCACCGGGGATGACCTGCAACACCCAGTCGCGCGCACTCCATCTGTAGAGGACAAGAACACGACTTAAGTTTCATTTAGAAGCGACTTAGGGACAGTTTGAGCAGATGTAAGTACAGTTTATTACAGGGCATGGATTCCCTTCTATAACTGCAGACAGAAGGTAATACACAAAACAACAATACAAGAAAACGTAACAGACAACAAAAATTTTGGTTTTTTATTATTCTTTGGGTAACATTGGAGTCCTCCTAATCTTTCAGTCTCATGTATCTTCCCACTTTCTCCGGCATAGTGATTTTACTCATTCACAAATTTATTTCATGAAAACTACTGAAAATAAAACTGACAAATCAATTACTACGTTTTTAAATTTACAGAGTAGTTATATAGTATTCATACCTAATTACAGATAATCTGGTACACTCATAAAAACGAGGCTATCCGACAGGCAATCTAAATCCAAAGGAAGTGCAATGGCTGTGTATTACAAGTGAAGGGACTGCTCGTCAAAGAAATCTAAACAAGTTAAATAGCATTAACATCACATTAACATTTAATTACCTAGGGCCCACTTCTGGAATAGAAAATGGTAACATATCAGAAACAAAACTATAGAAAAGTGAACATTTAATTACACAGATTAGCATATGAGTAGAGGTAATAAAATCATGGACGACGTGCGAAGCTGCCTGTATGATATTAAAAGTAAATATGATTTCTACCTATACATATATCTTTATACATACAGTAATATAGATACGGTATCATCCTGTAATGTTACTGCTCATTCCATCCCTAAGTTTACTATCTCTATTTGCCAATATATATTGTTACGTTTTCAAACTTTCTAGATTTTTGTTTTGAATCATACATTTGTACAACTGATATGTCATCTAAATATATCATTTCTATGAGTAGAGTCGTCTCTTTAGTAACGCAGATTACTTTTGTTTGTATCAAAAACTTTACTATAAACATTAAAAAACAGGCTTTCTAGTGATAGTAAATCTAGATGATAAATCTCTTTGGTAACCTTTATAAATGATTCGTTAACTTTTAGCAATGACGATATGAAGCTGCTCAGAGTTAACAGCACTGACATATGTTCAACATACATACCACAGGTGTCTGATCTGATACTCTTTGATTTATCTGACGACCACTTGTAACTGTGCCTTCACATCTAACATAATACCTCTGTATATCCTCTTCATTACAATTTGCCTGTGAGATTTCTCCGCTCATTATGAATATATGAGACGATCTTTGGTATCACATAAATTTCTAAAATTTACTTTATAATTAAAAATATAGCAAAGGATCGTCATTAACAGGTTCTTTATTTTCACACAACGCACTATTATTCCGTGGCATGTTGTGACTGTAGTTTTGGGTATATGGCTGAAGATTTCGGCGTTAAGTTTTTATTTTTTGTCCTAAGATTTTTCTCATAGTTCTACATCACTTTAATATAATTTCTGTTTTAATGCTTTGTATTGGAGGGTGTCTACGTTGCGTGGAGTGCTTCTGGTTCGATTATTGTTGTATAACGACGTATTTTACAGTTCTAGGAATGTCATTTTTCGTTTTATGTATTTTTAGCTAAGTTAAACGTGTGTTCTGTTTCTTTGTAGTCCTTATTATACTGTTATTTTTCATTCCTTTAAAGATATTTCTGCGCAGTACCCAATTATTATTTGTGATTTTCAGGTCCATACTCTAGCACTAAGGTCCCTGACAACCAAGAAAATAGCCGCGCGGTTTGAGACGTCTTGTCACGGCCTACGCGGCTCCCTCCGTCGGAGGGTCGATTCCTCCCTCGAGCAAGGGTGTGTGTGTTGGTGTGTTGTCCTTAGCGTAAGTTAGTTTAAGTTAGATTGAATAGTGCGGAAGCTTAGGGACCGACGACCTCAGCAGTTTGGTCCCATAAGACCTTACCACAAATTTCCAGTTTTTTTCCAGAAAATATGGAGGCTGTATTAATAAGAAAATTAGAGAAAAGTAAAGATGGTGGTGTTAATGCTTCGGGTGTTCGACACAGTCTGCCTCCACAATGCATGGAACACTCATAAAACATTGCGAAACTGTAAGAAAAGTCCTTCTTTGGGATGCTGTTCAACAAGAAAGCCACACTAGCTTGAACTTCAGTTACGGCGTCAAAGCGTGACCGCTCATGTGAATTTCTACTCCCTGTCATCTGTGGTAGGGTCTTATTGATAACAGCAAGTATCATTACAGGTATTGATTTTTTCAGGAAAAAAACTGTACGCATTTAGCCTTTCAATCAATTCGCGGTAGCTCTCCAAGCTTAATTGTTTTTGATTGTGAGTCAACCTGTGCGGTAAAAACTTCCCCTTCTTGAAAATGTCTTAAATTTGATTTTCAGGTGATGCTCCACGCTTGTGATTTCAAAAAATGGTTCAAATGGCTCTGAGCACTATGCGACTTAACTGCTGAGGTCATCAGTCGCCTAGAACTTAGAACTAATTAAACCTAACTAACCTAAGGACATCACACACATCCATGCCCGAGGCAGGATTCGAACCTGCGACCGGAGCGGTCAAGCGGTTCCAGACTGAAGCGCCTTTAACCGCACGGCCACACCGGCCGGCGCTTGTGATTTATGACAATGTTGACACAGTATGGCTTCATATCCACTATTTATAACTGTCTGCTCACGTCGAATGCGCGTCTGTTGTTTAGAGTTGTTAGCCTACGATTCTACCGTAATTACCGCGCTGACGTCGCTTGCCAGCAATAAAATCAGTCTCGGAACTTCTTTAGCGGATTATATCGGACTTTGGAAGTTCTCAGCGTTTCGTTTCTGGGAACATATTACCCATGTGTTACTTGAAGTGGCAGAAAACAGAAACTCACCTAGGAGCTGAGTGCTGCGCTGGCGACCACGCACATCGCCATGATCAGTGGCGACATGGCCACGTCGCCCGCTTCCGCCGCTGGTCCGTAAGCCATGATGCCCATGTCACGGACCTCAGGTTCTGCTCGCATGTAACACAAGACAGAGTATTATTAGAAACATAAAATCTCTTCTGTGTTATTACAATTAAAACATAACTCTACAAAGTCGAAAGAGTTTCTCCTAGTACCGAACGAGGAAAGTTGCTCAAATTTGAAATACACTGACGGGAAAAAATCGCAACACCAAGAAGCAGTTGCGCAGCATAAACGAAAGTTGGTACATACGTTTCTGAATTTGAGAGATGATGCCTATTCGGGTTTCGGACCGGCCGCGTAAGAGTGCAGTTAGTAGCGCCCCTAAGTGAATGCAGGCCAATTCTTGCTTTTAATCACGCTGTAACGGCCACGAACTTTAGTTGTCGTTGAGACTGAGCGTGGTGAGTTGCTGTCAGTCAGGTATGCGTTTAAGGTGATGAAGACGCGATTATCAGCAACTCACTGACTTTGAACGATGTCGTGTAACAGGACTACGAGAATCTGGATGCTCCTTCTGCGATATTACAGAAAAACTTGACAGGAGTGTAGCCACTGTACATGATGGCTCGCAGCGGTGGTCGCGAGAACGTACGGTCGCAAGATGACCTGACTCCGGACGGCCACGTGGAATTGCCGAGAGGGACGACCATCGTGTTCACCTTATGGCTCTGGCGCATTGTCTGCATCTACAGCAGCTATTTAAGCAGCGGTTGGTACTACAGTGACGCGACGAAATGTTACAAATCGATTAGTTAAAGGACAGCACCGAACCAGACGCACTGTACAGTACATTCCACTGACCCCAAACGACCGCCATTTGCGACGTCAGTGGTGTCAAGCGAGAGGTAATTGAAGGTCAGTGTAGAGCTTTGTTATGTTTTCTGATGAAGCTAGTTCTGCCCCACGAGGGGAACTTCTGGGAGGTGCATCGAGTTCTGAGCTCCCACTTCGGCTGCTTATAGTGTGGATAGGCACCTACCACACCCTAAAATTGTAGGTGCCAATGCGGCTTCGTTTTTGAAATATTGCCTGTTAAAGCTTGGGCAGAACTTTATATACAGAAAAGATTCACTGTTGTGGCAAGTGAGCGAGTAACCGAGTGGCAGCGTTCTTGTTGAAGGGGGAATTGTTTCGAGTGCCGGTGAAGACAGCAGCTTTGGATCCAAGCAATAGAGGAATGGGACTAACCGACATAAAGTCTAAAGCGATGGCATTGTATGTCAAACGAACATGGAGCATAATGTGTTATGATCCAGGGTTCATTACAGCAAAACTATACGATATTGTCAGGCCAGAAAGTGTAGAACCGCCGACAAATATACAAAAGATAAGTTTTAAGCTAAAACACATTAGGGAGTATTATCTTGAACTAAGTTAGCAAAAAGCTTTTGAACTCCAAAAAAGTTACAGAAAAGGCGATTTTAGCTGAAAGACGGAAACATGAAAGGAAAAATAACATAGAAACTAAATATGCTGGAATAGCATGGAATGTGGTCTGGAAAAATATCAGTAGTGATGCTCTTTCGTCTGACGTGATAACAGGGTGGTACAAGGTAGTCAATAACATCATCAGCACTAATGAGCGTCTCTTTGCCATCGGTTTAAGTAACACTAACGTCTGCAGCAAATGCAACCTCATTGATAGTGTGTCTCATTGTTACACATGTGGAGATCGGATTATCAACTGGAGGTGGACAAGGGAGAAAATTGCTCAAATAACAAGAACTTCGGCAAACAATGTACCGACTAACATTTTCTTCAGACCAGAGGAAAGGCAAAAAATAACGCAGTGATTTGGTTAATGGGCAAATATACAAGTTAAGTTTTTAACAATTTTGGGAGCGATGAACATATTGAATACAAGATGTATATGGAAAATGAATTCGAGAAAATACTTAAATATCAGAATCACAATAATAAATATGGTAACATGCTCCGAATTGTCTTCTACAGAATGGGTATAGGTTGGGAACTGGATTCCTAGTAGAGTGGGAATGGGTTGGGTCACGTTCCCGACCCTAACCTCACCTGAAAGTCACACATGAAAAATAAATCAGTAGTACAGCAGATACAAGAATATGGCGACAAACATCTGGTGTCTGATATAAAGGAAGATGTTGAACTCCCTATGGATGCGTTTAGAAGGCTGGAACTGACAAAAATAACAAGGCAGTCGAGGACCTTGCGATTTCACTGTTCCGTACTGCTCTTCTGTCCACGTAATTTACCCTGGAAGGAACACACATGAAGGATTTACTGAATGATTAATTTGGATCTGGGAAATGATGATGAGGAACATCAGGCTGCAGAAGAAGAAAATGTGCTTGCTGAACTCCCACCAGTTGAAGGTGACAGTAAGCTGCTAAATTGTGCTACTGCTAAAGACGCATTCTTTGAATGCTGTAATTTATGACTGCAATTCTCTGTCACCTTATTTATCTCATTTCATTGTAGCCATTTTTGTTGCTGTTTTTGTGGAATAAAAAAAAAGTGGCAAGCGAGCTAGACTCCCGTCCAGGCGACCCTGGTTCGAGACCTGGCTATGCTACTTTTGTTACCTTTTTTTTAAATGCCTGTTTTAATTTAAAATTAATCATGAAAATTCCGCAAGGAACTGATTAAAAGCAATTACAAGCCTCTATAAATCAAAATTACACATTGAATGTCAAATCTTGTTTCAATCTTTTGCGTTTTTTTCTATTTTAACAGGAAATTTACCGTAATGTAATTTCTTGAAATATTTTATTATTGTAAATTTTTTTCGTTGTATTTTTAATTTTATTCCATTGAGTTAGAGAATATAAATAAGTACCAACGAATGAGGGATTAAAAATATGTTTCATTTAATGGAAAGTTAATCGGTTTTTCCTATATTTTGACGAGCACGTTCCGACGGATGATACTTTTTATAAAAACAATCAAAACATTTGTACTTTTGACTCCTCGAACATTGTACGAATGCACATTCATTTTCGTCACAATCGCATCTGTATTTTCTCAAGTCCGCAGGAAACGCCACTGCATTGACGTTATGGAATACTGTTAAAATAAAAATAAAAACGCAAAAGATTGAAACAAAATTTGACATTCAATGTGTAATTTTGATTTATAGAGGCTTGTAATTCTTTTAAATCAGTTCTTTGCGGAATTTTCATTATTAATTATAAATTAAAACCGGCATTTGAAAAAAAAGGAAACAAAAGTAGCATAGACGGGTTTCGAACCAGGGTCGCCTGGACGGGAGTCTCGCTCGCTTGCCACTCGGTTACTCGCTCACTTACCACAACAGTGAAACTTTTCTGTATATAAAGAGCTGCTAAAACTTTAACAGGCCATATTTCAAAAACGAGGCCGCATGGGCACCTACAATTTTAGGTTATGATAGGTGCCTACCCACACTATAGCAGGCGAAGGGGGAGCTCATAACTCGATGCACCTCCCATAATGTCCCCTCGTCAGTGCCAGTGAGGACCATGTGCTGATTAAAAGGTGGTCAGCTGAGGGCCTGCTGGACACACTGTACCTACAACCGAGTTATGACCTGGAGTGCGATTTCCCATGACAGCATGAGCACTACAGTGGCTTTCCCACGCACCCTGACTGAAAACTTGCACATCAGTCTGGTGGTTTGACCTATTGTGCAGTCATCAACGAACAGCATTCCAGAGGGTGTTTTCCAATAGGACACACATACCGCTGTTGTAAACCCACATGCTCTATAGTGTCGGTAGCCTTGGCCTGTTTGATCATAAGATATATCGCCAATCGAGGACATATGGGACGTCATCGGCCGACAGCCCCAGCTTCATCCACAACCAGCATTAATCGTCCCGGTATTGACTAATCAAATACAACAGACATGGAAATCCATCGAAAAAATCCACGTCTAGCACCTGTGCAACACAATGCATGTACGTTTGCGTGCTTACACTTAATATTCTGGCAGTTACACCGTTTCTTAATGTATCAGCGTTTCTCATTTGCAGTGGCTTATCTCATTGGCCTGTGATCTTGCAATGTTAATCACTAAAATATGTTAATTAGACAAATGGCTTCCCGAAATTTCATTACTCCAAATTAATTATTTCTTGGCGTTGCTTTTTTCCGTCATTGTAGTTAATGGCTTTAAACATCAGTTTTAATTAACAATTTAGTTTTTAGTTCTGAATGTTAAATTGTCACAGAATTTTGGTAATTCATAAATGGTGACAGCAGAATCTCCTCTCACACAAACGTAATGAACTTTTGTGCAAATATAAATACATATTTCTCCTATTAAATCACTCTAGTTGACAGAAAAACTTCTCACAAAGGCTTGGACTGAGAAGAGACATGAAAAGGAAATATAAATGAGGAAATAGTATGAAGTAACACAATTATTCTTTGTAAGGGAGAGAGAGAGAGAGAGAGAGAGTTAGAGAGAGAGAGATTACTGTATTTCGCAGTTATTGATAACATTAAAAACTAAAAAAGTTTTGCGGTAAAGAAACAATTGCACTGAATAGAACAGAAATATAAGATGAGGTACGACACGGCGGAATAACCAGCATAACATAAAATGACTCGCACTAACCGTACTTTCTTTAAATCTCGGTTTAGCACATTGTGTATTCATCCTCAGAACTAGTGGCTTACTGAAAAAAAAAGTCCGTACACAGATGCGGTGTTCTAAACTTGGCCCCGACACCATTTTGCTTAGTTTACAAACGCCTCTCCTTACAAAAAATACAAAGAAAGCATTTATTGCAATTTCTGTTTCTTAGCAGGGATTATCTAGAAGTATGTGCATAAGTAGTAACAAGCGTACAGACTTCATGCAGTATAATAAGAAGCACATAAATCAAAGAAAATATTTGAGGCAAATAATAAGTAAAAACACATTCATTATATTCTTCTAAAGCAAGATAAAGTAGTCTTAAAGTGATGGCAAACGTTCACAGGTACGTACTCGAGCTTCTCCTGACCAAAGCAGTTGCTTTTGCCACCAAACCTACATATAGTGCTTAATTATAGTATGCTCATCATAACTGCTGAGTGTTTTCCGGGCATCGACGTGACGTTCAGTTAATGGGTTTCAACGAGTTACGTTAAGTATAAGTGACTTACTGCCAGATACAATGGAGCTGCATTGTACATGCAAGGAACGTTTACCATCACGAAGCGTAGGACGACAGAAGCTTAAAAGAGTGAAAGTCGACTGACCTGCGAAAACTGCGGGTTCGGGTGAGGGCTCATACAAGGGCATCTCTGCCGTGTGCGAGGACAGACAGACAGACAGAAAAAACAAAAATGAAAATCTGCAAGCAAGAGTTCACACAAGCAAATGCTGGCTGCAACAACACATACTCCAGGGCTGCCAGATCACAGAGGTGGCTTCACGTCTGTTAAGGAAGAGTACTTCCTTGTCAGAGAATACCGTTGGAAATAAGTTTTTTCTATTGTCATGCTTATTAACATTGCAGGTGAGTGCATAGGCAAGGGTGATACTACCAATGGGTTTCGTTACGGCCAATTCAGTAATAACACTGCTGTCTACGCTCATAAAAGCGTAAAATTTTGAAACTGCGCCTTCGTAAACCTGGCAAACCTGTTGTAATTAATTGCAACAATAATATTTACATCGATAACCTGATTATCATTTACAGGAACAAACGTTTATAAAGTGAAATATAGTACAAATTAGTAAGCATAATTTGAGAAATTGACCATTAATTCTGATATTAATTCTGATATAGAAAATAAATAATACTAGATTTATTAATAAATTATTTCAGAATCTGCGTGAAGGCGAAGATTCATAAATATTCCCACAATTTAAGAATGTGTTAATCATTTATAGTTTAAAAGATAGATGCAAAATCACTTTACTAAGGTAGTTTATTTCATCTCTCTAGAGAAATTTTAAATTACATCTGTTATCAAATCAGACGTCAGATCGGTGAAAAAGTGGATACCAACACATAGTAGTACAAGTATTGTAACGATAAACATATTATTTTGCGTTTGCAAGGAAGAGAAAAATAAAAAATTCAGTACATAAAGGGCGATGCAAAGATACTGCTAATGTAAGCAGAGCAGGAGAGTACAGTTAGCCTCTACAATAAACAGCTGGAAGCATAGTGTACAGTAATTAACCTAATGACTGTATAATTTTTTTGATAGAGGCGGTTACTGTTGCTGTAACGTTCCAGGAATGAAGATTATTGATATCAAAACTGTTCACCGTATCTTGGGTATCGTTGTTTGCTGGTTTGTGACACTCTTTATTAGCATCACTCATTACCATTTGGTGCCACAGAAAACAAATTTAAGCCGTTAAGAAGGCACTGAGAATGTATTGGAGATCCACTAAACTGTCAAAAGTAATCATATAGGAATACATTGCCGCTTCCGTTAGTTTTGTTCAGATTTATAATTCGTTAGTTACTGTGCAGAAGCACAACATTTACGGCAGAAACTGTACTTTCGTGATATGACTCCCACGATTTTAAAAACTGCTCATGGTTAAGTGACGTAGAAGAGTTAAGTGATACAACAGATAAAGAGTGCAAAATAACAAAGTGTCAGTAGATTACATAAGAAAGCTGAAGTTTAATTTATTGCGGTTATGCAAATTACTCACAAAAGGAAGAATAACCATTCATAGCTGCTAATTAAAATTATCTCATCTTTTGTGTGATTAATATGGCCTACATAGTACAGTTTACTCATTTGCACAAATACTGAGTTACTTCTAGAGAAATAATCTTCAAAAACTTTGAATTCTTGTTATGTCAAAAATAAAAGATTCTTCAGTAGCAGAGTAATATATATACATATATACGTGAAGGATCACAAAAACATCGGTGTCTATGTATCACAGCGAGAAATATACAAGTATAGATACAGATTCTTTTACCTGCAAGTCAAGTACTTGTTACAGTCGAATGAGTTAGCTTTACTACTATCCTCAAACCTTTCAATATGTAGTTGAAAAACTTTTCTTGATTCTTTGTCGTCTCAAATAGGTTTAAAGTAATTAAGCTGTACTTAGAATAGATGTTTTCTACTGATTAGACTATTGATTCGTACCTCTGAAGCAGGAGACATCACAACAACA